>NC_057733.1:42868046-42986515 GCF_004010195.1 Chiloscyllium plagiosum | reverse complement strand
TTGTGGTCTTTGAAGAAGGAGGCCATCTGGGTTGTACGGTATTGGAATTGGTCCTCCTGGGAGCAGATGCGGCAAAGGCGAAGGAATTGGGAATATGGGATGGCGTTTTTACAGGGGGCAGGGTGCGAGGAGGTGTAATCTAGGTAGCTGTGGGAGTTAGTCGGTTTATAGTAAACGTCCGTGTTGAGTCGGTCATCCGAGATAGAAATGGAGAGGTCTAGGAAGAGGAGGGAGGAGTCTGAGATGGTCCAGGTAAATTTGAGGTCAGGTTGGAAGGTGTTAGAAAAGTGGATGAACTGTTCAACCTCCTCGTGGGAGCACGAGGTAGCACCGATACAGTCATCGATGTAGCGGAGGAAAAAGTGGGGATGGTGCCAGTGTAGCTGCAGAAGATGGACTGTTCCACATATCCAATGAAGAGGCAGGCATAGCTGGGTCCCATGCAGGAGAAGTTGTTAAGAGTGAGGACCAGTTCAGTCAGTAGAAGGAGGGTGTCAGTGGAAGGGTACTGGTTGGGTCGGCAGGAAAGGAAGAAACGGAGGGCTTTGAGGCCTTCATGATGGGGGATGGAGGTGTATAGGGACTGCATGTCCATGGTGAAGATAATGCGTTGGGGGCCGGGGAAGCGAAAATCATGGAGGAGGTGGAGGGCGTGGGTGGTGTCCCAAATGTAGGTGGGGAATTCTTGGACTAAGGGGGACAGGACCGTGTCAAGGTATGCAGAAATGAGTTCAGTGGGGCAGGAGCAGGCTGAGACAATGGGTCGGCTCGAGCAGTCAGGTTTGTGGATGTTGAGCAGGAGGTAGAAACAGGCGGTGCGGGGTTGCGGGACTATGAGGTTGGATGCCGTGGATGGGAAATCCCCTGAGGTGATGAGGTTATGGATGGTCTGGGAGATGATGGTTTGGTGATGGGAGGTGGGGTCATGGTTAAGGGGGCAGTAGGAGGAGGTGTCCGCGAGCTGGCGTTTAGCCTCAGCAATATAAAGATCGGTGCGCCAAACTACCACCGCGCCTCCCTTGGCTGCTTGTTTGATGGTGAGTTTGGGGTTGGAGCGGAGGGAGTGGAGGGTTGCACGTTGTGAGGGTGAGAGGTTGGAGTGGGTGAGAGGGGTGGACAGGTTGAGATGGTCAATATCGCGGCGGCAGTTGGCTATGAAGAGATCGAGGGCGGGTAAGAGGCCAGCACGGGGTGATTTAGGTGGATGGGGTATGTTGGAGGCGGGAGAAGGGGTCGTCAGAGGGTGGGCGGGAGTCCTGGTTGAAGAAGTAGGCGCGGAGGCGAAGGCGGCGGAAGAAATGCTCAATGTCTCGCCGCGTGTTGAATTCGTTAATCCAGGAGCGTAGGGGGATGAAGGTGAGGCCTCTGCTGAGGACAAATCTTTCATCCTCAGAGAGGGGGAGGTCTGGAGGAATGCAGAATCCAGTTAAAGTTAAAAGTTGGGTACTGTTTGTATTGGTAATTTTCAATATGGTGTGGAAAAGGAGCTAATCACTCTGACCAAGGGCCAAGCCTCAGTGGAACGCATGTTACCAAAGTGGGGAGCATGGACATCATGAGTAACCGTGATACCCTGTCAGTCCATAGAAGAAAGACAGAGCTTGATTAGTGGCGGTGGTCGGGAGGATAAAGAGTCCAACTGGTAGAGAGCACACCAGGCTAGAGGTAGGTTTCTGGGCCTATCGGGAGGTGTTGGGTCAGTAGAGGTAGCTGGGAGGGTAGAGGACTCCCGGTAGAGAGCATACCCTATTGGGCCAGCATTCCGAGCCGACCAGTCGGTATCAACTAGTAGTGGTGGCCAGGAGGGTAGAGGAGTCCCACTGGTAGAGAGCACACCTTGCTAGGAGGCTACTAAGGCCATACGAACAGTGCTGGGACTGTATTATTGGCCAGAGGGTAGAGAAGTCCCCACTGCTTAGGAATACTTTACTGTTGGTGGTATCCGGGGGTACACAATCTCCTAAATGGCAGATCAAAGTTTTAATGGGGACACTGCAGGCTCCCTTATTGAGAAATCCAAAGCAGACAGACTAGGGTTGACAGAGCAAATGAAGAAAAGTGGTTGTGATCCATCCCAGACATTAGCACAATACAGAGTGTGGATAAATAAATAAAACTAAAAGGATACGGGTAATGTTTGTGTACCAATTAGCAGACCTAATTGAACAACTGGCAGGTGAAGAAAAGGCAAGAATGAATTGAGGAGCTGGAGGATAGGATAAAGGAGCTAGAACAAAGATGAGAAAAAGTACAGGAGGAAAGGGAGATTGACTCTCTCCAGCAGGGACCAACTGCTCCCTCTATTGGACAAGGAAAACTTAGCGTCCATTACCAGAGGAGGAACAGACTCTCAGCTCAAAACGAATTATAAACCCTTCACCCCAGGGGAGAGGCAGCAAATTATCGCCTCCCTGGGCAAATTGCAGCCCCGGAGCGCAAACACCAGGTTCTGGGAAGAGCTGGATAATATATGGGTGGGGCACCAATTACACCTGAGAGACATACACCAGCTGGTCCTGGCAGCTTGCCCAGTGGATAAGTGGAGACAGGAGTATCCGATGCCACGGCAGCCCGAGACTTTAGGAGAGTTCTGTGGACACATGCTGTTGTCCTTACAGCTGAGATAGAAGCTTAGCAGACCCCTTCGTTGATTTTAAAGAAGAAATCCAGAGGCTGCTAGGAAATGCTCCCACGAACTGAAGCAAGATCACAACCATGAAGCAACCTAAAGGGGAAGGAGCCTCTGAATATGGGGAACAATTATTTAGGGTCAATCAGGAATGCTCAGGGCAAGCAAACCCAGATCGGGGAAACTGGGCATTCGTCCAAGCTTTTAGAGATGGGCTCTCTAGCGCCCACCAAGCCATCCTGAAAATGGGAGTAATAATGTCCCAGGATTATGATGATCTAGTTGAGTGGGCTAGCAGGATGCAGGAGGCAAAAGCTCCTGAGATAAAGGCAAGACCTGACAAAGCAGCGTCCCGGAATGGAAGCGAGAGCAGAATATTATTATCCTTCCACAACTGTGACAGACAAGGACACTTTGCTAGAGAATGTAGCATCCCACAAGCAAGGAATAGAGCAGGAAACAATGCAAAATACGGCAGTCATTGCAACAGAATAGGACACATAAAAGCAGTGTGCTGGGAAAAGCATGGGGCACCCCCAAGCACTACCCGGAACACCGCTCAATCACAGGAATCCTGAGGTCAGCAGAGCTGGCAACCAGCTGCCCCCATTCGTGAGGATAAGGGAAAGGAGAGAATTTACGTACCCACAGTAATAGGAGGGAGGAAATGTGAAATGCTGGTAGACACAGGAGCAGCTGTATCCAAATTTACCCTTACCCCGCACAAATAAAATGATTCACTTAACTGGGGTAGAAGGGGATAAAACACCAGCTTACCTAAGCGAAACTACCCTCATAGAAATAAACAATGTATATATCCCCATGAAATTCTATGTATGCCAAGATAACAAGGCCACCATAATGGGCAACGATCTCATGAGAGAATACGATGTTCTAATCGATTGCGCAAAAGGGAAATTGATTTGGCCCAGACAAGACGGTTGAAAGACTGAGATTGGGAAACTTACAAGTCACCTTGAAACTATTAAAGTGGCTATAGCCACCAGTAGGGACTGGAACCTCGAAAAGGGAGATTTGGAGCCATCTGCACCTCTGGCCCAGAGCATGAGCAGAAACAAAGTTAGTTACAAGTCTAGTTAACATTGGGTAAGGGTTCCCGGTCCGGAGCATAAGCCCCACCAGCAATACCCAATAAAACCTGAAGCAGGAAAAGCAGTTGTGGAGATAGTGAAAGGATTAGTGAAACAGGGAATCCTGAAAGCCACCACAAGTACAATTAATTCCCCGATGTGGCCAGTAATAATGCCTGATGGGAGCTATAGGCTCGCCATTGATTATACAGGGTTAAATAAGGTCACCCCCAAATTGCATCCCATTGTAGCAGACCTCTCCACCATTTTAAACGGCATGGCCCCCGAACACAGGAGTTTTACTGTTTTAGACATAGCCAATGAATTTCTGTTCTATCCCGTTACACCCTGAGTCCCAGAATAAATTCGCTTTTACAGTAAGGGACATGCAGTATGCGTGGACTCGCCTGCCACAAGGGTTCCACAACAGCTCCATTATTTTTCACAGGGTGATGAGCGACATTCTGAAGAAAATAGATTTACCAGAGGGTAGTACTGCCCTCCAATATGTAGATGATATCCTAAGTGTCTCAGAGTCTGAATCAGGACACCAGGAAGCTTTATGTCTAGTATTAATTGGCAAACACAGGGTTAAAAGTTAGCTGCACAAAGGTGCAAATTGGCGAAACACAAGTCTTAGACCTGGGACACCTTAGATCCCAGGGACTCAAAGAACTGCCTAACGACAGGAAGAAGGCAATCCAACAGATGCCATGACGTGCCACTGTCACGGGAGTCAGAAAGGTCTTGGGGCTATTCAACTACAATCGGAGCTTTATACCCGAGTTTGCAAAATTGGCTGAACCAATCCAGAGATTAATTAAAGGAAGCAAGCCCACCTTGGAACCTATAACCTGGGGGCGAGAACAGTAGGACTTAAAACCCGACTCATATCAGCCCCCGGGCGAGGGCTGCCAGATCCCAGCAAGGATTTTCACATCCACTGTAATAATGAGGGAGGAATTTACTCCATAGTGGTCACCCAAGACCCAAGCAGGAGAAGGTCGGTAGGGTACGATTCAACTACAGAAGAGCCAGTAGTCACCGGGTTGCCCAGGTGCATAGCAGCCTTAAACTGTGCTGCTTGGGCCAGAGGACTATTAGGGATAGAGAGCCCATAGTAATGACAGGGAATGTCATTCTCCACACTAAACACACCCTAGTAGAGATGCAAAACACAGGGAACTGGGTTCCCCCAGCCAAGGGAAAGGAAGACCCATTTAATACTCAGTAATTACACATTCTATTTCACAGGACAGGGATGGGGTTGCTTTTATGCCCTGTTCCCAAAAATGACTCATGCGTCCAGATACAGTGCACTTATCAGCACTGTACAGTCACGAGGGGACAGTTTACCAGCACCTGCAGGGAGCAAGTGTGCTTGAATGTGACCACGGACAGACAATTCATATGTGGTCAGTGAAATGGCACCCATGTCAGCTCTGCCACATGGACATACCCGTTCAACACTTAGGAGCTGGGGGGGCACCTAGGGAATCAAGGGCAACATGGGTGGACAGACAGATGGAAGGACAAGGCAATGTACGTTACCGAGCGGCGAAGGGGTTTGTTTTTCTATTCAAGTGAATTTATGCAATAGACACCCAACACCTCCCAAACCTGTTTACAGCGGGGACAATTGCAACCCTTCCTGTACCATGCCCCAGCGGGGGACATGTTCGGAAAAGGATAGTGACCCACTCCATCAGCCAGGAGCTCTGTGCTGACTGGAAGGTGCCCACCACTTTGGGGTCATCATTGGGATAATAATTCTTAGGATCTCTATCTTTGGGGTGGGGGGGGGGGGCACAGCAGGGATCATCATCACTAAAAACCAAAATTACCTTGTACATGGCCTGGCTATCTTAGGCAATAATACCTCAAAAGCGCTGGAAGCAATTAATACAGAGCTGGCTGAACTCAGACTCTGCACACAGTAGACACATTACGCAGTGGATTATCAATTAGCAAAGCAAGGTGGAGTTTGTAAAATCATTGGTGACAATTGTATCACCCATGTTATTGATGCCTCTTATAACATTACAGTAGCCATCAAGCGAGACCAGCGAGATAATTTTGGACAGGGAGCCACAATCACAGCCAGCTAAATTGGTTCTTAGGTAAATCTTGGGGGCACTATTTGGCATATGGAATAGTTCTCCTCATTGCACTCATGCTGCTATTCTGTGTGGGCCTCAGGTGTTAAAAGCTCTGTTGTAAGGAGAACTGTACCAGCAGTGAGTGTCGCCATGGAAGAGCCCCCAACGACATTAGCACTCCAGGATACCTTTCAGGAGGAGGAGCTCCTAGAGAGGACCTACCTCTACATGTAAATTGGGTAATCTGTGGGAGATCTCCAAAGTTGCCTCCTTGACCACAAAGGGGGTAGTGAAGTGGGAGATGCCATGGGACAGGGTGACACTAGGCACACAGACACACATGATGGCCACTGAGCCATATGTTGGCCACTTGACACACAAGATGGTCACCAGACCACAATATGGTGTGAGACACCAGAGCAAACACAGATACTGCCTGGGGCCACCAGAATGCCAGCACAATGCACTCCAACAACCTAGTTAAAGTGAGTGGGGGAGAGAATCCACATATATAGTCATGATTCAGAGATGCCGGTGTTGGACTGGGGTGTACAAAGTTAAAAATCACACAACACCAGGTTATAGTCCAACAGGTTTAATTGGAAGCACACTAGCTTTCGCTCCTGAAGGAGCGTCGCTCTGAAAGCTAGTGTGCTTCCAATTAAACCTGTTGGACTATAACCTGGTGTTGTGTGATTTTTAACTTTGTACACATTTGTCGCGTATACTGCACACCAAGGTGTCTGGGTCCAGCCAACACCTTTGATACAGACTCAATACAAAGTGCTAATAGCCAGGGCTCCAGTAATCGTCCTTCGCAGGAAGAGTGATTAGCACCCATTACTAGGGCAATGGACATCTGCGCAGACATTGAAACCGACAATGTCTGTGCTGAAACTAACAACAAACCGCGCTGAAATTAACAAAGGCTGCACTGGAGCCGACAATGACTATATCGAAACTATCAATGGTTCTGCAATGTTTACAATAAACAAACTATGCTACAGAAACATCCCTGACCTATTATATCACAAAATGTAAAAAAGTATCTTGACATGTGCTCCGTGTTGAGAGAAGAATCGCAGCTGACCACTGTGCTGTTGGTATCTTTCTCTTCCCGGAGCTCCAGTATTTCCTTGTACAATAAACTCTGTCGTTGAACCCCGACTCTGACTCCAAGGCTAGTGAGTTTTCCCACAACAATAACAGTAGATGTCTCATCTATATCAGATATGACATAGAACTCACAGGTTAGCAGTCATCCAACAAATTTGAAACTTGACACAGAGATGAGTGTTGTGGCGTTAGCAGAGAAAGTCCTTTGATTGAGGAAAATGAAACTATAACCTTCTGATAGAGAACTGCACAGTTCAGACAGAACCCCATCAACATAGAAGGAAGGTTATGAGTAATCTTAAAATGTAGAGACCAATCTATTCAAGATATTCTAGATGGTTCTGTCAGAAACTAACATTCATATTATGTTGACAGAGCTGACATACAATATTTTAATAGTTTAATCTTAATCCAGAAACCTTATACCCTTTTTGTTAGAATGTTCCTTGAGACTAATTTTAGATATTTTCTAGCCAATTGTCTCAGAGATCTACTACACATCTTTGGCACAGGTGGAACTTGAACCCCTATCTCCTAGCTCAGAGGTAGGGACTTACCACTGTGTCACAAGAACTTTAATCGGACTACTTTCATGATTGGAGTCTTACACAGTTACTCCATGTACGGCATTAAACAGGTTTCATAAAATGGAAAGATATATACATTTTAGGTACAGACTTCCTCATTCCTCACTTTAAAAAAAAATGCTCCAGCTAGGAAGTAAACAACTCCAAGGGATAAGTTCTGATGAAAGACTGAATTCTGATTAAAGTTAAAGACTGAAGGACATTGGCTACTTTTAGCTATTTTTAGCTGTTCATTGTATTTTTCTTTCCAGTTTCAGGAGTTCCTGGTGTTACATGGAGTTGGCACAAGGTTAGTTGATCACTTCACCCATCATTATTTTATTTAACCAATGGATTTACAAATGGATGCTTTTCCTTCTAATAGCCCACCTATTTACCAAGTCTGGTGACCAGCAGAAATACACACAGACTTGTATCAGTAGCTAGATTCTTTTGTAGCCATCAAGTCCTGGAATGAAACTGGAACCCAAGGTTTTCCAGCTCAGAGGCAAGAGAGCTACCTATCGAGCCAGTCCAGTTCCCAAGATTCTAACTTGTAAAATCTTAATTCTTATCCATGAAGTGACAATGAGATAATTAATAGGAATTAAATTAAGGATTCATTTTAGTTAACAAAAAGAAGGTACTGATAGTGAGATGCAGATCTTATTTTTCTTCCAGTAATACTTAGTTATGACTATATCTACTATGCTTTCTTGATGCATGCAGGTAGTTATTGAATGGACCCATGTTTTGGTGCCAATTGATTAAAATATAAATTCATAATTACCTTATCTAAAGCCTTATATGGATTTGGATTGTCAAACTTAAAAGGAGCCTTCACTTTAAATTTTTGTCTAAAGCCATGTTGATTAATCTGCGGAAAAGATTAAATATAAAGTATCAATATACAAAGGAGTGTCTACTATAAAGTCTTACTTTAGAGATAAGATGAAAAATAAATACCAATGAGTAGATGTATTAATCAAGAGCATTCCTTTACTTTTATTCCTTAATTGGTTGTGGTATCACTGGTGAGTTCGGCATTTGTTGCTCATCCCCATGGAGTCATAGAATCATACTGCATGGAAAGAGACCCTTTGGTCCAACCAGCTTATGCTGACCATGTTCCTAAATTAAACTAGTCACATCTGCCTGCATCATTGAAATGATTGGAACGAGGAGTTAAGAACCAATCATATTTCTGTGGGTCAGAGTCACTTGAAGGTTAGTCTGGAAAACGACAACAGATTTCCTTCCCCAACAACTTTGTAGGACTACCGTTTCTGAGACTAGCTTTCGGTTCCAGATTTTATTTATTAACTTCAATTGTCATAATGTGATTTGAATATTTGTCACCAGAGCATAGCTTGGGCCTTTGGATTACCAGTTTAGTGCCATTAACACGATGCTCGTTATGATTTGGAGATGCCGGTGTTGGACTTGGGTGTCAAAAGTTAAAAATCACACAATACCATGTTATAGTCTAAAAGGTTTATTTGGAAGCCTTCATCAGGCTTCTCCACAACCACCTCCCAGGTCGTGTGTGTGCAGGTGTAGGACACAGTGGAGAAGAACAGATATATAAATCTTTATTAATATTTTACCACCAGGAAGAAAGGAAACACCCGAGTGGCCAGTGACAAGCAGGGCTCTTTTCCCCTGTTAATTTTTTTTTTGGAGAGTCCGTAACACTGGTCTGGCTTCCTCAGAGCCAGCTCTCAGAGTGAAAACAGCACCCCTGACACTCCTGTTTATTTATTTATGTTTTCTTTTTCTTTTTTTATTGCCCCCACACTACTGCCTAACTGCGGTAGTGCATATTTTTTTCCCCAGCACCCATGTGTGTGTGCAGGTGTGAGACATAGTGAAAGACACAAGGTGGAGACATCTTTATTCAGTTTCCACCACCAGGAAGAAGAGAAACACCCAAATGGCCAGTGACAAGCAGTGCCCTTCTCCCCTGTTAATTATTTTCTTTTTTCTTTTTCCCCTGTTAATTTATTTTTATCCAGCTCCCTCAAAGCCAGCTGTCAGAGTGAACAGAATGTCTGAAACTCCTTTTTTTTAGTTTTAGTTTTTTTTTCTTCTTTGTTTTTCCCTTTACCCACACACTACCACCTAACTGCGGTAATGCTTATTTTCCCCCCGCACCCACAGTGTGTGTGCAGGTGTGAGACACAGTAAAAGACACAAGGTGCACGAATCGTTATTCAATTTCCACCACCAGGAAGAAAAGAAACACCCAAATGGCCAGTGACAAGCAGTGCCCTTTTCCCCTGTTCATTTTTTTCTCCACACTAATTTTTTTTTTAAAAGGGAAAACACCCAAGTGGCCAGTGACAAGCAGTGCCCTTCACATCAAAGGGCAATGCTGAAGACTCCTGTTTATTTTTTTTCCCCCCACACTACCGCCTAACTGCAGTAGTGCTTATTTTTTGTCCCCAGCACCCATGGTGTGTGTGCGCAAGTGTGAGACTCAGTGAGAGACACAAGGTGCACGAATCTTTATTCAATTTCCACCTCCAGGAAGAAAAGAAACACCCAAGTGGCCAGTGACAAGCAGTGCCCTTTTCCCCTGTTAATTTTTTTCTCCACACTAATTTTTTTTATTTATTTTTTAAACAGTGAAGGGGAGGGTAGGAATCTCCTGTATATTTCCTCCACACTAATATTGGTCAGTCTGTGCCTCCTGATTGGCCAAGGTTAACAACTCCAATCAAGGACTCCAATCATCAACAAAGTCCACCAGGTTATAATCATCCCCCACTCCCAAGTCCAGCGACGTAGGCCTGGTCTTTCTCTTGTGGCTTTACCTGAAATGTTTTCCCCCCGGTTTGGTTCCTCTGATTCAAGCTCTGACATGGCACAATATGTACTGGACCAGAGCGTCTCAAGAGAGTTTCCTCCTTTACTTCCAATGGCAATGGTATTGCGGCTGCATCCATCTCGGTCTCAAAATTTCCTTAACACTAGACAGGCGTGAGAACCCACAGTTTCTGACAGACTTTCTGGCTGTTCTGAGGGGCCAGGTATGTTTTGCTGTGGCCCTGTTTATTCAGGGTCACCTCACATATCCAAAATTTGTCACGGGACCCAAGTTTGCCTCATACCCATACAGGCCGCCTACTTGCGGAGCGATTCAGAGAGCACCTCTGGGCCACCCGGACGAACCAACCCAACCACCCTGTAACACAGCATTTCAACTCCCCCTCCCACTCCACCGAGGATATGCAGGTCATTGGACTCATCCACCGCCAAACCACAACAACGCGACGGTCGGAGGAGGAGCGTCTTATCTTCCGACTGGGAACCCTCCAACCACAGGGGATGAACTTGGACTTCACCAGTTTCTTCATCCCCCCTCCCCCCATCTTGTCTCAGCTGAATCCCTCCAGCCCGGCACCGCCTTCCTGACCCGCAGTCTTCTTCTTGACCTCTCCGCCTCCATCCTACTCCGACCTATCACCCTCACCTTGACCTCTTTCCACCTATCACATTTCCAACGCCCCTCCTCCAAGTCCCTCCTCCCTACCTTTTATTTTCTCCTGCTGAACACTCTCTGCTCATTCCTGAAGAAGGGCCTGTGCCCGAAACGTCGAATCTCCTGTTCCCTGGATGCTGCCTGACCTGCTGTGCTGTTCCAGCAATAAAGTTTCAACTTTGATCTCCAGCATCTGCAGACCTCACTTTCTCCTCATACCCATACAGGACCATTTCCATTGTTCTGGCACCAAACTTCGTTCCTCAAATTAAATTGCCTCTCTCTCTTAGGATCATAGTGGGTCAATACTATAGCTGACGATACCTTTTTTTAAACTTCACTAAAGGCTACTTCTTGGCTGCAAAACCATTTCCAAAGTTGACCCTTGTTCAATAGCAGGTATAAGGGAGCCAAGATGGAGGTGAGGCTATATATGACTTTTCTGTAATACTTCACTAACCCAAGGAAAGATGTAAGCTCTGGTACAGATGTAGGAACCAGGACTCCTTTGATTGCCCTCATTTTATCGTCCAGTGGGTTGTAATGCAGTTTTCTCGACCCATAACCTATGTAGGTCACTTGGGGCGACTGGAACACAAATCTTTCCCATCTCAGGTGTACGTTTGCCTGGGAGAAACAGTTAAGCATTATGTCCAAATTCTCCAGTTGCTCTTTATTGGTCTTCCTGGTTTTAGAAATCCATCCAGATTAATGGCAACCTGGGGTAGCCCTTGTAAAATGATCTCCATGGTCCGCTGGAAAAGGACACAAGGCTGTTGATACCCAAATAGCAGTCTTTATATTGGTGTAAACCCTTGTGGTGTTAATTGTGGTATATATCTGGGATTCCTCATCGAGTCACAACTGTAGGGAGGCATGTCCAGCTTCACAAAGCATAGCCCCCCCACCAACTTTGCAGACAAGGACTCTATGTGAGGGACTGGGGATTTATCCAGCTACAAGAAGCAGTTTTCCATTTGCTTAAAATCCCATCAAAGGTGAACTGAATAGTCAGGCTTCACAATCAGTATGACCAGTGTTGCCCATTCCTTAAATTAAACTACTTCGATGATTCCTTTGCTCTCCAGCCTACTAATCTCAGCCTCTACTTTTGCCCACAGAATTGTTTCTTGGTCAATATGTAAAGTGAGATTGGCCCCTGTGATATTTCCAAGTCCTTCTTCCAAAAACTTCTGGGTATTTCACTAGGATGTCACTGAGGCAGCCGTTTTCCAATTGAAAAATGTTAAGCCAATCTAGGTGAATCTTTCTCTTTTAATTCTGCCCCAATAGGCTTGGACTGGTCTTACTACCATCAGTAGTAACTGCACTAACTGCTTCTTGTAGGAGACCAGAACTGAAGTCGTATCCTTAATTTGCAACAGTTCCCTGGTGTATGTTCTCAGTCTGGCTGGTGCCTTGTGCAAATTTAAGGGTTGGAGACCCAAGTGAATCTTGTTAAACAGGTTCTGCAACTACAGATCCAGCTGCACTGGTATTGAACTCAGTGGGAAGTGGGTGACTAATTAACATTTCATGATATTAATTTCAATCAGTTCTGATTTGGAAGTTGCTGTTCCAACCCACATGAAGGGGTCTTTCCAGAGAGTGCACTCTCCTGTGTACCAGCATACAAACTTTCTTATTCAAGTCAAGTTTTGTGGAACTCCTTTGCTGTCTCGAGTCCACATACCTACAGCAACTACAATGGCTTGCCAGCTCAGATTCTGAAGAACCTTTTAGCCACTTGGTCAAGGTTCGCCTTTATTCTGGTGTTCTCCTATGGGCTGGCCTAGGCACTCTCTTATCAGGATATGCCCCTGTGAGGCTTTGTGATTGCCTACACACAAGTGGTTTTCCCCATGTTTAATCAGACAGGTGAGAGTCTCAACTACCATTGGGATGCCCTGTAGTTCCCAGGCTACACTTGCTGATTTTCTAATAACAAAGCCAGTTGAGGTGCCTGTTTTAAGTCCAATTGAGCTTTAGCTAGTAGACTCTTTAATTATTGTCCCCCCCTGCACCACTGAGATAACTGCAGAGAGGCCAATATCCCATCACCAAGTCACCTTTTAATTTACTTGCGCAATGTACGCTGGCTGTGTACAGTCAGACCAGAGTCAGTCCTTGAACTGGGAAGATTCTAAATCCCCTATTAATATTGGTCAGCGAGTGCCTCCTGATTGGGGTTGTTAACCTGGATCAATCAAGGACCTCTTAGTCAAGAAAATCCACCTGATTCCAATCACTACAGGATCTTTGGTGAATTTTTGCAGTGTATCTTGTAGATAATACACACTGCTGCTACTGATCTTTGGTAGTGGAGAGAGTAGATGCTTGTGGATGTACTGTCAATCAAACAGACTACTTTGTCATGGATGATATCCAGCTTCTTTAGTCGTATTGGAGCTGCACCCATCCAAGCAAGTGAGGAGTATTCCATCACACTCCTGTCATCTAACGTTTGGAAGGTGGACAGATTTTGGAAATCAACAGGTGAGTTAGTCACCACAGTATTCTAAGCCTCTAACCGACTCTTATAAACACTGTGTTTCTATGGCAAGTCAAGCTGAGTTTGTAGTCAATACTAACTACAAGGATGTTGATAGTGGGGGAATTCAGTAATGGTAAAATCAGTGAAGATCAAGGGGTGGTGATTAGATTGTTTCTTATTGGTGATGGTCATTGCCTGGAATGTTACTTGTCACTTGTCAGCAAAGCCTGGATAGCCTTCAGACATTGTTGTATTTAAATACTGACTACTTCAGTATGTGAGGAGTCATGAATGGTTTTGAACATTGAACAATCATTGGCAAGCATCCCCACTTCCGATCTTATGATGGAGGGCAGGTCATTGATGAAGTAGCTGAAGATGGATGAGCCGAGGACATTCCTGAGGAACTCTTGCAGAGGTGTCCTAGAGCTGAGATGACTGACCTCCAACAAGGAGAAAGTGAGGTCTGCAGATGCTGGAGATCAAAGTTGAAACTTTATTGCTGGAACAATGTGAGGAGTCATGAATGGTTTTGAACATTGAACAATCATTGGCAAGCATCCCCACTTCTGATCTTATGATGGAGGGCAGGTCATTGATGAAGTAGCTGAAGATGGATGAGCCGAGGACATTCCTGAGGAACTCTTGCAGAGGTGTCCTAGAGCTGAGATGACTGACCTCCAACAAGCACAACTGTTTCCCATTGTGCCAGGTTTGACTCCAACCAACAGAGAATTTGTCCTTGATACACATTGATGCCAATTTTGCTAGGGTACTTTGATGCCACACACAGTTGAATGATGTCAAATCTATCTCTCTCACCTCATCTCACCTCTGGAATTCATCTCTTTTGTCCATATTTGAACCAAGGCTTTAATGAGATCAAGAGCTGAGTGCCCCTAGTGGAACACAAATTGGACATCACTGCGCAGGTGTTGCTTGATAGCACTGTTGATGACACCTTCCGTCATTTTACACATGATCAAGAGTAAACTGATGGGGTGGTAATTGACTTGGTTGAATTTATTCTGCTTTTAGTGTACAGGACATACCTATGCAAATTTCTACTTTGTCTAGTAGATGCCAGTGCTATAACTATACTGGAAAAGTTTCTCTAGGGGAGTGGCGAGTTTTTGGCACAAGTCATCAGCACTATTGCCAGTATGTCATCAGGCCCCATAGCCTTTGCACTATCCAGTACCTCTAACCATTTCTTGATATCATGTAGAGTGAATCAAATTGCCAAAGACTGGTGTTTGTTATGCTGGAGACCACTGAAAGAGGTTGATATAAATCACCTACTTGACACTTCCAGCTGAAGGTTGCTGTGGATGCTTCAGCCTTATCTTTTGCATGCATGTGTTGAACTCTTCTATCATTGAGGATGGGCATATTTGTGGGGCCTCATCCACTTCTGGCGAATTGTATAATTGTCGACCACCGTTCACAATTAGAGGTGACAGAATTGCTTTGATCTGATCCATTAGTTGTCAGACCACTTAGCTCTCAGCATAACCTTTTGCTCGTGCTGTTTGGCATGCAAGTAGTCCTTTTTGGTAGCTTCAACAGGTTGACACCTCATTTTTAGGTCTACCTGGTGCTGCTCCTGGCATATTGTTCTGCACTCTTCATTGATCCAGGGTTGATCCCCTAGCTTGATAGTAATGGATGACTGGGGATACGCTGTGCCATGAGACTACAGATTGTGTTGAAGTAAAATTATGTTGCTGTTCATGGCCCCTAGCGCCTCATGGTTGCACAGATCTGTTTGAAGTCTGTCCCATTTAGCATAATGATAGTGCAACACAACATTGAGAATACTCTCCATGTATGGAGGCCAATTGGTCCATTGATTTTACACTGACCTTCTGAAGAGCTTCCCACTCAGAACCTCCCGACCCCTCCACTTCTCCACCCTATCCCTTAACCCTGCTTTATCATGACTAATTAACCTAGCCTGTAAATTCCTGGACACTACAGGACAATTGAGCAAGACTAATTCTCCTAGCCTGTATATCTTCAGACTGTTGGATGAAACCCACATAGATGCAAGAAGAATGTGAAAACTTCACACAGTCAACCAAGGCTAGAATCGAACCCTGGTCCCTGGCACTGAGGCATCAGTGGTAACCATGTTGCCACTATGCCACTCCCATGAAGGTGGGATTTCACCTCCACAAGGACTGTGCAGTGGTCATTAATACAAAACTTTCATGGATAGATATATCTGCAGCCAGCACACTGATGTGGATAAAATAAAGTATGTTTTTCCCTTGTTAGCTCACTCACCACTTGCCACAGACACAGTCTATTAGCCATGTCCTTTCGGACCCGACAAGAATGCAAAAGCAGGCAAAAAGCAATTGGTTGAGGGTGGCAAAGGGCAATTAGTTCACAACGTCTTTGACTTACAGAAGGAAATCTGTTACTTGTATATTAAGCATGGTCAATCATCGGTAATTGGTGGGCATTAATTAGACATTCAGTCTTTGAATTATGCATAACTGCCTGCCTGCCTGCCTCTCTTCTGTAGCTACAGCCATTCTGTGGTGTCTCAAAAGAGGAAGCATATAATGTCCACTAATATACTTCAGCACTTCCACATTATCACTCAGAAACATCATTTTAATTTGATCTGTTCAGTTTTCCTGAAAATTTTGGATATTTGTATTGATAATTTGGGTTAGTGATGGTTCTTTCAAATGGAACATTCAGTTTGTCATAAATGAAAATCTCAAACTTTAATAGAAATATAGTTGGTCCCAGACCAAAACTGTATTTGTTGAGTTCCAAGATTTATTCTGTAAGTGCTTACAAAAATGTTCAAAGAATGGCTTTGGCTCTACCCTCCACCAACTGACTTTCTGGAGTAGAACACTTCAGTTGATAGACTGCCTAAATTTGAGTTTCAGACAAACTGCTAGTATGCTTTGTGATCAAGCCCCTTAAGACCACAGAACTCAGATGATCTGGCATCAAGGCAAACCAGAAAGGATAAACCCTCACTATTTTGCCATAACTCCATTAAAATTGCTGGTCCATAATCAGTAAATATAAGCATAGTATTTTAAAATATTCATGTCACTACCATTTTACCAGACCTAACACATTTAAATTAATTGGGTAAACTGTTAGTTTAAAATAAAAGGATTGTCATTTTAATGTCAATAACCATTAGTTAGGAATTTTCTAGGAAAGGCTCACCTCAAATCGTAGACACTTTCTTCGAATGACATTTACTTCATTGGCTTGTAAAGGTGCCACAGCATGCTTGCAAATAACAGAAATTTTCTTTGTGTTGTTCCATTGTTCTGGAAGATCCTAAATATATGA
This sequence comes from Chiloscyllium plagiosum, assembly GCF_004010195.1. Classification (NCBI taxonomy): domain Eukaryota; kingdom Metazoa; phylum Chordata; class Chondrichthyes; order Orectolobiformes; family Hemiscylliidae; genus Chiloscyllium; species Chiloscyllium plagiosum. The sequence goes on along the minus strand of NC_057733.1, from coordinate 42,969,703 downwards.
TATTAAATAAAATAGCATAATTGTTTCATAATTTTCTTTGAAACTGACTTAGGAGTATACAGCCCAACAGGTTTACTCATTTTAAATTAATGATTAACTAGGTTAGAGCAGCCACTGATAGGGCACCAGTATTTGTGCTGCATGTGAACCAACTCCCATACTAATTATTTAATCTACCACACACTTTCACATTTATTCTCAAGACACAAAGCTCCGCTCAACTATTGTCTGCTCCACTCTCTCTAAACCCTCATACTATTTTTCTGATATTAAATTTTGGATGAGCAGAAATTTCCTCTGAATAAATAGATAATACTGAAAATGTTCCTTTAATTCAAGACCATAAAGTATGCTCTACAGTGACCAGTTATATTCCTCACCCTGGAAATTGAATGAAATTGTATTAAATAGGGTGCATCATCAGTGCTGCATTTGATTGCAAGATAGCTTCAAATCATATATCATTGTGGTGACAAAGATTACCTATATCCATCTCTGCTATAACATTGCTCTCAGATTTGGAGATGCCAGTGTTGGACTGGAATATTCCAAGTTAAAAATCACACAACACCAGGTTTTAGTCCAACAGGTTTATTTGGAAGCACTAGCTTTGGGAGTGCTGCTCCTTCATCAGGTGGTTGTGGAGTATAATATCATAAGACACAATTTATCATAAAAGTTTACAGTGTGATGTAACTGAAATTCTGTTGAAAAAGTCCTGGATTTTGTTAAGTCTCTCATCTTTTAGAATTAACATGTTGGTTTCAGTTCTTTTATATGTAAATCGCAGAACTTTTGTAGAAGTTACATTCTCAAGTGAACTTTAACAACAGGTGTCATGTGGGCCCAGATAATGCATTGAAGGTTTGAAATGCCCTATGAGACTGTCTGTGTCACAATGTTCAGACTGATTCTAATCTAACAAAATGGATTTACAGAATCTTACATGGATTCATGCAGTTTTTAAGCAAAGTAAAATTAATTCTGCAAGTACAAAATCATCCCACAAACTTGTGTGTGCATGAGGGTGTGTGTGGGGGGGGGGGGGGGGGAGGTGCAGTTATGACTGTGAGAGAGTGTGTGTGAGTGTAAAGGGGTAAATGTCTAAGAGGGTGCGTGTGAGTATGGGAATGTGCAAGCATATGAGAGAGAGCTTGTATATCAGAGAGAGTCTGAGAGAGTATATGGGTCTGTAGGATTGTGTATGAGAATGTCTGTCTGTCAGTGTGTCTGTGTATTGCAGTGGGGTCACCTGTAGTGTGACATGAACAAACAATCCAGGTCTTTTTCAAAATATAATTTCAGTTACATTATACTGTAAACTTTTGCTATAAATTGTCTTATGATCTTATACTCCACAACCGCCTGATGAAGGAGTAGTGCTCCAAAAGCTAGTGCTTCCAAATAAATCTGTTGGACTAGAACCTGGTGTTGTGAGATTTTTAACATTGCTCTCAGACAATGCCTCAGCTTACCTACTGCTGCAACTTTCATCCATGTCTCTGTACTAGAGTTTTTGTGGCTGCTCTCCTACCCCACCTCAATTAACTTAAATTTATCCAAAACTCTGTCTGTATACTAACTAACAGAGTTCCACTTACTTTTTACCTAGTATTTGCTGGCTTACACTGGCTCCTAGTCAAATAATGTTTCAATTTTAAATTTTAATCTTTTCCTTCAAATCCTCTTGAAAGATGTCCCCTTCCTCATCTTTCCTTCATGTCCTTTCTCCAGCCATACAAATCTCTAAGATGCTTGCAGTCCGGTAAATCTGCACTCTTATACATCCCCTATAATTACTGTTCAATGGAGTAATTGTATAATGGGGTCAGTCAAGTGGACTGCATAAAATGTGAGTTCCTGATTAAGGCTGTTAATGTGGATATAAACAGGAGTATTGGGGAAGTGATGGCCTAGTGGTATTGTTGCTAGACAGTTAATCAAATATCCTGGGGGCCTGTGTTCATAAGCTTGCTGTGGCTGATGGTAGAATTTGAATTCAGGTTTTAAACAAGCGTCAGGATTTGAGGCTTGTCCTCATATCCCTGAAAGCTGGTGAACAGTGGGGTTTGGGATCTGGCTTTGCCACTCCTCTCCCTTGTTAATTGGCTGTCAACTGTACTGTTTAATAAAATTAAAAAATATATAAACAGGAGTGTCAGAGGTTCTGTCCACTCAGAGGTAGCTCTGAGGAAGCTGAAACAGTGACAAGCGCTATGCTTGTATAAATGAAGGGTGACTTAGTGGCAGGATACTGGCTTCTGTGGAGTTATTTCATCCATGTTATTAGCTGTATGCTGACAGATGTGTCCTCTGAAATTCCTTCCTAAGCCTCACTTCTCTCAACTTCTACCTCTTCCTATGACAGGCTCCTTCAAACCTACATTTTTGATCAAAATTAACATTGATATATCAGACATCACACAACAGCAGGTTATAGTCTAACAGATTTATTTTAAATCAAGCTTGGAGTGATGTTCCTTCATCAGATGAAGGAGACTGAAGTGAAGGTGACTTCACCTGATAAAGTAACAGTGTTCCAAAAGCTTGTGATTCCTACTAAGCCTGTTGGACTATAACCTGATGTCATGTGACTTCTAAGTTTGTCCACCCTAGTCCAAGGGTCTAGATTAGAGTGGTGCTGGAAAAGCATAGTAGTTCAGGCAGCATCCGAGGAGCAGTAAAATCAACGTTTCGGGCAAAAGCCCTTCATCAGGAATACAGGCACCTCCACATTATCATATATCCTAATAAATCTTTTGTAGGTTGATGTCATAGGTTGTTTCATAACATTCCTGTTTATTGCAATGTTTCAATCCTTTAAGATAAATGCAAGCTGCTTAGGCAGCTAAAAGTATAATGTCAATGGTAGAATCATTAGAGACCAGATTTGGAAGATTGTTTTGATATTGTATCTATTGTACTCAACATACCGTCTGGTAGTGACGTTCACATTCTAACCACACTCTAGATAAATGTATGGAGTATCTGAAGACACTCAAGACAAGTCAATGTAACATAATTCAAGTAGTTGTTTATTGATCCATACAAATGTGTGAAATTTGGACTAAACCAAGGGCATTGTCCCAAGGCATCTCAACACTTTAAACAAACTCTCATTTATATTATTCTCGTCACATTATATCATTAAATATATGCCCTTGTTTAAATTTTCAGTTCCACATATACAACCTCAGAACCAACTCCTTTTTCTCCATCTTTCTCTAGTTGCTGGGAACTAGAGACTTTCCATTTCCTTCTCCTATTGCTTCTGTCGTCATGAATAGCAAAATAACAATGTTGTTTTCCATGCAATCTTGAACTTTTAATTATGAACAAAACTATTCTCCACTCCACTACTCCTCAGATTCATCCTATTTGGGCTCAGTTTCATCTGGCAACCCAATATCCCAATTAGTCTTTTGATTCTAATTGTTTTCTGAAAATTCAGCTGGGCTAAATGACATGTCATCACGTGTATGTAGCATGTTTCCACATTGATTCCTGAAGAAGGGCATGTGCCCGAAACGTCGAATCTTCTGTTCCCTAGATGCTGCCTGACCTGCTGTGCTGTTCCAGCAATAAAGTTTCAGCTGTTTCCACATTAACCCTTCCAGTAAAGATGTTTATCCTAAATTCATTATTGAATGCATCTTTGGATATCTAATTGGTCTTGGTTAATGAATTCCCACAAGTGGAAAAGTATTCTATGTTCACCCTGTCAAAATTATCAAAGTTTTAAAGGCTCTTATCAAGCCAACTCTCACTTTTTTTTTCTATAAAGACAAGTGCTAGATTATAGTTTTCTGACAGTTGTACATTTTTTTGTTATCATTCTTATGAATATGGTCTGGCACTATCCAGTAAACAGGTAATTATAGGCCATTTAGCTTTGCATCTGTTACTGAGAAAGTGTTAGTGTCCATTATAAAGGATACAATTAGAAACACAAGATATTATCAAGCAGAATTAGAATGGCTTCATGAAGGGAAAATTACGCCTGATAAGTTTACTAGAATTCTTTGAGGAGGTAGCAAGCAGAAGAGTTAAAGGCATGTAAGTGGATGTAACTATTTGTATTTTCTGAAGAAGTTTGATAAGATTAGGTTGCTTAATAAGATCTGAGTCCATGGTGCTGAAGGGACTTTAATAACATGGATAGTGGATTAGCTGACTAATAGAGATAAAGGGGACATTCTCAGAAGAGTGACCTGCAGCTATTGGTGTACCTCGCCACAATTATTTACAATATAAATAAATAACTGAATGTCCTGTATTGATGACTATGAGTGAACATATTCTAGCCATGTTTACCGGTGACACAAATAGAAGAAAGTGATGAGGATGACAGTTTTAGAGGGATATAGGCAAGCTAAGTGAGTGGGCAAAATCTTGGCAGAGGAAATGTGAAGTTATGCACTTCGACAGGAAGGAGCTAAATATTAATTAGAGAAAGACCACAGAATGTTTTGGAAGAGTCTTGGGTGTCATCACCCACGAATCACTAAACTAGCACTAAAGTTCAGCATTTATTAAGAACAACAAAAGGAATGTTGGCTTTTATTTTAAAGGAAATTAACACAAAATAGAGAGATTTTGCTAAAATTATACAAGGTCCTAGTTAGACTACAACTGGCATACTGTGACCAGTTTTGAATGCCTATCTAAGAAAATATACCTTGGCATTTGAAGTAGTCCAGGGAAGGTTCATTAGGTTGATACCCTAGAGATGGAGGGACTATCTTGTAGGTGAAGTTAGAAAGATTGATGCTTAATTCGAAGATGGAAAAAGAGAACTGACCTTATTGAAATAGATAACCTTCTTCACAGGCTTGACAGGATAGAGGGGGAAAAAAGTTGTTTCACCTTGTAGGAGAGTCAAGGATCAGAGGCAAATCTCAGAATAAGGGGTCACACATTTTAAGGCAGATGAGGAGGAAGTTCTCTCTCACAGTGTAGTGAATCTGTGGAATTCTGTACTATAATGGTCTGTTGAGGTGGATTCATTAAGTATATTAAATATTGAGAAAGACATTTTTATTCAATAAGGGAATCAGATTATGGGAAAACAGCAGGAAGCTGGAGTTGAGGATTATCAGATCAGCCATGATCATAATGAATGATGAAGCAGACTCAAAATGAGCAGATGTAGGACATTCATCCCATAATATTATGGCTTTATAGTAATCAATATCAGCAGTATCCTAGGCCAGTAACACCACTGTCTGGCCAGGGCAGTTTGCATGACTTGAAGATGAACTGCAACCAAAAATGTCTGGGAAGAGTGTCCTTGCAGTCAGCCTTATGGTGAAGCAATCTGGAAAGGACATCCTCACAGCTTGACATGGTAGAAGGAGTTTAATTTAGATAAATGTGAGGTGATGCATTTTCGGAAAGCAAATCTTAGCAGGACTTATTCACTCAATGGTAAAGGTGTTTGGGAGTGTTGCTGTACAAAGAGACTTTGGAGTTGAGGTCCATAGCTCCTTCACAGCTCCTTGAAAGTGTCACAGATAGGAAAGCGAAGAAGGCATTTGATGTGCTTTCTTTTATTGGTCAAAGAATTGAGTACAGGAGTACAGCGGCTGTACAGAACATTGGTTAGGCCAATTTTAGAATATTGCGTGCAATTCTGATCTCCTTCCGATAGGATGTTGTGAAACTTGAAAGGGTTCAGAAAAGATTCACAAGGATGTTGCCAGGGTTGGAGGATTTGAGCTATAGGGAGAAGTTGAACAGGCTGGGGCTGTTTTCCATAGAGTGTTGGAGGCTGAGGGGTGACCTTTTAGAGGTTTATAAAATCATGAGGGACATGGATAGGGAAATAGACAGTCTTTTCCCTATGGTGGAGGAGTCCAGAACTATAAGGCATAGGCTTAGGGTGAGAGGGGAAAGATATAAAGGGGACAAGGGGCAACATTTTCACACAGAGGATGGTGCGTGTGTGGAATGGAGTGCCAGAGAAAGTGGTGGAGGCTGGTACAATTATAACATTTAAAAGGCATCTGGATGGTTATATGAATAGGAAGGGTTTGGAGGGATATGGGCTGAGTGCTGGCAGGTGGGACTAGATTGGGTTGGGACATCTAGTCGGCATGGATGAGTTGGATCGAAGGCTCTGTTTCCATGCTGTACATCTCTATGACTCTATGACACGGTGAAGCAGTCTGCGAAGAGTGTCCTCAGAGTCAGCGTCAAGATGAAGCAAACTGGAAAGGGTGTCCAAGCAGTCCACATTACAGTGAAACACAGTCTGGGAAGAGTACCTTCACTGTCAATGGCATGGTGAAGCAGTCTGGGAACAGTCTCCTTGCAGTCGGTATCATGGTGAAGCAGTCTAGAAAGGGTGTCCTCACAATCAACATCATGAAGCAGCAGTCTGGAAATTATATCCTTGCAGTCAATGTCAAGGAAAGATGCCTGGGAAGGATGTCTTCACAGTTGATGTCACTGTGAAAAACCGAGTCTGGGAAATATGTTCTCGCAGTCAACATCAACATGAAGCAGTCTGGGAAGGGTGTCATCACAAACAGCATCCTGGTGAAGAAGTCTGGAAAGAATGTCCTTGCAGTTGATGTCATGGTGAGGTACTCTAGGAAGAGTGTTTTTGCAGTCAGAATCACAGTGAAGTAGTTTGGGAAAGGTTTCCTTGCAGTCGGTATGATCGTGAATCAGTCTTGGAAGGGTTTCCTGCTTGTTGGGGAGAAACAAAGAATGACATCACAGGAAATGGAATGGTCTTCCCCTACTGCACCAGTAGAAGTTCCAAGGGAGAGGTCTGACTATTTAATAATAAGGTCAATTAAAATTTACAAGTTTATAGTTTGTGAGGTCTTTGTGGTTTATTGTTTCTAAGATCTGTATTCTGTAGTATATAAAGGTATAGGAAAGAAGGGTGCTAGAGAAATTGATACTATTTGATATTAAGCATCTGGCAAAAGATTGATTTTGAAAAGGTAAGTCATGGCAGGAGAGCTCAAAGTGATAGTATGCTCCTCCTGCTCTATGTGGGAAGCCAGGCACATTTCCAGTCCCCAGGAACATCTGTGCAGGAAGTCTCTCCAGTTCCTAGAAGCCCACATTTCAGAGCTGGGCAGCAGCTGGGGTCACTGTGGAGTATCTGCAAAGCTGAGATAATCGTTCATAGCCCATATAGCAAGGTGGTCACATTGTAGGCTAAAACTTCACAGGCAGAAAGGGAATGGACAAATACAAAGTATAGTAAGAGGAATAGGCAGGCAATTAAGGAAACACTTGTGGCCATTCCCCTGAAAAACAAATATTACTTTGGATACTATTGAGGGGAATGGCCTCTCACAACAGCCAAATTTGTGGCACTACACTTTGCTCTGCTGTACGAGGGAAGAACAAAGTTGTAGAAATGCAATAATCATAGGGATTCAGTTATCAGGGGACTGCATAGGCATTTCTGTAGCTGCAAACCAGACTCCAGCTTGGTGCATTGTCTCCCTGTGCTAGGGTAAAGGATGTTTAGTGTTGCTACAGGACGTCCTGGAGAAGGAAGGTGAGCAGCCAGTGATTGTGGTGCACAGTGGTACCATTGACAAAGGTTAAAAGGGATAGGATCCCACAACCAGAATTTAGGGAGTTAGAAAGCAAGCTGGAAAGTACAACATCAAAAGGTTGTATAACAACATCTCAGGATTACCACCAGTGCGACATGCTAGACAGACTTGAAATGGCAGGTAGACCGGATGTGCATGTGGCAAAAGAAATGGTGTGAGGGGTAGGGTTTTAGATTCCTGGGGTACTGAGACCAGTTCTAGGAGAAGTGGGACCAGTACAAACTGAATGAGTTACAGCTGTGCAGGATTAAGATACATGCCTTGGGGTAGTATTTGCTGGAACGGTTAGGGAGGGTTTCAACTAAATTGGAGGAGGAGTCAGAGGAAGGGGATTCAAGTATAAAGAACAAAAAACAAAAAGGGAATAAGAGAAATGATTTGTAGAGGAGGAGTCAGAGGAAGGGAAATCAAGTATAAAGAACAAAAAACAAAAAGGGAATAAGAGAAATGATTTGTAGACTCAAACAAGGCCACAGTAAAAAAGGAATAGGTTCTTCAAGTTGAAACTATCAAAGACTATCACAAATTATTAGATTACCTACACTATAGAAACAGGCCATTTGGCCCAACAAGTCCACACCGACCTTCCGAAGAGCAACCCACCCAAAGCCATTCCCCTACTCTATATTTACCCCTGACTAATGCACCGTACTCACAATTTAGCATGACCAATTCACCTGACCTGCACATCTTTGGATTGTGGGAGGAAACCAGAACACCCAGAGGAAACCCATGCAGATACGGGGAGAACATGCAAACTCCACATAGACAGTTGCCTGAGGTGGGAATTGAACCTGGATCCATTGTGCTGTGAGGCAGCAGTACTAACCACAGAGCCACCGTGCTGCCCTAATTTTTATTTAACATAAGTGATAATTAAACTGCCATACATAGCATGGAATTCATTTTTGAAGCAATGACCGAAAGTCTACAGATATATTGATAGAATTAAGAAAAGGTTATTTCTTACATGTAATTGTGTGTGAACTTCTTCTGGCATCTCTACATCATAGGTCTTGAGTAGTTCAATGGTTTGCTTCAAAGGTTCAAACATATTGTCTGTGGTCACTTGTCGTTCTTTTATTTTTTTCAGATATCCCATTACTTGTATAAGGGCTTTCAAATCCCCTTCTTTCACTGTTTTAGATAATTCAGCATTTGTCTCCTTTATGAAAGCCTCTAAAGTACTCAGACTAAAAAAAAAAATAGTGTTATGAAGCTGCTATCATTTATTTTAAAGTTTTAAACTTTGTACTTGTGGCTTATGGGTTTTGGGGGTCAGAAGTGTTTTAGCAATTAACTTGTCACTAGTTATACGGACATAGTGATCTTCATTGAAATACAATATGAAGAGGTAATTGTGAGAGTTAATGAACAAACCAAGTGAAGTGTAATACATTAGGCAGTTGGATGAAGTTGCTCCTGAGAATGGAAGGAGATAACTTAGAATTGTTAAAAATGTGCTACTTCAGTGCAAAGAGTTCTAGACCCAAAAAAAGTGTTTGTTTAAATCCCTGGAGGGGTGATTTGAAGCTAAGAAACTTTAAGCTCAGTTATATGATAAATTAAGGAAGACACCATCAGATTCCCACAAGCAGGAGGAGTTGAAGTCACAGCTAAGTCAAACCCTATGTGGGATAGAGAACAACATTCTCTCTGGTGTTTTGAGTACTATAATTGGATGCTTTTGTATTTAATAGGATTATAATTTTACCTTGTATTTGAAATCTTTAAGCATGTTTTACATGTAAATAGTTTGGTTTTGTCTATTTTATGTTCATATATTCTGCACAATAAACTTGTTTTATTGTTTAAAGCAAATCTGCAATATTATGTGCTTATGTTTTGGTGAGAGACCACCTCGCCAAAGCCAATAAACAAAATAGGATTTATCAAACTTCAGTTGAAAAGCACAGCAGGTTGGGCAGCATACAAGGAGCAGAGAATTGACATTTCAGGCATAAACTCTTCATCAGGATTGTATGGGGCGAGATGGGGGCTGAGAGATAAATAGGAGGATGTGGGACTTGGGAGAAGGTAACTGGGAAGGCAATCGTTTGTCACCTGGTCTGACCTACATGTGATTCCAGATGCACAGCAGTGTAGTTAACTCTTAATTGTCCTCTGGCAATAAATGCTGATCTAGCAAAATTAATTTGTGACTCCCTCATCCCATACATGAATAAAAAAATTAACAGAAGTTAGTTTACAGGGGAAATTATTGCAAAGATTTCTGCTTCACTGACAATGGGAAAGTATGAAAACAAAAGGACATTGTTATGTTTTGAAGTTAATGGCTGGAGCTTTCAACCATGAGTGAACTTGGAACTTGCTGAAAGTTTTAATAAGCTATAAAGTGGTTCTTTAACTAACCATGGGTATTAACATCTCACATCAGAGTGTGCATGGAAATGACATACTGAACCTGCTAACAAGAGTATTTCTAATGAAATGGCAGAGTTAAGAAAAATCAATACCTAGGCTGCACCAGAGGAATAGAAAGAAGACTGACAAAAAAACTTTTAAAAAACCAAGAAATGTAGTCCATACTGACCCATAATATGACTCTGCCATTAAAGACAAGATTATGGCTGATCAAATCTTGGCTTCAGTTCCACATTGAGAGTTCCCTATTCACCTTGATGCTACTATTGTTCAAGAATCTACCCATCTCAACCTTGAATATAGTTAAATGACCAGCCTCCACAACTCTGTTGGTTAAAGAATTTCAAAGTTTCCATAAGAAATTCCTCTTCATCTCTATCCAAAATTGATGTTCCTTATTTTGAAACTATGTCTTAGAGTTCTAGATATCCTCCATAAAAGGGAAAAACCTTCAACATTTACTGTCAAAACCAATTAGCATCTTTTCTAATCTAATGAGCTTGGCCCTGATCTGCGCAACCATATCATTGCATCAAATGTTATGCACCTTGTTTGATGAGGCTACCAAGGAATGTGATGTAAGAACAACGTTTAGTAAAAAAAATTAAGAAACATGCCTGGGTTATGAATATAAACTGCACAATCAAATGCAAACATTTTTGGAATTATTAGTGTGACTGCAGTCTTTCAGCAATTAGGTATCATGGATATCAATGTAATCTGTTGTTAGCATTCTATTGCAAATGACAAATTTGAGAACTTAATATTGGAATGGTAATTAAATTAAAAACAATGAACTGCAGATGCTGGAAATCTGAAACAAAAACAGAAAGTGCTGGAGAAACTCAGCAGGTCTGGCAGCATCTGCAGCAAGAGAAACAGAGTTAATGTTTTGAGTCTAGACCTTTGTTCAAACTGAAAGTAGCTGGAAAAGAGTAGTATATATGCTGATGATGTTTTCTAAAGGTATAACAGAAAAAAAAGATATCTTATAGAAAAATTAGAAATTTTGCTGTATGTAGTGAGAGAACTATTCATCACACAAATTTAATTTGAGATGTGATTACATAATCAAAATGTACTTTTCTTTTTCCATTGGTTGTACAGAATTGAAGAGTAAGAGAATATCCTCCACACAATTTATATGGAAACATTAAGATTTTCAGATTTTTTTCCCCAAACATGAAACTAAGATGGCCTGAGACATAAAGTCAGCCTAAGTCAGTGGAATTCATGGTTGTATTCAATCAGTATTATTGTGATAAGACAGGTCAAAAGTTACTAAATCAGTGTTACAACATCTTCTTCCTTTTACAGAGTCATGATAAATTTAAAGTCCACATTTCTTCTTTAAATGGAGGCATTCTACACGAAGCATAGAAATGAAACAGTCACTAGTGAATGTGCCACAAAAATTATACATTTCTCAGATTACACCCTATTATATTACATCTATGGTATTTGGTATTACCTGTCAGTTACATGGTTAATAAGGTATTGCTTGAACAAAAGGCTCCAGCGTTTGATCAGGTTCAGAAGTGCCTGCCTGAAAGGTCTGCAATCAATTTTAAACCAAGAATCTAGTATCTTTACGGTCTCAAATTTTAATACCTCTTCATATAATTGTTCGTAGCTGTCAATCTAAAGAAAACATAGTGAATACATCTACACAAACACTTTTCATCAAACACACATGCTAAAAAGTTACAAGTCCATTAATTAACAGAAAATTATACATTTAAAAGTATAACAAAGAGAAATTTGTGTAATACTGTATCTGACAGTTCTATGCTGACATTATCAATTTGTCAGCAATTGGCTACACAAAACCAGCTACCCACGTAAACTATAGATTCCTTAATTAAGTAAACACTAGAAGTGGTGCTGTGCAAACAGATTTCTCCACTATAACTTTGGATTAAAAACTGATGCCAGGAAATTACAACTGTTCCTGATCCAGTTTTGAGAAGAAAGTGGAAGTAGAAGTAGAGCAGAGGTAGAAATAGAAGGAAGTAGAGTGGAAACTCTTCTATACTTGTGATTTCTGTCAGAAATATAGCAATTTAACAACAGAAGAGGAGGGACAGTTTGGAGTTTCCCAACCTTTAGAACAATGGAATTGAGTAGTACACTTTGTTAATTCACTTTTGATATTTTTCTCCAAATTCAAGTAATGTGTAAAATTATACATTCATGAGTCCATGTCCAAATGCAGCAAGCCCAGCACAATATCTAGTTTAGGCTGAAAAGTGGCATGTTACATTCACTCCATGCAAATGCCAGGCAATAAACATCAATGAGAAGCTAACTGTCTTTCCTTGACATTTAATGGGTATTGCCATCACTGAATCCTTCATGATCAACATATTGTGAGTTACTATTGACAAGAAACTGAATTGGACTAGCCAGATACATGCAGTGGCTACAAGAGGTCAGAGGCTGGGAATCCTGCAGCAAGTAACTAACCTCCTGACTCCCTAAAGACAATCCAAATCAACAAGGCACAACTTAGGAGTTAATGAAATGCTGCCCACTTGCCTGGATAAGTTCAACTTCAACAACACTCAAGAAACTTGACACCATCCAGGAATAAGCAGACTCCCTCCCTGCTTGACACTACATCCAGAAATATCTACTCAGTCTACTACAGCTGCTCAGTAGCAACAGTGTGTACCATCTCAAAAAATGTACTGCCAAAATTCACTAAAAATCCTTAAACAACAGTTTCCAAATCCACAACCATTGAGGACAAGGGTAAGAGATACCACCACCTGCAAGTTCTCCTCTAAACCATTCAGCATCCTGACATGGAAAAGTATCCCTGTTCCTTCATTGTTGCTGGGTTAGAATCTTGGAATTCCTACCTTGATGTATGTGAGCCTAATTACAGGTGGAGGCAAATAGGGATGAATCATTGACCATCAAGTACATGTCACCAGGAAAGATGATGGATGTATTTCACGTAGCACAAGACAGGCAGTTGCCCAAGATAGATATTTCGAAAGGAACTGTTCAGACATGTTATGACACACATCTGGAGCAGGTGGGACATGAACTCAAGTCTCCTAACCCAGGACGTGGAGACAGTACAAGACCCCTAAAGCCACATTATGCCGACATTTCTTCACTGAATGCTGAACCCAGGGCCTTCAGATTATGAGACTGAGTTGCCCAAGATAAGCTTGGAATGGCCAAACAAATGGAACCCCTGATAATTAACAATTGAACTATGTACAAATGGAGGGCTTGATTGGATTCTTACTTGAGCACATGTAAAGAGACATCATTGACAAATCCACATTGTATGCTATGAAAGGGATTGCTTTACTGCTCATCTTCTGTGATAATGATTTGATGATATATTATTGGCTTAAGTTGTTTTATTTGTAAAAGGGAGTCAAGAGACACTTACTGACAAGATGAATGGAGTCATAATTATATATTTCTATTGTTTTGTTTTGTAAATGAACTCCAAGTCATGACTAGATTTATTTTATTCCTGCACTAAATGGAGATCAGAACATAATATTCTCAAAGACTTTATAAGGTTTGGTAAGGTCTGTACTGGAAGGCAGTTACTGATACAATCTACAATTAATGGCTCAGTCCACACAGTTATGGGTCTAGGCTTACATATGACATTATTATATCCCAGAAAACTTCCTTCAGGTAAATAATTCTTAATTTTAAAGATGCATTTTGGTACATTTATCACAGATAATTGGTAATTAGAATTTTGATATTTTGAGTTACATATTGGGTGGCATCTTATTGTGGTCTGAACAAAATGGCTATTGTGAGGCATGTTGTAGAATTGAGAGAGATCTCTAGTAGGACTCATTCTCAATGTGGGAGTAACTCATTTCATCTTCTATGCATTTGCCAATTGGTGAGGCGGGGTTTTCTCTAGACAGTGGCAGATTAACAATTAAGTGGGGATTATTGCTTTTTGAATGCTTTATTAAAATCACAACTTTCCTTGTTAATATTCAGCTCCCTATCTTGCCAAATATGCTGAACAAGATAAATGTCAAGAATTCTCAATATGGAAGTCAGAGCAGGTAATGTGGTGAGCAACTGGTTACTGGCTGCGACCAGCCTCCATAGTGCACAGTTCCAAACTGAGTTCCAATGCATAATTCATGACAATCAGCCACATGCATCTTTCATCCATGGACAATGGCCAACTCCTCGCAACCATTATGGTACCTGTGCCATACACTTTGAAAGTTTCTTCAGAAACACAGGCTTGCATTGCAATGCGAATCAGCAACTAGCATCGGTAGGATACTATAGGGAAACTTTGCATGCAGGGCATGAAACTCAGCTTATGATTGAACAAAAATGCATCTCAGGTCTACTTCTTTGCTTTCCTAATGCTTTCTCATCTAGCAACACTTGAATGCTTACAGCATTGTGGTTTTGCCTTGCCATTCCACATAATGCAGTCACACAACTAACAGACCTCATTCAAGAGATGTCCATCTTGCTGTACAGCAGGGTGCCAAATCAATCTCACACCAGTGACATGAACCAGCAGCTAACAGAAATACACTACTTGTGCAGCATGCAAACAGCCATGTCTCAAAGTCCACAGAGGTATCTGTGGGTGTTTGGGATGTGCTTCCAGATAGACTGGTCAACAACAACCATTGCTGACTATGCATTCTCATCAGCACTTTTGGATAAAAAGAACAGGCATGTTTTACCATAAGGAGCAATAATGTCAGTAGAAGCCATGGCCCTATAAACCCTTGTTATTCTTACACCCACTGGCGAAAACAAGTTCTCATCACAGACAGAGCCTGTCTGTGTATGTGGACACGAAGTTAGGCATCATGCTGGCATTTACATTCAGGGCTGCATTGAGACTCAAACAGATACAGTGCAAACACAATCAATTTCACACCAATGTGAGATGTGATATTCAGAACAATGTCACCTGTGCCACCAAAGGTACCTTCCATATGTTTTAATCTTTCATTCCCTTCCATTATGTCTTAGTTTATTTAAGCTTGGGTAAGCCTGCTCAGCAGTAAAGCCTGTTGAACCTAAAGGTTTGGTCAGACAACCTGGCTATGTTTGTGTATGGCTGGGCCAGACAGGCTGATGGTCTTCTTGCCAGAGGCAAATGGAGACTCCTTGATGGAGATTAAGGATTAAGTCAGAGCCAACAAAGTAAAAGTGGAGAGTCATTAACCTGGAGTGTCCTAAGAGAAAACATCTGAGGGTTCTGCAAGTCCTTCTTCCTTCTCCTGCTTGCCTGTTTTTGTGTAAGGAAGTGGTACCTGGAGTGTGCACGAGGTTCCCTGCTCCCTTATTTTCATGCCATCAGTGGCTGAGGTGATAAGAGTGCTGCTGTGTGTATGCTTCCACATATCTGCCTGCCACTCCTGTTCCTCACTGTATATGTTTTTGATTTTGTTTTAGACCACTAGATTATCTCCTGCCTCGAGCTGAGAAGGTTCCTAGGGTCTGACACTCCTTTGTCCCAGCAGCTTGGCACATTTCTTGCTCAACCAAGTGCACAGCTGTTGCAGTGAGATGTTCACTGACAAGTTCTCCAAATTCCCTAAGCCTAAATTTCTGACTGAGGTGTCAGTATCTGAGTTGATAGGAGTGTGCAGGAGGCAAACCTGTTGCTGTTTATTACAAGGCTTTGGTACTCTCAATCTCAGACATCAAGGTGGCATCAGGCACTTCAGCCATTTCTTCTGAGCTCTTGGCCATTTCACTAGTACCTACAAGTCAAAAGGTAAGGAAAATATTGTGACCAGTGGTTCAATGAGTGCTAGTCACACAGTTGGTGGAATATAGATGTCGAGGCATATCCAATGGTGTGGTACAATCCTTCTTTCAAGGGCCAGGATTCTCTCCTCACTGTGGTTGAGGAGACTAATGTCAGTACCCCTCCACATGCCCAGATCCTTTTATGGGAATGGGAAGGATTGTGTGTGCTGAAAGTAGACAGCACAGTTGTTAGTGCTGATGTACATAGGGAAAAGGCAGTGAGGTTTCAGATGTCGTGAGGAGAAGTTTGGGCAGATTTGGGTGAACTGACAGTGAGTGTGGGAGGATGCTGCAAACAAAGAGTGGCAGATCATGAGTCTTATTGGAGGTGGATAGAGTATAAGATAGCAGAGAGAAGAGTGGAGAAGGTTATTGACCTTCTTTAGCACTGCTGCCTGTTCCTGCACACGACTGAGACTGCACTGACACAGGGTGTCAACCTCAGACCAGGGTCTAGTTACATGGTCTCTTCTGTCAGTCCTCCATGAAAACAATGCCTTGCATTTGCACCATTCTGTCCACCAGAATCACAAAAACTTCAGAGAATCGTGGTGTCATTTTCACCTTCTTGGATATCTTTTCAATGTACTTATTACTAAGCTTCAGAATGCCAGCAGCCTTTTATATGTACCACAGGCTGGTCTTTTGGCAGATATCCGCTTGGTGGTGAGCTGTTCTGAGAATGGCACGTGGTAAAATCGGACTAGAACTTGATGAGAGGTATGTTATAGTGGCAGGGGAAGTTGTTAATGGAGTGAGTTTCCTATGATACAGTGTAAAAAAAAACTCACTAGGCCAGCAGCGTGAAACCCTCCAAAACAACCAGTCATAACTCATACTTATCCAAAGGAAATGTAAGATTCAGCCGATAGTATGTCACAGGAATTGTTTGGGTCTGTGTGATTGGTCATGGAGACTGTATGCAGTTGGTAGGTATAGCAGGAGAACTGGCTCAAAAATGGATAAAGAGTGTATCAAGCCATTTTCTATCTTTTTCTGTATTTGCCTGATGGCAACAAACCTAAAGAGAGAGCCTCACATGAGTGCAACAGCAAGGTAGTCAAAGCAATTCATTAACAAATTGATAGTAATTTTATGGAGAGTTTTGAAAATTACTCATGGTACACTGGAACCATGAAATCTCATACACTTGACCTGTAAGTCAAGGTGACAAGTAAGCATTAGTTCCGTGCTGAATCTCTCAAGTGGCTATCAAGCACATAGGGTGTGATGCAAGGGAAGAAGAAGTAGTGCAGACAGCAGCAAATCAAGCCAGAAATATGGGGAAAGGAGATAAAGTGGCCTTACAGCAGAGGGAAGGTGTCAGAGTGCCTCTAGGGTAGAAACATATGAGTAAAACAAACAAGTGGGAAAATGGGGGTAAAAATGCTTGTTTCATAAAATGCATTTAACAGTGAGAGGCCACTTGCCATTTGAGAAGCAAGAAAGCTAAGGGCCAAGTAGTGGGAGATCAGAAACATCACACAGGTGTGCTTTCCTCATGCTGGAGACTGACAGGAGACCACAAATCTATATTGAAATAGCATTTTCTTGAAGGGAGTTCACATTACAGAACAGGTGGTGCTGGAAATCTTAATGCGTTAAGGTAGATAAATCCCTGAGACTTAGTGAAGTGTATCCCAGAGAGGAAATTGCAGGGCTCCTACTGAAGACATTTGAATCATTGGCAGCCAAGGGCGAAGTTCCCGAAGATTGGAGGTGGCTAATATGGTATCATTATTTCAGAAGGGCTACACAAATGTTTGGGAACTACAGAGCAGTGATCTTAATGTCTGGAATAGATAAGTTGCTAGAGGGGATCCTGACAGACAGGATTTGCAGGCATATGGAGAGGCAAGGACTCATTCAGGATAATCGCCCTGGTTTTGTGCATGGGAAATTATGTTTCATGAATTTGATTGAGTCTTCTGAAGGAGTGACCAAAAAAGTAGATGAGGACAGTTGGGTCGACATTGTCCACATGGACTTTAGCAATGCCTTTCACAAGTATGCATAGTCGGTTGTTGAGTTACGTTAAGTCTCATGGGATTCAGGGACAGCCAGCCAACTGGAGACAAAATTGGCTTGATGGTAGAAGATACAGGATGATGGTAGACGGTTCTTTCACCCCAGACTGGAGGCCTGTGACCAGCAGTATGCCACAAGGACTAGTGCTGGGTTCACTGTTATTCATCATTTATATAAATTATTTGGATGAGAATTTAGGAAATATGGTTACACCAAGACTGGTGGTTTAATGGACAGGGAAGAAGGTTATCTGGGAACACAGTAAGACCTTGATCAACTATTCCAGTGGGCTAAGGAATGGCAGATGGAGTTGAATATAAATAATTGCAAAGTGTTGCATTTTGGTGGGTCAATCCAGGGCAGAACTTACATAGTCAATGGTAGGGCCCTGGCAGTGTTATAGAACAAACAGATCTAGGGGTTCATAGCACTTTGAAGTGGAGTCACAGGTAGATAGGATGGTTCAGAAGGCTCTCAGCATTCTTGCTTTCATTAGTCAGAGCATTGAGTATAGGAGGTGGGACGTCTTGTTGCAGCTGTACAAGATTTGGTGAGGCCACACTTAGTACTGTGTGCAGTTCTGGATACCCCACTATGGAAAGGATACTATTAAACTGGAAATAGTACAGAAAATATTTACCAGGATGTTACCTGGACTGGAAAGTTTGAATTACAAGGAGAGGTTGGATAGGTAGGGACTTATTCTCTGGAGCATAGGAGACTGAGGAGTGATCTTTATAAGTCTATAAAATCATGAAAGGCATAGATAAGTTAGATAGCCAACCGCTTTTCCCCATGGCAGGGGAGTCTAGAACTAGAGATCACAGGTTTAAGGGGAGAGGGGAAAAATACAAGATTCCAGAAAGGCAATTCTTTCAGTATGGCGAGTGTCTGAACAACCTGCCAGAGGTAGTGGTGGATATGAGAACAATTGTCATTTAATAAGCATTTAGACAGATATGTTGATGGGATAGGTATAGAGGGATATGGCAAATGAGACAACTTTAATTAAAAACTGGGCAGCTTAGGCAAATTGGGTGAAAAGGCTTGTCAGATGTGGCATTGCAGGGTCACTTTCTGTTTGAAACCACTGAATTAAGGCTTTATGTCCTTTTTAAAAAAAATGTACATGTTATAATTCAAGTTCAATATGCATATAGGCGATCTAGAGTTATGAAATGAAATGAAATTCATTCATTTTGTTGCAGAAGGGTGTAGAGAAAAAAAAAACATTAAAACACATGCATTCATCTAGCCTTGGTTAATTATATCCCTTCATTCCTAGCTGGGTCTCTCCAGATTCAGGTCAAGTCCCTGTGTAATCACATTTAATTTCCCAGCAATCTGGGTGCTTTTTTCAGTGGTACTATTGAAGGAATCATAAACCAGCCACCGAACTAATCAATCTAGTGGGATGAGGTGTGGTGGTTAAGGTTGGTTCAGCTCAGTTGGCTAGATGATTGGTTTACAACACGGAATGATGCCAACTATATGAGTTCAATTAACACTAGTTGGAGTCACCATGAAGGTGACCTCTCACATCATCAGAGGCACGCTGACTCTCTGGTTAAACTACTGCCAGTCATCTCTCTCTAAATGAGACAACAACCTCATGGTCAGAAAAGAAATCTTTAGGTTTACTAATCACTAAGTTATGAAGTATTGGAAATTTCTCAATTTACTTTCTCAGAACCTCAATTTTGAACACTTTGATCTTGTGTTGATTAAGAATTCAATTTTCTCAACATCTTTTAACTGAAGTTCTCATCCTAGTATCACCTGTTTTGAGATGTCTCAATCGTCTAAAATTCTTTGAATTCCAAGTTAGAGAAAATATATTCAATGTGTTTTAAGCACTGACTTACTGAAAATGTTGCAGCATACCCCCAGACTGAGTATTCTCCATAGCAAGTAATTAAAACCTCATTAAAAAAGCATGTAACGTGTTATGTGTGTTTCTAAAACCATAGTAACACACTTTAAGTTTAAAGTGAGTATAATAGATGGAATTTTAAAATTCACATGTTGGTACAACTCAGTCATTTTCAGGCTTTTCTAAGTTTATTTTTAAAGATGGTATATCATAGAACATTAATTACCTGATTTTTAAACTGTTCAAGAGTGGGTGGAGTTGGAGGGACACCCCCTTCACCATAAGATTCTATTTCTTCCTGGGTGAGCACACGCCCATATATTAGAAATTCTTCCAGAAATTCATTGCGATCATCCACCCACAAATAAGAATAACTATCAAATGATTCTTCATACTTCTCTGCTTGTCTCATAGTGGTTATCACCAGAGTCATTATTTCTTCTCGCATCTCAGTCAAATCTGCCATTTCTTCAAGATCTATCTGCAGTCAAAGAAAGGTGAATTCCCCTCATTTACACTCTTCAACAAATGACGCACCCGTTGACATTTCACACATACCCACTGCAGTCTATATTCCTTACGTCAGTCATGAACAGCATACTTTCATATTTTCACACTTAAAAGGACAAGTTATGCTTTCTATATCTTCCTCATTTTACATTCCACACACCATTCATTGCCCAATCCAATTATACTCAATAACACAATATAAATGAACCCTACGTATCCACTTTCCATTTCAAAAGTCATTAGTTAACTCTTCATTTTTCTGAAGAACAAAGCAGAGCAGAATATCAGCGAGAAGCCAGACCAAGCAAGTTCAATATAACATAAGAAACACGAAGAAGAGTAGGCCATTTGGCTCTTCAAGCCCACTCTGCCAAACAATAGAGTCGGTACCGATCCATTATTCCTCTTATCCACTTTCCTGCCCTTTTCCCGTTATCAGTGATTCCCCTACTGAAAGAATCTATCTTTCACAGCCTTAGAAAAATATGTTATTGTCACATGTACTCAAGTACATAAATCAATGAAAAGTTTACAATGTCACCTCTTATGGTGCCATTTTAGGTACAAATTACCTAGGTACAAATCTTACATACGAAAAGAGGAATAAAGGAAAGAAATTGCATTACCTTGCAGTGATTTATAGTACAAGCTGGAAACAAAATATAGTTAAAAAGGATAACATTGCAGTCTTAAATATACATGGAGTTTTCCCCCACAACTCTCTGTCGCAAGGAGTTCCAAGGACTCAACCGTCAGAAGAAATTCCTCCTAAATTCAGCCTTAAATTGGCACCCCCTTTATACTGAGATTATTCCCTCTGGTCCTAGTTTCTCCTGTGAGGGAAACATACTCTCAGCATTTACTGTGACAAGCCACTTAAGAATTCTATATATTCAAATGAGACCACCATTCTTCTAAATTCCAGTGAGTAGAGTCACAGCCTGTTTAATCATTGCTCATTATACAATCCCTCCATAGCAGGGATCATCCAGTGAAACTTCTGAACTGCCTCAAATAAAATAATTTTTCTTAAAACAAGGAGACCAAAATTACTCACTACTCTTGATGTGATCTCAGCAGCACCTTGTATAATTGCAGTAAGATTTTCCAACCCTTACACACTTGAAACAAGGGCCAATATTCCATTAGCTTTCCAAATTACCTATTGCACCTGTGTGCTAGCTTTCAGTGTTTCAGACACAAGCACCCCCAATTCTATTTGTGTTATAGATTTCTTCAGTTTTCTTCACTTAAATATTCTTTTTTATTGTTCTCCCTTCTAAAATGAATAACATTGCATTTTCCCATGATATATTCCATGTACCAATGTTTTCCCTCTAACATAACCTATCAATATTTTTCTGTAAACTGTTTATATCCCGCTAACAGACTGTCTTTCCAACTATTTTAGTGTGGTTTGCAAATTTGGTGACAGTACATTCTTTTCCTTCCTCTAAATCATATGTGTTGTAAATAGCTTCAGTCCCAGCAGCCATCTCCATGGAACATCACGGATTGTGAGTCGCCAACCCTAAAAATAACTATTTATTCCTGAAATAACTCCACAGAGGCTGGTAACCCTTCACCAAGTCACTTTATTTTCAAATGGAAAGTCCTTAACAGATACAGCTTTCTCGCAGTCAGCGGTCAGAGTGAACAGAACTTCTGACACTCCTGTTTTTATCTCCCAACCAGGGTTCCCTGATTAGACCAGATTAGCAGCCCCAATCAGGGAACTCATATTCAATTAGGTCCATCTAGCTGACCTTGTTGTGATCACAACTCCCACACACTGTTTCCTGTTCATGAGCCAATTCTCTATCCGCGTCAAATACTACCTCCAACTCCATGTTCTCTAATCTTATAATTTAACCTTTTGTGAATTCCCTTCTTTGAAAACCTTCTGTAAGTCCAAATATAACCCATACTGGTTCCCCTCTATACACTGTTGAGATTTCCTTGAAAACCATGAATTAGTCAGATAGAATTTACCTTTCAATGAAGCCATATGATTTTCCAAATTATCTGCTTTTACTTCCAATTGATTCTGATATTTTTACAATAAAAAGGTGTTAGGTTAATTGGCTTATAGTTACCTGCTTTTTGCCTCCTTTCCTTACTGAATAGGGTATCACATGAGCAGCTTTCCAATTCTGTTTTACTTCTCCAGAATCCAAGGATTTCTGGAAAATTACAATACATCCCCTTTCTCTGTTGTTTTTACCTTTTGGAATCCTAGGATACAAGTCATCAGGGCCAGGGGACTTATCTGCCTTTGGCCCCATTAGTTTACCTAATACTATTTCTATGGTGATGGTGATGGAACTTAATTCTTGCTCCATGTAGTTTAATTTTAATTAAATGTTCAAAGTATCTTGCACCTGAAAGACTGATGCAAAATATCTGTTCAACTCCTCTGCCACTTGCTTGTTCCTCAAAACCAAGTCTCCAGGTTAAATTTCTGAGCAGCTTAAGTGCATTTTGGCCTCTTTATCCTTATTGATACTTAAAGATCTTATTCTCAGTTTTAAATATTCCTTGCTAGTTAGCCCTTGCAGTTTATTTTCTTACTTTAATATATTTTTAATGGTCCTTCGCCGGGTTCTTAATTGATCCCAGTCTTTGGGGCTATCACTGACTTTGGCCTCAGATGCTCTTTTACCCTTCACCTTAATACCCTCCTTAACTTCCTTGGTTAGCAATAGTTGGTTTCTCCATCTCTTAGAATCTTCATGTCAGCTCTGAAGCAGAGAGTCATCTAGAAAGACTCAAAATGTTAACTTGTTCTCTATGGATGCTGCCTGACATGCTGGGATTTCCAGATTTTTTGTTTTTTGTATCTTTCAGCAAAAATACATTGCTGCAAGGAAGAAAGTCATGAATTACCTCCTTAAGTATCTGCCAATGATAGAATTTTACATTAGTTCAAGAGTGAGAAACTTGGGTGTCTTACTGAGTCATAGAGTTCTACAGCATGGAAACGGACGCTTCATTCCAACTTGTCCATGCTGAACAAATATCCCAATATTTGCTTCCTGTCATTGTTGCTAATCGATACATCCAGTTCACTTTAGCTAATTCTATCCTCCTCATATCATTGCTATTCACTTTAAGTTAAACACAATTGTTTCTCAACTAAGATATACAAAGATGTTGCCAGGATTGAAGGGTTTGAGGTATAGGGAGAGTCTGAATAAGCTGGGGCTGTTTTCCCTGAGCTTTGGACACTGAGGGGTAACCTTATAGAGGTGTATAAAATCATAAGGGGAATGGATAGGGTAAATAGAAAAGGTCTTTTCCCTGGGGTGGAGGAGACCAGAACTAGAGGGCTTAGGTTTAGGGTGAGAGGGAAAAGATTTAAAAGGGACCTAAGAGGCAACGTTTTCACACAGAGGGTGGTGGTGTATGGAATGAGCTGCCAGAGGAAGTAGTGGAAGCTGGTACAATTACAGCATTTAAAGGGTTTGGAGGGATATGAGCCAATTGCTGGCAAATAGGGCTAAATTAATTTGGGATATCTGTTCAGCATGAACAAGTTGGACTGAAGCGTCCGTTTCCATGCTGTAGAACTCTATGACTCAGTGAGACACCCAAGTTTCTCACTCTTGAACGAACATAAACTTCTATCATGTTATGTTCACTACTTCCGAGAGGATCTTTTATTCAGCTGTCATCTATTAAACCTGCCTCATTATCCATTATGAGATTCAAGATAAGTCTGCACCCTGATTTGCTCCATGACATATTGCTCATGGAACTATTCATAATGCACTCTATAAATCTGTTGTCTTAGCTACCCTTTCCAATTTGATTAACACAATCAATAAGATGATCACATTCACCAAAATAGTTGCTCTATTCTTTTTACATGTTCCTATTATTTGTTGGTTTACAGCCACTCTGTGGGAAAGGTTATTGTTTGGTGGTCTATACACTATTCCTATCAACATCTTCTTTCCCTTTGTTATGAAGATGTTGGTGTAATGTACTTAAGAAAGTTAAAACTAGCAGAACTACCTGACTCACAAGTGCTACCAACAAGATACAATGTAGCATGTGGTCCAGCAGTTAGCATAGCTGGTTGCCTGGACACAAAAACAAATTTGAATTTGGTCAATCAGTTTAAAGTTATACCCCAAAATACTACTCTCCAATTGAGTATAAATGTAATATATTGACAATATTAAAAATCAATGGAATAATCCAATGCTTTGGGGTATAAGACCAGGGAAAATTGAATAGTTGAAAGAGAACCACCAGAAGACGAAGAGATGTAGACTGCTAGTCAGAACTGTCCGAGAGGTACATATCTAAGAGAAGGAGTTTGCACAGAGAAAGACATCAACACCAACCTGGAGAGTAAATCTGCAAAGAGAAGATTCAGCAACTGGCTGGTTTTGAAATTTGAATTTTTCAGTAAATCGGGGATTTTATTGAACTAGTATTGTAGAAGGGGAAGGCAAAAGATAGGTTAGAGGAAGGAATTGTAAATAGTTGTTAGTTATTCTGTTATACTTTAAGAAATAAAGTTTAACTTTTACTTTAACTAATTCTTGGCCTCAAATTTTCAGATTACTAAATGGGATAAATCTTTTGTGTTGCGTTTAAATTAAGCAGCAGGATTAATGCTGTGTCGTAACAGTTTGGGGGCTCATCATCAGGATTTGAATTGGTTTAGACAGATTTGAAAGCATGACAAATCCCAGCAGATTTAAACATTTGTAGGTTAATGTTCTGATCTTTAAATAAAATGTAGGTGAGACAATTTGTTTAATTTCAGTGACTTGTGGTTGATTAAATTAAAAAGTGAGATAAGTGACTCTTAAAATTGCTAAAGAGTGTATGAGATTTGATGATGATTCCCAAATTTACCAAGAAATGTTAGAAGGAAAGGAAAATGCCATACTTTTAGAATTAGCAACTAAGTTAGATTTGGGTTAAACTAAAGACAAAAGTAAAGCTGAAACTGTAAGGAGATACACACAGACACGACAAAAAGAGAATTTGAATTTGAGAAGTTGTGACTTTCTCATCAAAGTCAAATTAACAGAATGGAGATTAAAAAAGATGGTAGTGTTATATACAAATATGTCAAAACTCTGCCACATTGAGAAAGATGTTGAAACCTTCCTTGTTTCATTTGAAACATTGGCCAGGCAGATGGAGTGGTCTGAGGATTTATGGGTAATGCTAGCTCAGACTAAACTGGTAGGCAGAGCTATTGAAGTACTTGCTGTGCTGTCAGATGAGGGGTCAAGAGATTAAGAGGTTAAACAGGCTATTTTAAGTGCTTATGAATTGGTACCAGGAGCCTAAAGACAGCGGTTCAGAAAAACAAAAGGATGAACCAGGTCAAACTTATGTTGGGTTTGAAAGAATTAAACTGAAAATTTTAATAGATGGGTGCCTGCTTTGAAAATAGACAGGTCCTATGAGGGTCTTAGAGATTATTCTGCTGGATAAGTTTAAAAACTCACTTCCAGAAATGGTAAGAATTCACGTGGATGAACAGAAAGTTCATGAAGTGAGAAGGGCAGCAGAACTAGCAGATGAATACATGTTGGTGCATAAGACAAGCTTTTTGCCAGAATTTCATCCTTTGAGGGATAGAAGTTGGGAGAAGGGGAGATCTTACATGACACAAACAAGAGTAGAGAGCACCGGATAAGAATTTACCGCAGGATGAAAAAGAAGCCCAAGGAGGTGGAAAGGTGGTGAAAGGCCTCAGGTGTTTCCACTGTAAAGTGTGACACGTAAAGTCATAGTGCTGGTTGTAAAAGAAAGGCACTGTGGGAAAAGATATGGTAAAAGAAACTAAGCTGGTGGCATTAGTGAAGGAGTAAAGGAGACCCCAAGAAAAGTCAAAGAGCTGCAGGAGAGTGCACAGCCTAGGCAGGGGCTGGATATGGAGTTAGTACATGATCTTGACAAAGAATTCGCCTCTGTGGGTAAAGTTTACTCAAAAACAGGGGAGAAGGACAAGAAGTTAATTTTGAGAGGTACAATATCTAACCAGTCGCTGACAGTAAGGGATGAGCGTTTATGCACTCTTTCTGACCTGTTACCTGAGAGAGTGGTAATTTGTGGGATAGATGGACAGAAATTTAGCATTCCCCAATGCAAGATCAGGTTGGAGTGCCAACTCAAGACTGGGAAAGTTATAGTAACAAGATTGACAGTGTCAGTTTGAGGAATTCAGTTTGTTCTTGGGAATGATTTGGCAGGATCCAAGGTGAGAGTAACACCCCCTGATGTGGAGAAGCCCAAGGAAGACCATGAAACTGTGCAGTTAAAACAAATATCCTGATATTTTTCCAGACTATGGTAACCAGATTTCAATATCACAAATCAATCTACAAATCGAAAAGTAAAAAGATGAAGGAGTTGAGGTTCAGTCAGCAGATATCCTTTTTGAAGTAATGGTACAGAAAAAAAACCTGAACAGGCAGAGGGTCAGACAGAAGTGTTTTGTCCTGAAAGGCTAAGAGACTTGCAAAAGCAAGACAAGATGATAAAAGATATATATGTGAATGTCTACTCTGAAAAGGAGGCAGAATATTCTAGCGGCTTATTATCTGAAAGATGGAATCTTAAGGCAGGAATGGAGACCATGGCAGGTTAGTGCAGAGACGAAATGGGCCGAAGAACATCAGATTGTGTTGCTGGTTTAAATTAAGCAGGAGGGTTTACTCAATGTTGTAACACCTTGTTGTTTTATTCACGTTCACACAAACGGACTCTATCATCTTAGCCTAGATGATCTCTCAATTGTCCTAATTTTGTTGACATGATACCACTGTCCTCACCAAAAACAGATGAGGAGATTACTGGTCTGTGAGATTCTTAAGTTATTACTTATTTCAATAAATCAGAGAGCAATATACTCTCAGCTCTATTTTGTGGGACGAAGTGGAAGAATCAGCTCTAAAAAGAAACCTTGGATGGAAATTTCCATTTTGGACTTTATGTTAGAGATCATCATTTTCATGAGTGTCTGGGACAAGTTTTCTTCATACGATCATTTACATTTCAGCTCATTTCCATTTGTATGTGACGAGAGTGGCAAGTTTTATGGGCCAGGACAGTCTTGTCCACATCGGGGAACACTGGAACCTGGGCCAGTCAGTCAGTCATTCTCATTGTCTTGATTGAGTCTCAGACCAGACAGAAACTGGGCCTAAGGATTGGCAATGTTCCAGGCAAATGGTTCTGGTACAGGCTGTCCATGAAAGAAGCAAGTAAACAATCTGCTTTATTTCATGTAGAAACATTTTTTTCAGGCAGGTCCTCGATAAAATATAATTGAACTAGGAATGGTGGAAGGCTGTATTTGCCATGGTGGTTCAAGAAGAACAATAATTAACTAACTTACAGCTTTTATCAAATATCACACACAGCAGATTTCATAATAGCTTTAATTAAGTTCTATGTAGACCTAGAAGTCTATGTAGACCTAGAAGTATTCAGTACATTGTAAATGGTTCCTGTATTTTTGTTGTTCTTAAATAGCTTGCTTACTGAGGCTTTAAAACAAAAAAGCCTACTGTACACTGTCAGCTGTGTTGGAAGTGTATATTTTGAAAATAATTTGTGCAAGTGCAACTTTTCACATCACAATAACTGCAATGAATAGAATATGAAAGAGGAGTAAGTTGATTGTGTCCCATTTCAGACTTACCTTGATTACCCAAGGTAATCAGGAGCAGCCAATACTATAGACTGTTACCAGCATTAAAGGTCTCCACTTTTATCATTGAAGAACACTAGATGCAGACTGTGCAGATTGAAAACTACAGGACAGTCTCTGTTAGTGTAGCAATGTAATCTGTATAGCTAGAAAAGGGGTGTCAGAAATGAAGCACTCTCCCTTAATCATTTGGTAATCTAAGGTAAATTATATGACAAATTGTAAGAGATTACTCCATGTTTTGGGTCTCACCTGATACTTCTTTCGAGTAACATGCTTTGCTAGACGTGGAACAAGGCCAACAAATTTATATACATCATTCATCAAAGTCTCTATGAGATTATAGAATTCACTGCCTATTCCAATAGTTGGTCGAAATTCAGTGTCAGATTCAGTGAGTTCAAGACGTACTTCAAACAGTGGTGAAGCATGAGCCTAGATGTCCCAAATATCAGAAGAAAATAATTTAGTCAGAAACAAAATTAACTGATTGTTAAATATATTGGTAGAAAATGATGAAAATTGTAAAATTGGTCTTAGAATGTCTTTTTGTAGCAAACACCTAAAAATCCAGTGAGATCTTTCCATATATTATATCTTTGAAAATATTCAAACTGAATTGTTACTTTTAACAATTTGTGTTTAAAATCATAGAATGTTAGCAGAAAAGTGACCACTCAGCCCCACATCCATGTGTTGGCTCTTTTAAAGAGATAACTAATTACACCGTACTCTTTTTCATAAGCCTGCAATTCAGTAAAGACTTTATCCAATTCCTGTTCAAAATAAAATAAGATTACAGAATACAGGCCTAGAAGGAGGCCATTTGGTTTAACTAATCCAAGTTAGTGTTTATGGTCCATTCAAAGCTCCTTCCATTCTTGCTCAGATAATTCTATGGGGTAGGTCTGGGTGGAATGCTCTTTGGAGGATCGGTGTGGACTCAATGACCAAATGACCTGCTTCCACAGTCGGGATTCTATCAAAGTCAGAAGTCACGCAATGTAGGGATTCTATGATTCATATTTTAAAAGTCCATAGAACCTAATGTTAAACGGCATTTTTTTCCAGAGAAATCAGGGTGAAATCACCCTTTGTTCCATAAAATCTGGTTCTTTGGAAAGCTGCTGCCCAGAAGGAAAAACAGCAAAACTGACATGAGACATACTGCTCCACCTCATCTTGCATACTTCAAAATGGAGCTGCATTACAACCAATATGTTACTTTCCAAGTATTACTTTTTATTTTCACTGATCTTTCCCAATGGATGGGAGACTATATACATGTAGTTGTTGACTTTTCAAAGTGACAGAGGCCAACCTACAGGTAGCAACTTGCCATTTTTCATGAAAATGGTTTTTATTAGATACTTCATTATTCAAATTGGATGCCATCTCCATTCAGCAGATAGCTATTCTGGGACAACTTGTGATAAGGAAACTTCCCCAGCAGTGTCATAGCACAGGGGAACTGACCTGATGGAGTTTCTGAGTCCATCTATCTCCCAGTCTGCCTTTCAGGGGTCAGTAAAATCTGGACCAAGGTTTTCATTGTATCTTAATTGGGTTCTGCTCAGTGTTACAAACCTGACTTTCCATATTGCTGAGAAGAAATTGGAGAGACTTCTGAACTACAGCATGAAAGCCTTCCACAACCATCTCATCTATATAATTCAC
This sequence comes from Chiloscyllium plagiosum, assembly GCF_004010195.1. Classification (NCBI taxonomy): domain Eukaryota; kingdom Metazoa; phylum Chordata; class Chondrichthyes; order Orectolobiformes; family Hemiscylliidae; genus Chiloscyllium; species Chiloscyllium plagiosum. The sequence goes on along the minus strand of NC_057733.1, from coordinate 42,940,167 downwards.
ATATTTCTCCCAGCTAGGATCTTTTACATCAGCATGAAAAAATATTCTGTTTTCCTGCAACAAGACAAATAATACAAAATATAAAATAGTTTATTAAATATTAGCAATTATAATTTCTAGAGTGCTAATCTCAGGGTACTAAACAAACAGTATAACATACATTGATTTTGTCCTGTCTTTAGCCTTGGAATACCTAGGTATACTGACCTGAAATGACATGAATCAGTCATATACTAGCACAATACTCCGAGAAGGCCATGTACTAAGTTAAGGCAGTAACAGCTGCCCCACAACTCAATCTTTTGATTAAGATCTTCCTTTCATTAAGATCTAAGTGGGAGCCTTAATGCTGTCTTTATCACATTCCATTTCATTAACCTGCTGTAGACAATTCAGCATATGATCTTGCTATTTGCATACTCACATTACTGACGCAATGCAGGCATGTGTTATGCCATGCCTGAGAATGTTGCTCTATTCTGCACACTACAGTTAAACTGGTAGTTGCATAGCCTGATGAATAAGGTGTATGTTATAAGATAATGCAAGTTTGAATTCTGCTACTATTGCCAAAAGGAGCACTCTTTTGGCATACTTGTAATGTCCCTAGCCCTGGACAAAGAGGCTTAGTTCAAGTCCCACCTGCTCTAAAGGTGTGCAAAAATATCTCTGAACAAGCTGATTTTTAAAAAAGCACACTCCTCAGGGAAAGCCTGGAAAAGGCTCCCCAAAGGCAGCAATTCCAAATATGCAACACCTTTGAATCTGACTCAAAGTCAAGATCACACTGCTTTTAGGTACTCCTCCATATGATTCAAGGAAGGCTTTCTCAAGGTGTCAAATTAATAGATCATTAAGTATCCAGGCTCAAATTTGTCTCTAATGATTTTTTTAAAGCATTACTTAAATGTAGTTAAAAAGATAATGTAAATGTGTCAGTGTACTTTTACTTGTCCATGGAAACAGCATAGATGCCCAAAGAAACATACAAATTTGTGAAAGTGTTGTCATGTTCAATATTCATTATATATAACAAGCAGATGATTTTATTCCTCACCAACTGCTATTTTCATTGAAAATAACAATGCATTGAATGCTCGTAGTAACATTGTACCACTCCACTGACCACTAATGCTAATACAAGAGAGCCAACTAACTACCTTGACACTAGGATGGAGTGTTCTCATTGAAGCTGCGTCTCTGTTCATTCCCTCTGATTGGTACGTGACGAAGAGAAACCACTTGTGCATGACTAAAACACTTTAGTTCATTGTACAAAGACTTTCCAGACTGTCATTTTTCCTGAAGTACACACAGTTATGCAGCTGTCTGATTTAAGCTGAAAATAGGTACACTGGCTGTTAAAGCAAGAATGATTAAAACATCAGCTAACTACTTAGTTTTGGGCAACATGTATTTGTCCAAGAGTTTCATGCAGGTTCTCTGCTTGAATTTAAGCCCACAAAATTGAATCTGGAAGTAAGCAGGATTATCATGGGATTCTTCTGTCATTCTTCAGCAAGTTAATTCCCCACACAAATGATCCTTCCCATTATGTTCAATCTTACAGGGGATAAGTCAGTATTTATTTTAAAAAAACATGATGGGATAAATATTATAGACTTCATTTTTTTACCTCCAATAGTGCATGAAGCTTGACACCATCTTCAGTAACAGCTGCATATCTTTTGTTTAACATATTCTGTCGCCCATCAAGGTCCAAAAATGAATCTTTCTTATTGCCACCTCTTTCAAACAAGGGGCTTGTTGACCATTCCTACCAGAAAAATCAACAAAATAAGTTCCAACTTGAACCAATGTAGAAAACATAAGTATCCAATTAACAAATCAGTTGGAAACATGTAAATAGGCAACTAATTACATTGATCAAATATCTTGAACCATTCTCCATCAGAAGACAGTGATAGATTAACCAAACTCAGGTTACTGAAACTACAGCAATGGTTGGGACCAATTTTCAATAGTGTGGATGGGCATGCCACTAACAATTTAAAAATGTCAATAGCTGTCAGTCAATTCAGATGGAATTGATGAATAACCAATTATGTTACTTCCATGCTACATCTGTCAAGTGATTTTAAAAATGTTACCTTTGCTAGATGGGCTGGTTGATACCTATTAAGTGTCTTATAAGTTTTAACAATTACCATGTGTCTTTGACTAATAATCTATCAACCAGAAGGCAAATAGATGTTAAGGAGGTCTACCTTGGAAAAAAATGTAAATCATGAACTGTGGCAATCTGGTCTATTTTACAAATAACTTACCTTTGGGTCAACTGTTATAAAACCACTGAAATCTGGTGGGCTTGTGCCAGGGAAGAGGGTATCCAGGACATCAATACAGTTTCCAATTGCATAACAAAGAATGTCTAGAAACATCAGTAGCATTAAAAGAACATCTAATTATGTTACTCAATGTATAATTAGAATGTACTCTAATACAATAGAACAAGAATTGTTTTATGGAATCAGAAGTATTCCAGTACAGGCGCAAAAGTTCAAAGATTTTGTGTTCCAAATTGAAGGTTGACTCCTCACAATCATTGTATTTTCAAAAACAGGTCAAGCAAATAGGAACAAAATAGCATATATTCTTTCATTTCTCAATCAACTGTCAAATTATCAGGCATTAAAATCTATTGGCCTTTAAATTATTTGAAAAGAAAATCTGCAGTGTAAAAAAGATTCAGTGTTTTCTGTTTCACTATCTCTTGATGAGTCTGAAGCTGTCACAGGATTTATGCCAAATGACTGTGTTCATAACTTACCATAATTTACAATGCGGTGTCTACTAATTTAGAGTTTAATTGAAAGCTTCAAGTGTCTTTAAGTCTTTGCAGTGGGGTTATGGATACCAATGTATGGTTTTGTAAGGGACTAAGTAATAGAAAATGTTAAATCTAGTTATTTCATTATTTTTTAAAATCTATATTCTTATTTCTTTTAGAAAAAAGCAAATTCATAAATAGAAACTTTAGAACTTCATTTCATCTCAGTATGGGACCTGAGGGCTGCCCATGGTGGATACTGGGTGAGTTGGCATAGAGGATATAAAGGCAAAGCTGATGGATATGAGGCAAGGATTGCCATAAAGTATATCTGTTCCTGTGTTGTACTGAATTAAATTGAATTGAAAGATAAGAGGCATTTGGTAGATTCATAGGCATTTCAACACAGAAGGAGGCCATTCAGTCCGTCGTGTCTGTGTTGTTGAGAAAAATCTGACTACATCAATCTCATTTACCAGTTCTTGGATGATTGCCCTGGCGATTATCTAAATACTGCTGAAATGTTGCTGGTTCAACTATCCTTTCAGACTGTGAGGTCCAGAATCCCACCATCCTCTGCATGAAAGTATTTCTTACCTCTCCTCTTGTCTTATATCTGTGTCCCCTAGTTATTGATCTCTGTACTATTGGAAAATGTGCCTTCCTATCCACTCTATCAATACATCCCATAATTTTACACACCACTATCTGGTCCCCTCTCATCCTTTTCAGATCCAATGAAAAATACACCAGCTTATCCAATTTTTCCACATCACTTAAATCATTTAGCACAGGTTACATTCTGGTAAGTCTCCTCTGCTTCCTCTATTGCACAAGCACATCCTTTCTCTAATATTATGTTAATTCTACCATGAGGGACCTTATCAAAAGCCTTGATAAAGTCCATGCAGACTGCATGAAACACACTACCTCATCAACATTCCTCGTGACCTCCTCAAAAAAATTAAATGAAATTTCTCAGGCACAACGTACCCTTAACAAATCCATGCTGATAATACCTGATTAATCTCTGTCTCTCAAAGTGCAGAAAGACTCTATTCCTCAGGATTCTTCCTAATAACTTATATACCACCAAAGTTAGACTTGTAATTTCCTGGTATATCTGTCATCACTTCTTAAATAATAGACAACATCAGCAGTCTTCCAGGCTCTGGTATTTCACCTATAGTCAGAGAAGCTTTGTAAATTCCTGCCATGACCATGATAACTCATGTTTTGCCTTTCCTAATGGGTATATTTTATCTGGACCTGTGGATTTATACACTTTTTAAGGCTGCTAGATTTGCTAGTACCATATAAATAAACTTAAATAACTACCCAGAGGCCTGTATCCCATCACCAAGTCATCCTTTATTTACTTGTGCACAGGATACTGGCTGTGGCCAGCCAGCTCATAGTCAGTCCCCTGAACTGAGGAGATTCTAAATCCCCTGTTGATATTGGTCAGCCAGCATATTTTAGTTGACCCAGTTTAACAACCCCAATCAAGAACCTCATATTTAATGAGGTCCACTTGCTTCCAATTGCTTTATCCCTCTCCCCCAAGTTTGGGGATTTAGGTTTTGTGTTTCTCTTGTAACCTTTCCTGCGATGTTTTCACCCCAGGTCTAGTTCCTCTGATTCAGACATGACACGGGGCAGCATGTACCTCATCATAGGTCTCTTGCATCCGGAACATCTTGGAAGAGTTTCCTCCTCTTCTTCAGGTGGTAATGGTATCGAGGCTGTGTCCATCTCGGACTCTGAGGTTTCCTCAACACAAAAGGGGGAGAACTTCTGGTTTCTGACAGGATCTCTGGCAGTTCTGAGAGGCCAGTTTTGTTTTGCTCCTGCCCCATTTGCAAGGTAACAACTTTCAGATGATCCACATCTTTTTTTCCAGTCTAACCTAACCAAACTTTAGAAGTTATCGGACCTGACCTCATGCTAACTTCGCCTTGTATCCATACTATGCCATTGCAATGGTTTCGGCACCAAAATTCATCCTTTGAATTAAATTGCCTCTCTCACTTAGAGGAGGCATGTGGCTGGCATTGGCATTCCTGCTGCCATTTCACTCCTGCCCCTTACGTTTGGAAATATCTGGTTTAACCTGATGTGGAGTCTTCTCCCCATCAGCAACTCTGCTGGAGCTATCCCTGATCTGTGCTGAAAATGTGTTGCTGGAAAAGCGCAGCAGGTCAGGCAGCATCCAGGGAACAGGAGAATCGACGTTTCGGGCATAAGCCCTTCGATTCTCCTGTTCCCTGGATGCTGCCTGACCTGCTGCGCTTTTCCAGCAACACATTTTCAGCTCTGATCTCCAGCATCTGCAGACCTCACTTTCTCCTATCCCTGATGTGTGCATGGTGATCCTACAATCGAACAGGAACCGGGAAAATTTGGTATCAAATGATGCTTTAGGCTGTTTCTTCAAGCCTGCCTTCAACATTTTGACCGCTCTTTCTAGTAGACCACTGGATGATGGATGGTATAGAGCGGTCCTTATGTGTCGGATGCCATTTGACTTCAGGAAATACTCAAAACTCCCTGGTGGTAAGTGCCATTCCATTGTCCATATATATTTCTGAAATCCTTGTATCATGAGCGATTCTCAATTGTCATCCGTGAGTGTGCCAAATGGACCTTATGCACTTCCAACCAGTCTGAATGGGCATCCACAATGACCAGGAACATTGACCCCATGCACAGTCGACATGTAACTGGGTTCAGTGTTTGCCCAGCCATTCCCACGAATATGGTGGTGCTGCTGGTGGCAACTTTTATCCTTGTTGGCACTCTGGGCACTGCCCCCCCAATGCAGTTACGTCGACATCCAACCCTAGCCACCAGACAAAGCTTCTTGGTAGTATCTTCATTTTGGAAACTCCTGGATGACCTTGGTGGTGTTTGGCCAGTATCTGGCGGTGACCTTTTCTCAGGACAATTACTCTTGCTTCCCAAAGTAATACGCCATCCTCTAAGGTGATCTGGTCTTGCTGAGTCCAGAAGGGTTTCAATCCTGGTTGCAATGGCCCTTCTGTCTTCTCCATTACCACTAACTGTTTTAGTTTTGTTAGGATAGAATCTTTTTTTGTCCACAGTTGAATGTTGTCAGAATAGACTCTTCTAGGGGAGGCACCAACGGTGTGGGAGATGGTTCAAGGCATCTGCATTAGCCACTTGGCTTCCTGGACAGTGTTCTAACTTGTATTTGTACACTATGAGAATAAGGGTCCACAAATGAATTCTACTGGAAGCTATGGGTGGCACCACTTTGTCTTCCTTCAGTAGTCCTAGCAGGGGTTTCTGATCTGTTACTAGAACAAATTCCCATCCATAAAGATGATTGCCAAATCTTCCTTATTTCTCTGGGCATAGTTGCGTTCAGCATCAGCCAAAGACCAGTAGCATACCCTACTGAGCATTCATCTCCATTGGGCCATCAGTGAGCCAATGCTACCCTGATACTGTTAGGAGAGGCCTGGCTCATGTCCAGCTTCATAAAGGATGGCCTCCCCGCCACGAACTTTGCATACATGTCCTCTTGTATTTATCCAGCTGCGAGAAGTTTACTGTTTGCTTAAACTCCCCACAAAGGTGAACTGAGTTGTTGGGCTTTACAGTTGGCACAACTGGTGCTGCCTATTCCTCAAACTATGATTCCTTCATTCTCCAGCATCCCCATTTCTGCCTCTACTTTTGCCAACAAGGCAAATGGCGCAGGGCGGGCATTGCAAAATCATGGAATTGCTTCCTGGTCAACATGTAAAGCCGCTTTGCCCGATTTGACAGTCCCAAGAATTTGAATTCAATTAAATTAAGAATCTACTGATGATGAAACCATTGTTGAAAACCATCTGGCTTAATGATATCCTTCGGGGTCAGGAACCTGCCATTCTCAACTGGTCTGGCCTACATGTGAATCTAGATCTTCAGATGTGGTTGGCTCTCAACTGCCCTCTGAAATAGCCTCAATAGGTGGTGCTAGAAAAGCACAACAGGTCAGGCAGCATCCGAGGAGCAGGAGAATCAATGTTTTGGGCAAAAGTCCTTCATCAGGAAGAAAATTCAAGAAGTCCTTTCCAAATCGTCTAATGAACAGATCAGGCAGCATCTGAGGAGTAGGAAAGTCGAAATTTCGGGCATAAGCCTTTCGGGCATAAACATTCACAGACCTAATGAAGGGCTGTGAATTCTCCTGGTCCTTGGATGATGCCTGACCTGCTGTGCTTTTCCAGCAACACACTATTGCCTCTAATCTCCAGCATCTGCAGTCCTCAATTTCACCTCTGAAATAGCCTAGCTTGCCATTCAGTTGTATCAATCTCTGCAAAGTGTTAAGAAATAAATTAAACTGAACAGATCACCTGGTATCAAACTAGGCATTGTAAAAGACAAAGAGAAAGTGAGGACTTCAAATGCTGGAGCATCAGAGTCAAAAAGTGTGGTACTGGGAAAGCACAGCAGATCAGGCAACATCCAAGGAGCAGAAGAATTAATGTTTCAGGCATTAACTCACAAACCTGATGAAGGGCTTATGCCTGAAACATCGACCCTCCTGCTCCTTGGATGCTGCCTGACCTGTTCATTAAAACATTTGGAAAGGACTTATTGAATTTTCTTCATGGTCCACAGAAAAGAAATTGTCAGAAGTCAGTGAATGAGAATTTGAAGCGTAGAAATTTGGAGAACTGTCTCACAAACTGGTCAAGAAATAGTCTGACTTTGTCATACTCACAGAATCAGACCTTAAAGACCATGTTCCAGACACCACTATCACCATCCCTGGCTATGTTCTGACCCACTGGTGAACAGACCAGTACAGTAGTACACAGTTGTGAGGGAGTTGCACTGTGAGTCCTTAACATTAACTCCGGACCCCATGAAGACTCATGGCTTTGGTAAAACATGGGGAAGGAAACCTACTGGTTACCTCATACCTTTGGCTGATGAATCAGCATTCCTCTAAGTTGAACCACACTTGAAGGAAGCACTGAGTGTGGCAAGAGCACAAAATGGATGGGGAATTTTAATTTCCAAATCAAGATTGACTCAGCAGCAGCACTATTGATTGAGCTAATCCAATCCTAAAGGACATAGCTGTTAAATGGGGTCTGTGTCAGGTGGTGAGGGAACCAACAAGAGGGAAAATAATTACTTGACCTCATCTTTACTATTCTGCCAGTGCAGACATATCTGTCTATGAAAATATCGGTTCTTGTTGAGACAAAGTCCCACCTTCACATTGAGAATAGCCTTCTTCCTGTTGTGTGGCACTATCACCATGCTAAATGGGGCAAACTTCGATCTAGCAACACAAGACTGGGCATCCATGAGGTGCTGTGGGCCATCAACAGCAGCAATCCTGTGGTCCAGCATAATCTACAACCTCATGGCCCAGCATAACCCTCACTCAATCATTATGATCAAGCCAGGAGATCAACCCTGGATCAATGGAGAGTGCAGGAAGGCATGACAGGAGCAAATTGACACCTTTTAGTTTCTCACCCATGAGTGGGAAAATCGCAAAGTCCATGAAAATAAATTAATATTACTTAATATTGAGATGTAACTGCATGGAATAAGGTACTTGCCATTTGCTATAGAGATTCTTAGCTTGCCATTTAAACTTTAAGGGGAAAATTGGACTTATTTCCCAACACTAAAAAATACTGTCATCCCAAATTTTTCACAACTATCTAGAACATAGAACATAGAAGAATACAGCGCAGTACAGGCCCTTTGGCCCTCGATGTTGCGCCGATCCAAGCCCACCTAACCTACACTAACCCACTATCCTCCATATACCTAACCAATGCCCGCTTAAATGCCCATAAAGAGGGAAAGTCCACCACTGCTACTGGCAGGGCATTCCATGAACTTACAACTCGCTGAGTGAAGAACCTACCCCAACTTCAGTCCTATATCTACCCCCCCCCTTAATTTAAAGCTATGCCACCTTGTAATACCCGACTCCATACGCGGGAAAAGGTTCACACTGTCAACCCTATCTAACCCCCTAATCATCTTGTACACCTCAATCAAGTCACCCCTAAACCTTCTTTTCTATAATGAAAACAGCCCCAAGTGTCTCAGTCTTTCCTCATACGATCTTCCTTCCATACCAGGCAACATCCTGGTAAACCTCCTCTGCACCCGTTCCAGTGCCTCCACATCCTTCCTATAGTATGGCAACCAAAACTGCACACAATATTCCAGATGCGGCCGCACCAGAGTCTTATACAACTGCATCATGACAGCTCCCTCACACGACCCTTTCCTCCCTGCCTGATGGGTACATACTTATCAAGAACACTCAATAGTTGCTCCTTGAACAAGCTCCACATATCAATTACGCCCTTGCCTTGAAGCTTACTTTTCCAAGCCACACATCCTTAACCACCATTCTACCCAACCACCACTCTGTGAAATGAACTGAAGTCTGAAATCTCCAATTAATCTTCGGTCATTCTCCTTAAAATTATATGCACATATGATAGTCATTTCTGCCATGGGAAAAACAAATCACTCACTATTCACTCTATGTATACCTTTCATCATCTTGTTCACCTCTGACAAATTGCTTCTCACCCTTCTTCCCTCCAATGAGAAAAAAGACTTAGCTCCCTTTAGCTTTCTTCATAAGAAGTGTAATCTCGTCCATGCAGCATACTGGTAAATCTCCTCTGTACCCTCTCTAAGTCTTCCACATCCTTCCAGTAATGTGAGGAACAAAACTGAATGCAATATTCTTACTGTGGTCTACCAGGGCTCCATCGAGCTGCAGCAAAACCTCATGGTTCTTAACAGCAGTCTCTCAGCTAATGACAGCCAACCTCTCACCTTGGATGGCAACTTTGAGTGATTTATGGACGTGGATTCCAAGATCTATCTGTTCCTACATACTACCAAAAACATTGCTGCATTCCCTCCATACTGACCCTCTGACAATGCTGCTCTCCCTCCACACTGACCCTCTGACAATGATGCACTCCCTCCACACTGTCCCTCTGATGATGCTGCACTCCTTCCATACTGATCCTCTGATAGCGATCCTCAAAGCCATCCATTCTACTTATTTGTGACTCAGTATTCACATCGGCGACAATGCCCTGTTCCTGAGTAAATACTGAAGAAAAGTATTCATTCAGTGTCTCCCCAATCTCTTCCGCCTCCACACGCAACTTCCCACTGCTATCCTTGACTGGACCTATTCCTACCCTAGTCATTCTTTTATTCCTACACTGCTCAAAGATTGGGATAATTTCATCATGAGTCTTATGTTGGCCTGACGTCAGTTTTAAATTTGCACATCTAATAATTCTGATGAATCTGCTATTTATATTGGTTACAATCCTAGAATTCTGCAGGAGAACTTTGTACAAGAACTTAGTGCCTGTTACAGTTGTTTAAAATATTACAGTTGGACACTATCAAACGTATGAAGGAAACTGAATGCTATGATTAAAATTGATACATGTAAAATATTTTTGTTACAAACTTTGTTGTTTAGTATAAATATATTATTATGGTTAGTATCACATAAAAACAATGTTAAAATAACGTTTTGAGAGGAAACAAAGATGTCTCTAAAGGATATATTTTCACTCAACTTTAGTGGAAGGCACGATGAAAGTTTTATAATATACAAATATTAATACTTCTGGAATTTACATTTTCGAATATAGGTGGTTAGGTCGGCAGAGGGTTTCTTTTAAAAAGAAAAATTCAAAGTATCCTTCCAGAACTGTGTTTAAATTCAACAGTTTGTGAGCCAACAGGTGACTACTGTCCCCTGCACTATGAATGGAAATATGCTTATCCCATTGTGTTTACAACAGCTGGAAAAAGCATGTAATTTATCCAGGAGGGCTTAATTATAAACCTGCAGGTTATCAGACCTGAGAAAGCTAAAGCTTTCCAATTTGAAAAAAGTTTCCTCTAGAAGATTTGGAAAGGACTCATTAAGTTTTCTTCATGGTCCACATCAAGGAAATTGTCAGAAGTCAGTCACTTTGAACCTGAAGAGTAGAAAGAAGAGGGTGCTTTCTCTGGACTTGAGATTCTTTAATGAAAGTTGATTTCATACTGCGTGTTTTGAAATCATTCTATTTGTCTTAATCGTACAGACCTGTATATATGAATGATTACTCTGTCTCTGTATGCAAAAGAACTGGATGGTTTACGTATGTATGGCATGGCCAATTGTACAGATCATCAAAATATTTTATGAATAAAGTATAGTTTTGAAATAAAAAAAATGAATTACATATTAGATAGCTTGTTTTATTTTATTTCTTCTTTCAAGTAGTAAATATCTGTTGCTAAAGTAAATCTGAAACCTAGTATGAATATGTTTCAGTGGCCACATTAACGAAACAAAAAGAAAAAAGATCTAGCAAGCTGGATTTCATTCTGAAGTCATGACACTATTCAGTAAAGTGGGTAGACTAGCAGCAAATTCATTTTCTCTTTTAGCACATGAATATTGACAGATGTAATATTTGGCACAACCATTCAAAATAGCACTTAAGCTTGCTCTCTGACCATTACATGTCTTAGCAAAGCTAGTGTGCCAGCCTTCTAGTTATTATTAAAAATGTAACATTGTTTTCAGATCATACTCACCACCATCATGAGATGCATTGTTTCTACATTATTTTTAGCTTTCTGAATCCTACTCTCAAGATCATACAATATGCCTCTCAACTCTTGAATATATTCCCAAACACCTAACAAAAGATAATTGTGTTAAATAAATTAACTCTATATAAGATACCAAGACTGTTTGTAATATATTTAATTTTGGCTGATTATGATAGCTGGAACTCTACGATTTCCATATGATTTCTGCTCAGATATCATTGGAACCTGAACAGAATTCAATGAAATGCTAAAATTAATTTAGTTTAAATGTACGTTTTATAAACACATTACATCGGAGTTGCCTGTTCTAATAGAAATGTTCATTTACTGCAAATCTTCCACAAAACTGGCTACACACCAACATGAGATTCTTCCAAATTTTTTACCCTTGCGAGTATTCATCACATTACATCCAGAGTCACTATGAGCACAGTCATGTTTAGTCATATTAATCCATTAATGACTTGCAGCTGCAAGACCAGCAATGAATTAAAACCTGATTTCGACGTTTGTCACACCAATGCTGTAATTTCTTTAAAGTATTTTTAAAATGCAGTTCATATTAATTTATCAATTCATTTTCTGTCAATTGAAAATTATGCCTAACATTTATGACATCTGTCAGTTGAAGCTGCTCATTGACTTGTTAAGTTCATTTGTCAAAATTAATTGAACTTTAGTTCGTATTACTGTCAGTTCTTCCATAACGTGATGGTTTCGTTCTTGTGCAACTCCACATCATAGAAAAATTGTGCTTTAGAAGCAGTGCTTAAAGTGTTGGTGCTGTAGTTGCATTACAGCCAACACACATTTTAAAAGTTTGCGCTGTAGAAACAGTGTCCCCAATTCATCAATCACATTTAGCGAATTCGCATTGATGAAAGGTGCATTATAACAGAATAACCTGCATTACGAATTCAGGCAATGTTCCAGTCTGTGGTCAATTACAATTGATAATAATGCTTGGAACTAGAAGTAAACGGGTCATTTCAGTAAACAGTAGTTGCATTTTATGTTTATTACACCCCTAACAGGAACTCCAGTCCATTGTTACTGAGAATCAAAGTGGAGAAGAGAACAACAATCATACAGGAGTCAAGACATAACTCCATTTCTCTCTCCACAGATGTGCTAGACCTGCTGAGTTTCTCCAGTATTTTTGATATTTGCTTTAATTACTGCCTCAACTATTAAATCAGCAAGTGAATTCCGCAGTCTCACTGCTTTGTGCAGGAAATTTCTCCTGTCCTTTGTATGAACTTAGAGTACATATATTTATTCATATTTTTATGGTCTTGGGTCTCCTAAACCCTAGCACTACCACAAATGGTTCTCACATATTCCTCCTATTTTTTTCCTCCTGATGCAAACCTGGTGTTTTGTAGAGTACCCATGGCTTTGCCTGTTTTGCATTAGTAGCAAATCCCAGAGTGGTTCATTTTGTATGTCCCAGAAGAACATGAACAAGGTAGGGTATTTGTGGGAATTAGGATGCTGTGCCATTTTTCTTTTCTTGTCTGGATGAAAAGATCTATTTTATTTAGTGACAGAGGAAAAAGTACCAGATCCTCAATAAATAGAGGTCCTTGCCTTAACAAGACTTTTGCTTTGCAAAAATATTTTTTCAAAGCTTTTCATCTTGCATTCATCAAGACAATTCACAAAATGAAAACTAACATTGATACTGCATGAAGGGAGAGTGCAGAGTGCTGAATGATTCAAATGAAGTTTGCTGCCAATTTTCATTAATTGGTGCATTATGTATGACAAAGCCTCTACCAATCAGAGTCCCAGTCAAGTTCAGGAAGGGATAGAGTGGGCAAATATGGAAAAACAGCAATAAATAGGATCAAAGGGAGAAAAAGTAATAAAAGGGCAAAATTATTGGCTCTTTGTATGAATGCATAGAGTATTCGGAAAAAAAATGCATTGGCAACACAAGCATAGGCAAATGGGTATGATCTTATAGTTATTACAGAGACATAGTTACAAGGAGATCGAAGCTTAAAAAATTAACTACAATTCTGTGAAGAGGATTGATTTGAGTGTAGGAGTTGGGAAGTCATGTTGAGCTTGGACATTTCACAAACTAGCCCATTTTGCTGAGTTGACTTGTTCCCTGAACTGCCTTGAATCTTTCTTCTAGGAGAGAAATTAAACTTGTTTTTATTCACAACACGGATATTTTCTGAATTGAATTACAAAACAACTTGCTCATTCTAGATTTTTCTGAACCAAAAATAAATTTACATGTTTCCTCCAGCTGTTGTAAACACAATGGGATAAACATATTTCCATTAACAGTGCATTGGTGAGGCCTCTTCTGGAATGCTTTGTCCAGTTCTGGTTGCCCAGTTATAGGAAGGATATTATCAAGCTAGAGAGGGTTCAGAAGAGATTTACCAGGTTGTTGCCGAGCACAGAAGGTTTGAGTTATAAAGAAAGGCCAGATAGGCTTGAACTTTTTCACTGGAGCATTGGAGGTTGACAGGTGATCTGATAGAAGTTTATAAAATAATGAGTGGTATCGATAGAGTTAATGGTAGTTGTCTTTTTCCTTAAAATGGGGGAATTTGAAGATTAGAGGGCATATTTTTAAGGTGAGAGGAGGGAGATAAACAGGCAATTTTTTTTACACAGAGGGTGGTTTGTGTATGGAATGAACTTGCTGAGAAAGTGGTGGACTAGGTATATTTACACAGTTTAAAAACATTTGAATAGATAAATGTATAGGAAAGATTTGGAGGGATATGGGCGCGGAGCAGGCAGGTGGGACTAGTTTAGTTTGGGATTATGTTTGGCATGGACTGGTTGGACTGAAGAGTCTGTTCCTGTGCTGTATGACTCTATGACAATGAAGGGGAAACAGTGGATGTGATATATTTTATTCCCACGAGGCTTTTAAGAAGGCACAACACCTTACGTTACTTAATAAGATAAGAGCCCGTTGTGTTGAAGATTGTGTTTTAGCGTTAATAGCATATTGGCTAACTAATTTAAGACAGAGAGTTGGAATATGGGGGTCATTTTCAGGATGGTAACCTGTAACTAATGGAATTCCACAGGGATCAGTACTTGGGCCACAATTACTTACAACATATATTAATGAATTACATTAGGAAAATGAATGTACTATCGGCAAGTTTGCAGATAATACAAAAATAAGTATGAAATCAAGTGATGAGGATGATACAGGAATATACAGAAGGATACAGACAAGCTAAGCAAGTGGGCAAAAACTTCCTTGATGGAATATAATGTGGGCTATAGGGGGATTACGCACTTTCGCAGGAAGAATAACAGAGCTGCATATTATATAATTATATAAATGGAAGAAGACTGCAGAAAGCTACATAACAGAGGGAACAACAACAACTTATCTTCCATCTAGTAGGTACCTTACAGCCCTCAGGACTTAAAATTAAATTTTACAATGTTAGACCATGAACACCTCCTTCTATGTTCAACTCTACATACCCAGATCTGGGCACCCAGGTGTCCCTATCAGCAATGTTTTTGTCTGCTTCCCCTTTTTATCTCCCTCTCTTTCAGCAACATAGTTATCCATTCATCTCAACTCTTTACACACCCTGAATCCCACCCCAATCATCAGCTAAATACCACCATTTCCCAGTTGCATTCACTTCTAATGAAAGGTCACGCAACTTGAAAAGTTAACTTTGTTTTTCTCTCCACAGATGTTTTCACCCCTCCTGAGTTTCTCCAGCACTTTCTACTTTTGTTGAAAATAAGATTAGTCCATTATCATAGCAGGCCTGTTAATTGCTTGACTACCTTTTTTTTGCCTAACTGAATGGGATAGCAAAATTGAATTCTGAATTCAATGGCTATAATGGTTTCCGCAAATGGATAGTTGGGGTTTTCTCAAGGGTAGACAAAGTAGAACAGATTTTAGCAGGGAGTAAAGGCTTCCTTATTTGGTTGTGCAGGTCATGGTCATTTGTACCATGGGATAGTAGTCTTTAGCTGTTCTTTCTTTTTTTTCCCCCTCTCCTAGTTGAGACTTACTAACGCTGTACCTCAGAGCTCTTTTTAGTTTTCTGTTTACATTTTTGAAGAGCCATTACTCAGCAAAGCAATCAACTATGCAAGAATTTTCTTTCAGTCTCCTGGTTTTATTTTAGAAGCTTTGAATTCTCACACCTTTGTTGTATTGTGCAAGGATTAAATTAATTCCTCTGCCTTCCATTGTGGTTGGTAAAGAGATAATACATAAGCCCGTTAGAAGTTCTGGCTGAAGCAGATCAATAGTGGACAATCATGAGAGTTCTGGGAGCCATCATTTTAAGTTTATTGTATCCACCTCACCTGATGAGTGAGCAGCGTTTTGAAAGCTTGTGATTATAACCTGGTATGACTTCTGACTTTATCCATTTAAAGACAGAATAGTTGAAATAATTGCACAGATGCCAATAACCTGTCACCACCAAGTCACCCTTTATTTACTTGTGAACAATACATTGGCTGTGACCAGCCAACTCAGAGTTAGTCCCTGGAACTGAGGAAATTCTAAATCCCCTGTTTATTTATATTTATATCTCCTAGTTCTTTTTATGTTGTGTGTGTGTGTGTGTGTGGGTGTGATACATCGTGAACGACAACAGGTGTATACATCTTTATTCATTTTCCACCACCAGGTAGAAAGGAAAAACCCAAGTGGTCAGTGACAAGCAGTGCCATTCTCTTCAAAGGGCAATATTTCGTTTTAGATTAGATTAGATTAGATTACTTACAGTGTGGAAACAGGCCCTTCGGCCCAACAAGTCCACACCGACCCACCGAAGCGCAACCCACCCAGACCCATTCCCCTACATTTACCCCTTCACCTAATACTAAGGGCAATTTAGCACGGCCAATTCACCTAGTCCACACATTTTTGGACTGTGGGAGAAAACCGGAGTACCCGGAGGAAACCCACGCAGACATGGGAAGAATGTGCAAACTCCACACAGTCAGTCACCTGAGGCGGGAATTGAACCCGGGTCTCTGGCGCTGTGAGGCAGCAGTGCTAACCACTGTGATCAAAAAAGTGAAGGGGAGGGCAGGAATTAAATTAAAATAGAGTTGGAGAGGGAAATTAAACATTCCACTCCCTGCGGTGCCCACATCTCCCTGAAAACTTCGAGGGTGTTAGTAGACACCATGCGCTCCTTCTCCAGGGACACCCAGGCATGGACGTAGCCTTGGAAGAGGGGCAGGCAATCGGCCATAACGACCCCCTCTTTAGCTCGTTGCCTGTACATGTTTATGGCCAGTTTGGCCAGGCCCAGGAGATACCCTGTTTATAATTTTCTTTTTTTGCAGAAGCAGGAACACAATGACTATGGCCTAGCCAGCACAGAGCAAGTCCTGAGAGTGAAGAGAATCCTAAGGTTCCTATTTCTAACTGCAGTAGTGCTTATATTTTCCCTGGTACCCCTATGTTGTGTGCATGCAAGTGTGAGATACAGTGGAAGACAACAGGTCTATAAATCTTTATTCATTTTCCACTAACAGGGAAAAAGGAAACACCCGAGTGGCCAGTGACAAGCAATACCCTTCTCATCAAAGGACAATGCTGCGTGATCAAACAGTGAAGGGAGGGCAGGGATTAAATCAAAATAGAGTTGGAGGGGGAAATAATACACTCCACTCCCTGCGGTGCCCACCTCTCCCTGAACAGCTCAAAGGTGTTGGTGGACATCGTGTGCTCCTTCTCCAGAGACACCCAGGCTCTAACATAACCGCAGAAGCGGGGCAGGCAGTCAGCCCTAACAACCCCCTCCACAGCCCACTGCCTGGACCTGTTTATGGCCAGTTTGGTCAGGCCCAGGAGATTTATCTTCTTTTTTTCTTTTCATTTTTTTATTAACCCCCCCCACACTACCGCCTAACTCCTGCAGTGCTTATTTTTATTTTATTTTTATAAGAGATCCCCTATTTATATTCTTTTTTTTTCTTTTTAACCCCCACACTGCCGCCTAAGTGCGGTAGTGCTTATTTTATCCCCAGCACCCATGGTGTGTGTGTGCAGGTGTGAGACACAGTGAAAGACACAAAGTGCACGAATCTTTATTCAAATTCCACCACCAGGAAGATAGGAAAACACCCGGGTGGCCAGTGACAAACACTGCCCTTCACATCAAAGGGCAGTGCTGTGTGATCAAAACAGTGAAGGGGAGGGTAGGGACTAAATCAAAATAGAGTTGGAGGGAGAAATAATGCACCCCACTCCCTGCGGCGCCCACGTCTCCCTGAACAACTCCAGGGTGTTGGTGGACACCGCGTGCTCCTTCTTCAAGGACACCCGGGCTCTAACGTAACTGCAAAAAAGGGGCAGGCAGTCGGCCCTAACGACCCCCTCCACTGCCCACTGCCTGGACCTGTTTATGGCCAGTTTGATCAGGCCCAGGAGATTTATCTTCTTTTTTTTTCTTTTCTTTTTTTTTTATTAACCCACATCACTACCGCCTAACTGCTGTAGTGCTTATTTTTATTTTATTTTTATAAGAGATCCCCTATTTATATTAGTCAGCTAGGACTTCCTGATTGGCCCAGGTTAACAACCCCAATCAAGGATCTCATAGTCAACATGATCCAATCACTACAATAGCTTTTTTTGACAAATGTATGCTATTATGATTGTATAGTGGACACCTTGCTTACGGTCAGCTTCAATCACAATGATTGCAGTTCTCCCGTTATAGCCCCATGATTCCTGGAAAATAACAACCCTCTCCACAGCCTGAATGTGCCAGAGCACTTACTCCATTAACAGTGCTTGTTTGCTTGTATCTTTGTGCTAAGGGCTGAGTACCCATCAGCTGTGCACATTTTCATGGGACAACCAAAATGGACTGGCTGAGTTGGTGCTTTCTTCCACCTGGATTCTTCCTACCTGATCCTTTGTGCAACCTATATACGCCCCACACCCTATCCCCCCCCAACCAAAATTCCAAACTGACCCTTGATACACTGACAAGCTCATGAACAAAATAGAATCATACATTTTCACCTCTATTGTTTAATTAACCTCAACCCAAAGATTATAGAATTGCTAAGGATGAACACCTCATCTCTCATTCTTAAAGCAAAGACCTTTGATGAGGTAGTATACCCACTGATAGAGTTTCCACTGCTACTTTATATAATTTTATTATAACAACACTATAGGCAGAAAGACAAATAGTCAGTTTTATATTTATACCAATGCAACACAAAAGTGCTACAATAAGCAAAACTTCACTTCAATTGCAAAATAAATAACATTTGTTGCCTAGTGTTCCTAGAAATCACACCAGGCAGTTGGAACTTTGTAAAAAGGTAAAAACAATGACTGCAGACGCTGGAAACCAGATTCTGGATCAGTGGTGCTGGAAGAGCACAGCAGTTGTAGCATAGAGTACAATAGGTGAGTGGGGGAGGGGAATGAAGGTGATAGGTCAGGGGAGGAGGGTGGAGTGGATAGGTGGAAAAGGAGATAGGCAGGTAGGACAAGTCTGAACAAGTCATGGGGACAGTGCTGAGCTTGAAGTTTGGAACTAGGGTGAGGTGGGGGAAGGGGAAATGAGGAAACTGTTGAAGTCCACGTTGAAACCCTGGGGTTGAAGTGTTCCGAGGCGGAAGATGAGGCGATCTTCCTCCAGGCGCCTGGTGGTGAGGGAGCGGCGGTGAAGGAGGCCCAGGACCTCCATGTCCTCGGCAGAGTGGGAGGGGGAGTTGAAATGTTGGACCACAGGGCGGGTGATTGGTGCGGGTGTCCCGGAGATGTTCCCTAAAACGCTCTGCTAGGAGGCGCCCAGTCTCCCCAGTCACCAATCAACCACACCGCCTCGGAACACTTCAACCCCAGGGCATCAATGTGGACTTCAACAGTTTCCTCATTTCCCCTTCCCCCACCTCATCCTACTAACAAACTTCCAGCTCAGCACTGTCCCCATGACTTGTCCTATTGTACTCTATGCTACTTTCTCCCCACCCCCACCCTCCTCCAGCTTATCTCTCCACGCTTCAGGCTCTCTGCCTTTATTCCTGATGAAGGGCTTTTGCCCAAAACATCGATTTCGCTGCTCCTTGGATGCTGCCAGACTGCTGTGCTCTTCCAGCACCACTAATCCAGAAGAAAGTTGGAACTTTGTAACAATTCATTGGTCTTGCAGGAGAACTTTCCAACCTTTACTACATTTGTAACCAATATCATATTCGTATAGCATTTTCTTTATTGAGGTTCTCTCCAACTGCAAATTGCTGTTATGCCAATGATACATTTTAAACAGCTAAAATATCTAAATTCCAACAAAGACAAGTGAAATTGAAAACACAAGCATTGCAAGATTGAATAGATCATTAACATTGCTGATAAATCAAATTTCATTACTTACAGTACTCTACTAAAATAATTCAGAAAAATACTTAACAAAAGGTTTACAATATTGCGTAATATTGCTTCTGACTGCAAAAATATTGTAATATAAACATATTAATTACAGATTTTACAGCAATAGCATACTTACCTTCACTGTTCCAGTGCAAATTTTGTTCAGCTTTAACCAATTTAAAATCTATCTCAGCCAGTTCACTGCTTATCAGAGGATATTCAACATCAATAACTGTAAGTCTTATCTGTAAGAGTTGTAAAATAGTAAGAATAGTAAAATAGGTGGAGGCATTATTAAATACTGCAAATGAAAATACTTTCATTTGTGTAATAAATTACATTAAATACAAATTGGATAACAAAGCACTTAGACAGCATATAGTCTTATCACATATGACTGGCTTTGAAAAACAAATTGCTTAGTAGCTCCCCAAAATGATTGTTAATCATATTCAAGGAGTAAAAAGGCAAAAATTACATTCTTCTCGGAACCTAAAATCATATTTAAAAATATAATACAAATGATTAGCAAGTTAAAAATTAAAATAACAAATTCCTGGATTTATCATCACGTGAAGTTGTGCACTTACAACTGTCCACTTATCTTTTCAGAACTTTTGAGCGGTAAGCCCCTGTCATCTGATTCAGTGGGATGCTTTCTTCGTGGTGTCTTTGGCATGTTTAAGGAGGGAAAACAAGTTTCTTCAACCAATCAGTTGAAGGATCTTCACTAAGGTGTGGAGATGCCAGTGTTGGACTGGAGTGGATAAAGTTAAAAGTCACTTTAAAAAGACTTATTGCAAAATGGTCCTGATTTAAGGTGATTTAAGGCTTCAAAAATATAAGGAAAACCCTTATCAGCTAGAGCAGGGTGAGTGCCTGGAATTCATTCCCCTGTTTGATAGTGGAGGTAAATACCCTCAACTCATTTGAAAGATAACTGTATCTGCACAAAAAGCGCCGTAACTTGAAAAATTATAGAGCAGGTTTGGAAGATGAAATTCGAATGGTCATCTAGTTCTTTAGTTCAGGCCATCACAGACATGAAAGGGCTGAATAGCCTATTTCTGTGCTATAACTTTTCTATGGTCCAATGATTTATATATATTCAGCATCAGGAAGGACGCCCTCTCAGCACTATTTAAAGAGTTCATTAAATATCTCTACATCTATTGGCTATTATTGCAAATTGTAGAAGTATTTGGAGGGATCTTGTGATGCTTACCTCTCAGCCAGGAGGTCTGGTTCAAGTACCACTCTGCTCTGGAGGTGTATCACAGGATACCTGAATCAGATTGATTAAAATAGCTAGAAGTATTTGGTGATGGGCTCTTGTGATGCAGTGATGTGTCCCTACCTCTGAGTCAGAAGACAATTCCTGGCCAGTATGCTTGCTGATCACTTACTGAAAGTGGCTTAGGAGCAGGCAGGACTACATATAAATCCAGTACTATTTGAGGGAACTGGTTGGCCTACAAGGTTATCCTTCACCTGCTATGCTCCCATCTAGCTACATCCTCAACCAGCATGTATTCAATGGAAAACTCCATCCAGCATATCTTCATCCTTGTAACCAAACTTGCAGGTGCTTGGTAGTGTGCATTGAATAGAGTGCTTAAAGCATATCAGTGTGCCCTCCACAGTAATCAACTTCCCATCAGGAAGGGTGCAGCAAAAGCATTGTAATCTGGCATGGTACAGCTACTCGCTTCCCCTCACTTTATCTTCACTTCTCCTTCTGCTTGTCTGGCAGGAGCTTCAATCTGGGACTTCAGATTCTGCAGTCTTGAGGTTTTTCACTTGCACTGAGAGGACATCATATATATTGAATGTATTTCCTTATTCCATGGCGGCTTGCATACATGACATATCACAAGATCTTACTTAACACTCTGCATTTGTGGGAACTTACTGCTAGAATATGATGCCACATGTTTTGTAAATATGCTAGTTACATTTTTAACTGGGCTAAAGTCCCAGAGATTCAAGGCAAAGCTTTTTAAGATTGGATAGATTCCCTACAGTGTGGAAACAGGCCCTTCGGCCCACCAAGTCCACACCGACCCTCTGAAAAGTAACCCAACTAGACCCATTTCCCTCTGTCTGATGTATCTAACACTATGGGCAATTTAGCATGGTCAATTGACCTAATCTGCACATCTTTAGACTGTGGGAGGAAACCAGAGCACCCTAAGGAAACCCACACAGACATGGGGAGAATGTGCAAACTCCACACAGACAGTTGCCCGAGGCTAGAATTGAACCTGGGACCCCAGTGCTGTGAGGCAGCAGTGCTAACCACTGAGCCACTGTGCAGCCGATTTCAGTGAATACCATTCATCTATGTTTAGGAATGACACGCCCAACAACCCATGCTTCCCCAACCCTGGAGAAAAAGTATCTTGTCTGGCAGGACACCTTTTCTCATGACTGGTGCAGCAGAATGGAAAACTTTCTAGAGTTAACTGCTTTGGGAGCAAAAATCAACCCTTCGTTTTTGAACTTGCTGAACAAACTTTGCAGAAATATAACAGAAAAATGATAGTGTGAAACTTGCCTTGTTATACCATCCAACAATGAGATCCAAATTGTCAACAAAATTTCTGAAAGTTTTCATCATTGCAAAGACATCAAGTCCACTCTGTGGGATATCCGTCCTTTCCTGAATGTTCAAATAATGAACTTCGCGAAGAACTGCGACCAACTAGTTAAAATATATGTAATCATCATAAAAAACATTTAAAAGACATCGCCATTACATTTTGAATTATCATAAAATCCTGATAGCGTGTGGAAACAGAAAGGTATTGGGGAGAATCTGGAAGACCACCAAATAATCAATAAGAGCTATTTACTTTTTGCTACAGAATTCACCACTACTTGTGTTTTCTTTTCTAATCAGATTATTCACGATTCACACCCAAGTAGACCCAGTGAGGTGTCACAAAATCCACCAATACTGCATACGACAAATTATATATGTACACCCATAATCCATTTAACAATGGAAAACTACAGTTTATCACCACATAAAAAATAGCAAATGCAAATAAAAATATGACAGGTAACTTTCCCACATTTTTTGTATAACTATATCTTGCTACAAAGACACAAATAAATTATAATCCAGTTTTAGTTAGCAAAGACAGATCCTCAGTCGTAGTGTTGCAATTCATTAGTATTCTCAAGGTCTTCCTGTGCTAAGCAATATATTCTGAGAGGGCAAGCACTGAAACCGCTCTCATATTTCTGTCAATGTTAGTAGTCATTCTGGTAATAAATCATGTGAGTGAACAGATCAGTGGCCTGCCTATTGTCCCCTTTAGTGTCTGTTCCTGAAAAGCATTTGTTAAGGACCCACATTTCTCACTCTGAATTCTAAACTTTACCATATTATGGTCACAGTTCCTCAGAGGATCTTTTACTCTGAGATCATTTATTAAACCAGATCACTATGTATCACCATCTCCAAAATAGCCTGCTTCCTGTTTGATCCATGATGTATTGTTCTGGGAAAGTATCGCAAACACTACGAATTCTGACTTGTAGTCAACTCTGTTAATTTGACCGATCCAATTTACATGAACATTAAATTCTCCATGATTAATGCAATGTCTTTTCTCTATGCCCTCACTTTTTCATGACTTATTCTCTACCTACAAAACAACTATAATTAATGGGCCTATATACTACTACCACCAATATGCTCCTCCCTTGTTATGTCTTACTTATAATCTATATAGATTTTATATCATCCAATCCTAGACCATTTCTTACTATTATACTTATTCTTTATTGTAACGTCAAAGCTACCCCAATACCCTTTCCTTTCCCTTTCAAAAAATGCAAATAGCCCATCAATATGTAGCTCTCAGCTTTGATTGCCTTTAATAGGTATAAGATGATAACCAATTAACCTCTAAGTGCATTGTTAATTCATTTATTTTAGTTTGAGTGGTGCAGAAACAGTGCACTGATATGCTGGTTGTACATGTTTTGTGTGTGATGTTAATATCTAAGTTTGTGGACAATGCAGCTGGTAGAAACATGTGTTTCATCTAATATTGGTAAAAAATTGAAGTATTCTGAGTTGTACAGATTATGAATATGTCCTTTTGCTTATTGGAAGGTGTCTTACAGAGCCAACTTGCTTACATTGTAAGTATTTCTCATTAGAAATCTGTCTGGATCAGTGACCATCATGTCCCTATAATTCAGAAGACTATTTTGACTCATAAGATACCATTGCATACTCCCTGCAAAACATGATAGAGTTCTTCACTAAATCTTCTTCCTCCTATTTTTCACCTTCCTACCCCTCTCCTCAGGACTCTGCATCCCAGAACTTTTCCCTCTTCAAAATTCACAACTGTCAAAAGGGCCATGTCACAAAGATTGTAGCAGACCACCATAATGTGCAAGACCCTTGACAGGGGTTACTTTGGGGTGCCAACCAAATGGTCAAGATATTAGAACCGCTTCTTTAAAACAGCAATAGTCTGCTCAATGGCAGACTTAGAAACCAAATGACATTAGTTGTAATATCTCTCTGCCTGTTCTAGGATGATGCAAAGATGTCAAGAATCATTTGTTATTGCATGTCCAATTATAGTATATCATAACTCATAACAGACATCCACAGATGTTCAATGCTACTATGAATAAATATTACATCTGTGATTGAGGATCGTGGCGTCATGACAATTGCCAGGAGAGCACGCACACTCTTGCATATTGTGCTAAAGTGTTATTCAGACTAGAGGAAAGTATAAGGGAATGGAGGTCCTTCCAATTGATAAATTTCCCTGGCTACTCACTCATGATAATTGCATGCATACAATCAACAATCCCCGAATATCTGAATTAAACCAGCAATAGAGGTAAATCCAACTCCATTCTGAGCCTATGTTGCGTTATCCATTCAGGATTCTATGTATTCTCCTATCATCTAAAACAGGGTATTCACAATTATTCAATGATGTGTTACCACTTGAGAAGTATCACTAAAATCTGCTGCTGATCATTGGAATCATCAAGAGTCAAAGAAGTCAGAAAAATACCAGAAGTGCAAACCAACTTAGAATTTCAAACATGTCGAAGTAATGAAGTGTGTGATTGGGGTCATAGTGATGCAAAGCAGTTCACAGCAGTGTATAGCCTAGAGTGAAGCACATCAGTTACACTGTGACGCAAGTCAGGATCACAATGAAGTTGGGCAAGATATTGAAGTTGATTGGAATTACTGAGAAGCAGTCCAGATCCAAAGCAACCAGAAATGTGTTAGAAGAAATTTGAACCAGGTCAGGTTCTCCGTGAATCAGACTCAGAACAGTGGGAAGCAGATTAAGGTAACTGTAGATCCTTTTGGGAGCAGTGTGAAGTGTGTATAAGCCCCATGAAGCAAGTCAGGAAGAGTATAACGCAGATTAGGATTGTGACAATATGAAGCAGATCAGACATATTGTGAGTCAGAAACATATGCAACAGGTTGGAGCAACGTAAGAGATATAAAAAAAGATGCTGGAATCCAATGCAGACAAGCAGGAAGCTGGAAGAACACAGCAAACGGGCGACGTCAGGACGTGGAGAAGTCAACATTTTGGGTGTAACGCTTCTTCAGGACTGGGGGGGGTTGGATGTAAGGGGAGCTGCATGTAAAGGAGGGGACGAGGTCGGGGTTAGGGAGGATTTTGGGTGGGGAGGGGGCAGGGTGGTGACCTAGGGATAGGTGAACTCAGGTAGAGGGTGTCACCTGGTTGGTCGATGGGAGGAATGAATCCAGTTGGTAGATGGAAGGAAGGGTTGACCAGAGGAATGGAAGGGAGGGAGAAAAGCTAGAAAGGGAGTCGAAGGATGGGAAGGAAGGTTATTTGAAATTGGAGAACTCAATGTTAGGTCCTCTGTGCTATAGCTGCCCAGGTGGAAGATGAGGTGTTGTTCCTCTAATTTGCAGTCTGATTCACTGTGAAAATGGAGGAGGCCAAGAATGGTCATGTCTGAAAAGGAGTGGTAAGGGGATTAGAATGTGTGGTGACTGAGAGGTCAGGTTGGCCTCTGTGGGCCCAGCTGAGATGTTCGGCGAAACGTGCGTGAAGTTTATATTTGGTCGCACCAATGGAACAAGTGAAGCTGGTCAGCAACTGTATTAGCTAGGGCAAGATCATGGCAATGCAATTTGCATATGGTGGGGATCAGCAGGAGAACAAATATACGAGGAAATTCCTGAAAGGTGCAAAGTTATACAGTAACTATAATGGGAGATTTTAACTATTCTAATTTATACCAGGATAGTGTAAAGGGCAGAGAGGAGAAAGACTTTATAGAGTGTATTCAGGAGAACGTCCTCCATCAGTATGATCCAAAAAGGAGGGAGATATTGCTGGATCTGTTTCAGAAGAATGGTGTGGGTCAAATGAAACAATTGCAAGTAAGGAGCACTTAAAGGACAATAATAATTGTACCATAAGATTAGGTCAGCTACAGGAAAGGGTATGGAGAAATCCAAAGTTAAAAAAAAGTGACAGAAAGTGCTAGAAAAACTCATGTGGTCAGCAGCATTTGTAAAGAAAGAAACATTATTAACATTTTGAGTCTGATATGACTCTTGTTCAGAAATCTTCAGGTTCCAAAGAAGAACCATGTCAGGCTCAAAATATTAGCTTTGTTTCTCTCTCCACACTTACTGCATACTTGCTATTTTTATTTCCAGCACTTTCTGTTTTAATTTCAGCACTTTCTGTTTTAATTTCAGGTCTCCATCATCAATAGAAATTGTTCTTATTATATGAGTAATAAGTAACTGGGAGAGGCCCAACTTCCATGGGGTGGAAACAGATCTGGCCCAGATAAATTGGAATCAAAGTACAGTAGGCAAAACTGTAACAGAACAACAGAGGGATAGTTCAGTTAGTCACATTTCTACTGGAGGAAAAGTAGTGCAAACAAATCCAGTGCTCACTTGACAATAAAAGATATGGAAGATAAAATGAAGCAGGGAATATATAGAAATGATGGTCATCTGCTTCATTATCAATTTCCCACCCAATCAGGATTTAAATCAAACTTGCTTATTAGGATCTACCATAGGCAGTTGGGAAGTAATATATTTAAAAGAGTTTCTTGCCTGAAACTCATAAGCAACTTAAATCCAAGTAGATTTATTTCCTAAAAATTACAGCAGATTAAAATGTAGAACATTAAATGAGGAATAGGTTATTTAGTTCCATGGATCCACTCCACCATTAGACAATGTTTGAGCTAGCATTTCAATTCCATTCTCTTGCATTTGTTTCATCTCCTGTTACGCTATCAGTGCCACAGATCGAAAGCCCAATTGTCTTCTCAACTACAGCCTTGGAGGAGGTCATTCCTAATTTCTACTACACTAAAATGCCTAATTTCCACCACAGAAAGGAATGCATATTACATTCCTGAAAGCTAGTTGGTGAAGATAGAAACAAGAGCCACTGTTTACTTCAAATTGATCTATTCCTCAAATTAGGGGAGAAAGTGAGGTCTGCAGACGCTGGAGATCAAAGTTGAAACTTTATTGCTGGAACAGCACAGCAGGTCAGGCAGCATCCAGATGCTGGATGCTGCCTGACCTGCTGTGCTGTTCCAGCAATAAAGTTTCAACCTATTCCTCAAATTAAACAGTTTTACTATTTGTGTTAAGATCTTTCAATTTTATATATATATAATATAGCTTTTCTTTTCTGTTGAGTAATCAACTTCTGCTCTAATGTGAAAGAACATCTTCAGCTTGTATGAATATGTTTCAACAACTAATCATCACATTAACCAAATGCAGAAATTAAACAGACTTGCTGTCAAGATAAGTTCCGTTTGGATTTGAATTGTCCAGCAACCCAGTCAGCTGGAATTGAAGCACTCTATTGGACATTTAGATTTTCTGCGTGATTTCTCTGAATATATGTGCATCAGAACTTGTGTGGGTTCCCCATACACATCTCCAATACATGCATAATCACCAATAATCTGGATGCTGGAAGATTTGGGTCATTGAGAACTTCTTCTGAGCATCCAACTGATTTTTCATGATTCATACTTAAATTAATTATAGAATATAATCATAAAATAGTTCATACTTTTTATTGTAGCCATTTGAAGTAACCTTAAAATTTTACAATAGCAAATATTGATAGTATAAGGTAGACTTCATGACAGACAAAAATACTATTTTCAAATTATTTGCATTATGACATTTTAACACATTTTACAGATTTTATGTTTATTAAAAATGATTGATAAAAATATTCTAACCTTTTTACTGAAGCTGACACTAATGAGGTTTGTGGTTGGATTACGAGTTATAAGTGGTTGTTTTAAGTTGAATTGGCAGTCTTCATCTACTTTCCTAATCCAGTCTGTGTACACTTGCTCTGAGAACTTCTCAAGTAGTGATTTCATCTCTGTGTATTTATTTAAAATGTGTTTTGCCTCATCATTTGATGTATAACTGTTCAAAAAATAAAATTAATGTAAAATGTGAATTCAGGAACACTAAAGATGATCTTAGAAATTATCATCTGATTGTGAATGCATGAAGAAGTTTCTACATTTTGGTAAAATCTAAAGCAAAGCCTAAAATGTCTCCCACAAAAAAATCAAGCAGTGACATCCAGTGGAGAGAAATTAATGTTTTAAAGAAATATATACAATAAAAGTACACAACACATAAGAAGGGTTATTTGGTCAAAGTTGCATATGGCAGGTAAAGACATCCACTTCTATATATTTCTTCAGAGTATCATTTCATTCTTCTTTGAAAGATTTATCAAAGTCCCTGCTGAAAATATAGGAGGTAGTGACAAGGTGGTAATGTCATTGGAATAGTAATCCAGAGGTCTGAAGAAATAATTCAAATCCTACAACAGCAGCTGAAAAATTAATTTCAATTAATAGATCTGGAATGTAATGGTGTCATTAAAGCCCACTGATTCATAAATATCTTTTAGGGAACCCGCAATGATGGACTGGTCTACATATGATTCTCAAATGATCTGTGAAATAGCCTGGCAAACTATTCAGTTCAAACAACAGGGAGGGTGCTAAATGCTGGTCTTGCCAGCAACACTCATATCCCATGTAAAAGTGACAAAAATATATTGTTATCAAATCTTCTTCCATCCTAATGTCTGGTAGTGCATTTCAGATCACAACAACTCATCGTGTAAAAAAGCTTATTTCATTTCATCACAAATTCTTTTGCCAATCATCTTAAACCTTGCCCTCTGCTTTGACGCTTCTGCCACCAGAAAACATTTCTTCTGATTTATGCCATCAAAACCCTTTATACTTTTGAACATTGCCTAATTTTCTGTACTCAGAAAAAGGAGAACTATCCCCAACTTCTGCAATCTGTTCACATAATTGAGTTCTCTCTTTCATGTTACACTTGCATTTTATTTCCTTTGCACCTTCTCTAAGACTATGACATTATTTCAAAAGTAAGGTGGCCAAGAATTTAACATAATGTATAGATGAGACTTACACATATAAGTTAAAAGTTAAAAATCACACAACACCAGGTTATTGTCCAACAGGTTTAATTGGAAGCACACTAGCTTTCGGAGCGACGCTCCTTCATCAGGTGATTGTGGAGGGCTTGATCGTAACACAGAATTTATAGCAAAAATTTGCTGTGATGTAACTGAAATTATACATTGAAGAATTGATTGTCTGATTGATTGATTGTCTCCGAATCATATAAGTTTAATGTGGCTTCCTTGTTTTTGCAATATATACTGCTATTAATAAAGCCAAGGTTCTATATGTTTCCTTTCTAAGACACTACTCGTTACCTTCATGAATTTGTGGACATACATCACCTTAACTTTATACCGAAAGTTTTAACATCATAGCACCCCTAAACAGGCTTGGCAACACCATTACCAATATCACTATTGCAAGTGCCATATTGTCTCCAAAAAGGGACCCAATACATGTGGAATACTTTTAGTCATGTCACCTAGGAACAGAATTTTAGTAAGAATATGAATGTACATTAGTCACATCTGTCAGAGATATGCAGAGTGTGATGTATGTCAGCATGAAATGCTTATTTGAAGACAATACTGCCATTTCAGAGAACAAATGTTCATCTGACACCATCTTGTAACATTCCACAGCAAATATGCATTCAGCAGCAAGAAGGACACTCAAAATGTGATATTTAAAGAAACCAACAATGAATTATAAGTTGTTTGTTTTTCATTGAATCTTCCTGAGATTGAAATATATTTGGAATTGCTGGAATTGGTTAAAGTTTATTAAGCTTATAAAGAATGATGTAACATGTGCTGAAAGAAGTTGTCATAATTTTAAGAAGATTGAATTTAGTTAACTGGTCCCAGACATTGACAAAATGTTTACATTTCCCCTGAATAACAGTATAAAAGAGAAAATAAGCAAAGGAGAAACAGAGCAAGCCAAGCCACTGAAAGATAGAAAAAAGAGTTGAGGGATTTCAACAGGATGTTATGTCTCAAGAGGGTGTCACTTGAAATAAATTATTCGAGCTGAACCTTAGCAAAGAAATGTTTTCATAATAACATCCTTACTGAGAGTAGTAGTTTGCACAACTCTCGACTCAAGAGAGGGCAAAGATAGTATTGCCAGTGAACACAAAGATGACCATAGTGTTAAGCATTACTGGGCTCGTGTGCTGGATATCAAGCTCTGCTATTTCCAAGTCATCACTCAAGTTAAAGACTTTATAAAAGTATGCAAAATTTCATCATTTATATTCATATTCATACCAAGGTTGAGAGAAAGCACAGATCATGTTTCTGTATTTAACGAGAATTACTATTTGTTACAAATAAAAACATAATATAAACAACAAATGTTGGAGATCATAGCTCTGATTAAGAGTCATCTAGACTTGAAACGTTAGCTTGCTCTCTCTCCATGGATGCTGTCTGACTCTGTGAACTCCAGCATTTGTTTGTCTCAGTATAGATTTCAGAATGTGCAGTAATTTGCTTCTAAATAGATAAATACATACAGATAAGCATTTATGAACGGTTAACATCTAATTCCACTTTAACACACATATTCAGACAAACACAAAAAATATGGGCAGAGGGAAAGACTGTGAAAGCAGTTTAATAGTCCCTGTCCATAGTGTTAGCTGAGACGATCATATTTGCTTGTCAGACCCTGCTGTTCCATTTCAGTTGATATTCAAAAATAAAAATTTGGAAGAAAAGTAAATAAAAAGTATGTATAATGAACATGTATCAATCTGACCTTTCACCAGACTGCAGTAAGTTCCCAGTTCACTATGTACTTCTGTTTTATTCCTTCAAGGGATATGGGTAATATTGGCAAAGCTAGCATCATAATGGGCAAATAGGCAGACAGAACATTACTTGAATGGTAATAAACTGGGGGAAGGGGAGACACAACAAGGCCTGGGTGCCCTTGTACACCAGTTGCTGAAAGTAAGCATGCAGGTGTAGCACGTGACAAAGAAGACAAATGGAATTTTGGTCTTCATACCTAGAAGATTTGAGCTCAGCAGCAGGGATTTCATGCTGCAACTTTACAAGGCATTGTAAAAATCACATCTGGACCATTGTGTGAAGTTTTGATCTCCTTTTCTGAAGAAGGATGTTCTAGTTATTGAGGTTATTGGGTGCAGAGAAGGTTTACCAGACTCTTTCCTGGGATGTCAGAACTGAGATGGGGGAGAGACTGGAGTATATACACTAGAAATTTAGAAGAATGGTGGGGTGGGGTGGTGGTGGATGTGGTGGAGAGTGGGTGGGGTGGGGGGAAATAGTGAAATCTCAAGAAAATAACGACAGATTAATGCAGGGGATGCGTCCATGGTCAGGAGCACCCGAATTCAGGGTGGGACAGTATATGACCAGACCTGGCATGGTTACTTCATCTTCGATTCGATTACATTACAGTGTGGAAACAGGCCCTTCGGCCCAACAAGTCTACACCGACCCGCTGAAGCGCAACCCACCCATACCCCTAACCAAACACTACGGGCAATTTAGCATGGCCAATTCACCTGACCTGCACATTTTTGGACTGTGTGAGGAAACCGGAGCACCCGGAGGAAACCCACGCAGACACGGGGAGAATGTGCAAACTCCACACAGTCAGTCATCTGAGGCAGGAACTGAACCCGGGTCTCTGGCGCTGTGAGGCAGCAGTGCTAACTACTGTGCCACCGTGCTGCCATCATATGACAGGCTGGAGAGCAAGTGGGCAAGTGCAGACTTGGATGAATCGGTTGGATGAGACCTGAAGGTGAGCTGCTGGGATGGATTGAGGATTGGCTGTCTAACAGAAGGCAGAGAGTTGGGATAAAAGGTTCTTTCACTGTTTTGGGTGAAAGTGCTCAATCCCATGGTCTACATCTTCAAGCAATTCAATCCATTTAGATGCACCTGTTCTGTAATTAATCCTCGTGGAGCAGCTTTTACTGACACGGACAAGAGATTACTGGAGCATCGGGCTCAGGATAAGTGCACAGCGCAGGATTGAGCAAAAGATGTTTTATTGGAAACGACAGGTTTCTGTGGCTTTCTCCAGTCGTTTATTTCATTTGTTCATTCGGTTCCCCCGAAATATTGCGTGCAGTTGCTTGCAGTTTATGCCCGGATCAATAGGGGCATAAAGTGAAGTTAAGAGCTGGAAAGGGTTGGGGAGATATGCAGTTAGGTCTAACATATGAGGAACGGCTGAGGATACTGTGATTGTATTCGTTGGAGTTTAGAAGATTAAGGGGAGACTTAATAGAGACGTACAAAATAATACATGGCTTGGAAAAGGTGGATGCTAGGAAATTGTTTCAGTTAAACGAGGAGACTAGGACCCGTGGATACAGCCTTAGAATTAGAGGGGGTCATTTCAGAACAGAAATGCGGAGACATTTCTTCAGCCAGAGAGTGGTGGGCCTGTGGAATTCATTGCCACGGAGTGCAGTGGAAGCCGGGACGCTAAATGTCTTCAAGGCCGAGATTGATAGATTCTTGTTGTCTCGAGGAATTAAGGGCTACGGGGAGAACGCTGGTAAGTGGAGCTGAAATGCGCATCAGCCATGATTGAATGGCGGAGTGGACTTGATGGGCCGAATGGCCTTACTTCCACTCCTATGTCTTATGTCTTATGTCTTATGAAGAGGTGCAGAGCCTATTACATTCAAGGGAAGGGTTGTCAGGAAGGGAATCGGGATTTTCAGGGCCTTGCTGACAAGAGACAGAGTCATGAAACCACAGAGACAGGAATATTGACAGTTACTTTCCATCATTTCCATTAATTTGGAAATTGAAAATATGCAATGCCTCTCAGTATTGCCCCAAGTTCCACAGCTGGGGTGAAGGAAGACTATTTGTCAGTGAAGCCAATTGTCTTTGGAGGATTGGCCCTGGGGATGTTTGTGCCTGAATGGCCAGATATACTGAGGGTATCCTTGCCAGAGGAAACTGACAATCTGCTGTTTGAATTCTGAAGTGTCATAGAGGGACAAGCAGGTTGGAGACAGAGGGCCTGCCACCTTTGCAGTGTCATGACAGAATACTTCTGACGAGCATTTTTGTGGTTGCTCCTCCAGCTGTCTACCTCCTGACACCACCTCACTTGTAAAGAAAGGGCACTTAAAGTGATATCCCCATCTCTCTGTTGTCATGCCTCTGATGAGGAGGACCAATGACTGGGATGATGGGGTGTAAGCATGTACACATATCCAGTGAACCCAAGAGTGTTGTACCCAGCTCCTCATTGCATCAGCTAACCATCTATGGAGGCAGTCAGTTGATTGCATGCTTGAGGCACTAGGTCCCACAGCACTGATATAGCCTCTGGGATATGAGAGTCATATCTCATCTGTCTACTCCTACTTTTCCCCGCATGCATTTCGATCAAATTGCTGATTTTCAATATCACAGGGTCCTCTCCTGCCTATGGCTGAACAGTTGCCTGTTTCCTGGCAATCTTTGAAATACCAGTGGCCTGGGGCATTTCTACTTCAATCAAGTGTGGAGCTGGTGCAACAAGGTGCTTACCAGCATGTGCTTCCAAAATTTCTAAAACTGATATTCCCAACAAGGTGTCAGTCTGAGCTGGTGGGGGTAAAGGAGGTAGGCTTCCTCTGAGGTCTCTGCACTTCTTATCTCAGAAGTTGAAGAGATGCCTCCTCACAGAGTGACTCATTTCTCTGCTGAAGTGTGGAAATACTGTTAGTACCTGTAAGACACAAGGGAGAAAAGGCATCACAGGCAATGAATGATACAAGGGTGGTGTTAATGTGAGGTGCAGTGGAAGGAAGAGTGGTACTTTCTCTGTTAGTTGGACACGGATGTTTCAGTATCTCTGAAGGAGAGGTTCCAGTCATCTCTTATGAGGAGAAGGACTAATGTTGGAAGGTCATTCACAGTTAGTGGTGTGGGAGGCTAGGGAGGAATGAGACTAAGTGAGGGAAGATGTTGCAGTACAACAGTGAGAGCGATAGAGCAAGAACTTTGGTGGGAGGTACAGAGATAGAGTGTGCAAGGTCACACTCCACACCTGGCAGGGTGGAGAAGATCATTGACCTTCTTGAGACAGTGCTGGCTGTCAATCAGACTGTGGATACCGGACTGACCCAGGTGGCAAGTTCAGACAGACATTTCCACTTGAAGGAGAGACGAGGACCTGAGGGCACAGCCTCAAGGTAAAGTGATGATCTTTTAGAACTGAGATGAGGAGAAATTACTTGAGCCAGAAAGTACTATGTCTGTGAAACTCATTGTGGCAGAAGGCTGTGGAAGCCAAGTCATTGAGTGCACTTAAGACAGAGATAGATAGGTTCTTGATTTAAGAACATAAGAACTAGGAGCAGGAGTAGGCCATCCAGCCCTTCAAGCCTGCTCCGCAACTCAATAAGATCATGGCTAATTTTTTCGTGGGCTCAACTCCACTTACCTCATTTTCATCATATCCCTTAATTTCTTTATTTTTCAAACAAGTATCTACCTAAGCTTTAAAAGCAATTACTGAAGTTGCATCAATTACTTCCCTGGGCAAGAAATTCCACAGATTAACAACCCTCTGGATGAAGAAGTTGCTTCTCAGTTCAGTTCTAAACCTGCTTCCTCTAATCTTGACGCCATGCCCCCTTGTCCTAGTTTCACCTACCAGTGGAAACATCCTATCTATTTCTATTTTATTGATTCCCTTCATAACTTTATATGTTTCTATAAGACCCCCCCATCATGCTTCTGAATTCCAACAAATATAATCCCAATATCATCAGCCTCTCCTCATAAGCCATCCCCCTCAACTCCGGAATCAACCTAGTGAACCTCCTCTGCACTCCCTCCAGTGCCAGTACATCCTTTCTCAAATAAGGAGACCAAATCTGCGCTCAATACTCCAGGTCTGGCCTCACCAGCACCTTGTACAGCTGTAACATCTCCTCTCTGCTTTTAAACTCAACCCGTTTAGCAATGGGGACAAAATTCCATTTGCCTTTATAATCACTTGTTGTACCTGCAGCTCAATCTTCTGCGATTCATGCACAAGAACACCCAGGTCCCTCTGCAAATCAGCATGCTGCAACTTTATACTATTCAAGTAATAATCTATTTTGCTGTTACTCCTATCAAAATGTATAACTTTACATATATTAACATTGTATTCCATCTGCCAGACCTTTGCCCGCTCACTTAAAGTCTCCTGCAAAGTTTGACACTCCTCTGCACGCTTTGCTCTGCCACCTATTTTAGTGTCATTGGCAAATTTTAACACTGTAAAAATGGTTCCCAACTCCAAATCATCTATATAAATTGTAAATAATTGTGGTCCCAACACCGATCCTTGAGGCACACCACTAGTCGCTGCTCGCCAGCCAGAATAACACTAATTTATCCCCACTCTTTGCTTCCTGTCAGTCAATTAATTCTCTATTCACGCTAAATCTATACCCCTAACTCCATGCATCCTTATCTTATCAGCGGACACATGTGTGGCACCTTGTCAAAGGCCTTTTGGAAATCTATGCACACTGCATCCACTGAGTCTCCATTGTCCACCTTGCTTGAAATGTCTTCATAGAATTCCAAAACATTTGTGAAGCATGACCTGCCCTTCTTGAACCCATTCTGCATCTGTACAATGGGACAATTTCCTTCGAGATGCCCTGTTATTTCTTCCTTGATAATAGACCAAAGATAACTGGAGAAATATATCAGCCATGATTAAATTACATAATTCTTCTCCTATACCTTACGCTCTTTGTATCCAAAAGCTCACTGCCCCATTCACTGTGTCACTGACTTATGTTAGCTTTTTTAGATTACTTACAGTGTGGAACCATGCCCTTCGGCCCAACAAGTCCACACCGATCCTCTGAAGAGCCATCCACCCGGATCCATTCCCCACATATATCCCTTCACCTAACACTACGGGCAATTCACCTAACCTGCACGTTTTTGGACAGTGGGAGGAAACCGGATCACTCGGAGGAAACCCACGCAGACACAGGGAGAATGTGCAAACTCCACACAGACAATTGCCTGAGGCGGAAATTGAACCCAGGTCTCTTGCACTGTGAGGCAGCAGTGCTAACCACCGTGCCACCGTGCCTCCCACACGCTGCTCTATGTCAAGCAACATATGAATTTTAAATGTCTTCCATTTATTCTCAAAACACTTCAATACTCTGATCCTCCTCAGCTCTACACTCTGTTCCAGTCCCACAGATCTCTAAGGTACCTGGGTACAGCTAGTTCTGGCCTCTTGACCATCCAGAATTTCAATTGAAATACATTTGGTGGTTCTGTCCACAACTGCGTAGTCCAATCTCTTGGAATTTCGTCACTGCCTCTCTATCACTACAGCTCATTCTGCTATAACACAACAGTTGTGTTCTTCTGTGACCTTGCAGTTTAGAAAATCACGCTGTAGAAGATCACTAATCGAAAATTGCTATACCCATTCTTAGAAAGTTTAGTTATGCAAAAATTGCCACAATTTGTCAATTGCATTTTAGTCAATTTGCACTGACAAAATACATGTTATAGCAGAATGAGCTGCATTTCTTCCTTTAAGACACTTCTCAAAATGTACCTGTTTGACCAAACTTTTGTCCTCTGGTGGTTAATGCCAAACTTTGCTTTATAATCCTCCTGTGATGCTCATTGCAATCAAGAACATTATATTAGTACATGCTGTTTTAAAAGTTAATTCAACCTCAAATATTTTTGATAGCAAACCTTTTCCTATGATTTCTTCCAAAGTAGAAGCTTGAGTTAATCTTGACTGTAGCTTCAAACCTGTTAGCTCATTTCTTTTATACCTCTTCACTTATAGTCAAAGTCAAACGTTTGCTTCTATCTAAAAACATATAAAATCTACCACAGCATTGTAAACACTTACGAATAATCAATGGAATTGAAACACTTCATTGATACTTCCATTCTTTCATTAACTTCCTGTGCCCACTTCAGTTCACCAGCCACATATGGCATATTTCTGTTGATGGTAGGAACACCATTCTTCTCTGCCATTGCAGTTAAGTGTGCATCAAATACTGACTTGATGTTATCTAAATCACTGTTAATCATGTCAACCAAGATTGGATATTTTTGAGATACTTCTTCTTTTATCAATGGCCGCTTAATGAAAAACGCAAACATATTCAACATCTGAAACAAGAGAAGCATAATAATATATATAATAATTATTCATTAAACTACACATGCAATTGAAGGTCAGTAACTATAAAAACTCACCCTATTAACAAGTCCCTTTTTACATAACAATATCCACCAGATGCTCTACTTGCATCCATTTGTTATTGTAATCAACCATTCATCTTATTCACCTGCAGCCACAACCATTATGAAGCCTTTTAGCCTATTTCCTATTCTCAAACCTTTAAAAGTTTACCTCAACCAAACATCTGCTTAAATCCCATTTCTGTCACTTATTACGACAGAAGGTAAACCCCCTCTGTAAATTTTAAACCGGCAACACAGAAGATTTATCTCATGTGGTAATCTGTGAAAATGTGAGAGGCCAAGAGCTATTTAAAGTAAAAATTAATAACTTAATGTCTTAAAGTATAACAGAGAATAATTTAACTAACAACTATTTACAACTCCTTCCTCCAATCTATCTTTTACTTTTCCCTTCTATAATACTAGTCTGATAAAACCCCCAATTAAGATTTACTAAAAATTCAAATTTCAAAACCAAGCAGCTGTCTAATCTTCCATTTGTATCTTCCTCTGTAAATTTGCTCTCCAGGTTGATGTGGATATTTTTCTCTGTGCAAACTCCTTTTCTAAACAGGTACCTCTCAGAGAGTTCTCACTAGCAGCCTACATCTGTTGGTCTTTTGGCAGTTGTCCCTCAACTATTTATGTTTTCCCAGTCTTATACCCCAAAGTATCGGATTGTCTCATTGGTTTTTAATATTGTCATTATCCTAAATTCAAACTTGATTGGAGTTGGGTAGTTTTTGGTGTATAATTTAAACTGATTGGCCTAATTCAAATTTGTTTTTGTCTCCAGGCAACCAGCTACACCAACTGCTGAACCAAACGGTTAGACAGTATTTTGTTCAGAACACTTCATGTTGTCAGGTAGCTCTGCTTGCTTTTAACTTTCTTAAAGGTACAGTACACTTTCACACTGAGGTACAGAGATCCTCAGATTAAACAACAACAAGGCATTCATCTCTAATGAGAACAAAGTCCTCTGGGACCATGACAACTTTACCTATATAGTTTTAGCAGAACTTCCCTCTTTTTATATTCAATTCTTTATGAAATAAAGGCCAAGTTTCCATTTGCTATTTGTATAATCCACTGCACTTGAATGCAGATGTGTTGTAATTCCTACACGAGGGTCCTCAATTCCCTCTGTGCCGTAGCTTTCCACAGTCTTCACTTAAATAATATTCAGCTCCTCTACTTTTCCTGTCAGAAGTGTATAACACATTATATTCCATCTGCCAAATTTTCACCTGTTTGTTTAGCCTGTTTATATCCTTCTGCAGACTCTTTGTGTCACCCTCAACACTTGTCTTCCCACCTATTATTGTGTTATCTGCAAACTTGTTGACATTCACTCTCCTCATTCAAATCATTAGTATCTGCTGTAACTAACTGAGATCTTTGTGCCCACTAGTGTCACAGGTTGCACCCTGAAAATACCCCTCATATTACGTCGCCTAATGTGTGGTACCTTATCAAATGCTTTCTGAGAATCCAATTATTTAAATCCACTGTTTCTCCTTTATCTATCCTATATGTTACATCCTCAAAGAATTCTAATAGCTTTGTCAGGCATGATTTCTCCTTCACGGAGCCATGCCAATTCTGCTTGACCACATCATGTATTTCTAAATGCTCTGCTATAACACCCTGCATAACGGATTCTAACATTTTCCCAATAACAGATATTAAGCTAAATATCTATTTTCTTTTCAAGATAAAGGTATTACCTTTGAAATTTTCCAATCCTCTGTAATTTTTCCAAGATCTAAGGATACTTCGAAGATAACTACCAATACATACATTATCTCTACACCTACTTCTTATAATATCTTAGGTGCATCACATCAGGTCCAACGGACCTATTAGTCTTTAGCCCCATTATTTACCCGAGCAGTTTTTTCTCTGTACAGTTATTGTATTTAATTCCTATCCTTTTGCCCATTGACCATTCAGAAATTTTGGACCGTGATTAGTGTTCTGTGCTGTGGTGACTGATGCAAAATATGTTCTTTAAGAGACTGATGTTTAATGTGGCCCCTCTCTTCCTTCTTATATATTCAATTAAAGTTTCTGGATTTGTTTTAATATTACTCATAAGTTTACCCTCTTTTAGTTTTCACTTGTCCCAGTTGTCTGACTCATCAATAATTTTGCCAAATTGCATGGTTTTTTGCATGATAGACTACAATGTCTATCGTGACCTTTCAAATGACCTCTTTCAAATAAACTCTCAACACTTGTCCAAATATCCACAAAACCTGAAATAGATTAATTTTCTCAAAATACTTCAAAACCTATTTGCAAAATTTGAAACACCTTCAAAACATTTGGCTTTTTCAGTAATGTGCTCCACCATCATTAAGGACAGTTATATTTGTGGATCCTTCTCAGCTGTTTAATTGCCCACTACCAATCACAACTGGATGCAGCAGAGTTGTGGAGCTACAGTTTTTAAATCAAATCAGTTAGCTGTGCAGTTGCTTAGCTCGATCAACTATATGCTGCTTCTGCTGTTTGGCATACAAGTAGTCCTGTGTTGTAACTTCATCTGGTTGACACCTCATTGTTAGGTATTTCTGATGGTGTTCATCTCATGATTTCACTGATTCCTCATTGGCCAATGCACATTGTGAAATGAAAAACAAAATTATTTGCAAAAAGAACCCTACAGTTGTCATTTATGAGCAGTATCAAAAAAAATCATAATCTAGAATTACCTTCACAGCAGGTAAAATGCTTGCACAGTCACTAAATCCTTGACAAATTATCATTGCCAATCTGCGGTCAAAATCATCAATTTTTCTCTGAAATACTGCATAGTCTTCTTCAAATTTCTGTATAAAAATACATCCATACAGAATAATAAGCAATTAGGTTATATAAATATGCTCTAATAAAATTGAATAAACATGAATTAACACCAAAGGCTATTCTGTAACCAAACATTCCCCCCATACAGAGAATATAACTCAAAAGATCATCAGGAAATCAAACCCTTTCTAGCTAAAGAGTTTGCATGTGATTTTCCTAACAGTTCATTTCATAATGCTAGCATGAGCAATTACAACTTACAGTTTGGTTTTAATTGTTGGTAGTGTCACTGGCAATACCAACATTTTATGCACAACCACAGCTGTTTTGAGAAGATAGTACTGTTCCTTTTTTTTAATACCTTATAATTTATCTGGTATTAGTACAGCCACATTAAACTTCAGGAAAAATGTTCAAAGGTTTTGACCAAACATTGAAGGAATGGTGATACAGATCCAAGTCAGGATATTGTGTGACCTGAAAGGGAGCTTGAAAATACTACTGCTCCCATTGCTTCTGCTGATTTTATTCTTCTAGATGTTATGGGTCAAGAACTTGTGTTATGAAGTTGACGGCATGTATTATATCTTTAAGAGAGTGAGAATGCTGCTCTGAACTGAGAGCTTACAAGCACTTGTGTATATGACTAGATGGCAGTCGCAGAGTGTACTGGAAAATTTAAAATATGTAACATTTGACTGTGAGATGATACCTGAGTTTTGGTTGCTGTTTTGACAACAATTAAAATTTAACAAGTTTAACTATGCCCCAGAATACTCAAGCCCAATTGAGTTTGAGTTCATTGTATTGCCAACATCAAATCAATGAGATGATCCGATGTTGGGGGGTATAAAAATGCAGACATATTGATAATTCGTTAGAGGGCAACTGCCATAGAGAGAGAAAGAGAGCTAGTTGCCCACCTAACATCTTGCTCTCCAAGAAATTAGGAAACATTCTCTATCAAAGGTACCTTTACATGTGAGACACATTCGGAGTAAAAAGAAAGAAGATGACCCAGGGAAAATCAGTAGCTAGAAGAGTGAAGATACCGAAGGAGACATCAATTGTATGGTTTTGAAATTAAGTTGATGTAATTTCAGTAAGTGTCTTATTGGAACAACATATTGTTATAGAATTAGAGGCAGATAGTAAGCAAGTAAGAGAAAGGTGGGCTTAGAGTTGTGAATAGTTGTTGTTTAATTTTCACAGTTAAAAAAAAGTTGATATTATTTTCTTTAAGTAATGGAATTTGGGAGATCCCTATCGCTCATATCTTAACAGATTACAAAGTGAGGTAAGCTTTTCTGGGTGTTTGGTTTAACTAACAGATAGGTTCACATCCGTGTCGTAACAATAGGATAGTGCTTCCAAAGGATACTTGTCAAACTGCTGCATCTTGTCAATTACACACCCTTCTATGTCAATGGTGAAGGAAGAAATTTTAGGTAGGCTACTGATCAAGAAGCTGCTTTATCTTGGACAGTGTTGAGATTCTTAAGTTTTGTTAGCACTGCACCTATCTGGAGAAAAAGACATTTCATCACACTTATTATTTGTGCCTTGGTAGACACGTTTCAAGGACTCAAGAGTGGACTTACTTATTGCAGAATTTCCAGGCTCTGCCCTGCTCTTGTTGCTGTAGTATTTATATGGCTGATCCAGTTCAGTTTCTAGTGAATGGTAACTCTCAGCATGTTGGTGGTTGGTAATTCAGCAATAGCAAGATCATTGAATGTTAAAGCAGATTGCTAAATAGTCAGCTGTCAATTTTGTGATGTCAACATTGTTTATCACTTAATAATCTAAGCCTGGTTAGTTTCTAATTAGCAGAGGATAAAACTGGCCTTCCTGGAAAGAGAGAAATCGGGTTCTCACCAGTTCTTCAGCCAGCTGCCAAGACCCCTATCACAAAGAACAAACAACAGTACAGCACAGGACCAAGCCCTACAGCTTACCAAGACTGTGCTGACATATAACAGCTTTCTAACCTAAAAACATTTTTTACCTCTATATGGTCTATATCCCTCTATTCCCTGCGTATCCATATTTCTGCCAAGATGCCTCTAAAATATTGCTATTATATCTGCCTCCATCATTTCCGCTGGTACTTACCATCCTCTGTATAAAAATATCTGCCTCATATCTCCTTTAAAAGTAGCTTTTTATCATAAACCTATGTCCCTATTAATTGACATTTCTATCCTGGGTTAAAAAAAACCTCCTATTATCCATTCTATCCATGCCTCTCATAATTTTGTAACTTCCAACAGGTCGTCCTTCAACATTCAAGTTACAGCAAACCAGGTTTGTCCAATCTCTCCTCATTGATAATGCCGTCCAAACCAGGCAACTTCTTAGTAAACTGTATCCATACCCACTCCAAAGCCTTCACATCCTTCTGGTAGCGTGGTGACCACACAATACACAATGAATACACATAACATTCTAAATGTAGCCTAACTAAAGTTACCTCCACTAGATCTTCCTTATTATATCCTAACCCTATTTGATTGATGAAGACGGAGTGGTTACATGATCCATATGGCATTCAACAGGTTCCACATGGTAGACTGGTTATCAAGGTTAGATCGCATGGAATACAGGGAGAACTGCCATTGGGCTACAGAACTGGCTGAAAGGTAGAACAAAGGATGGTGGAGGAGGGTTGCTTTTCAGACTGGAAGCCTGTGACCAGTGGCACGCCACAATGATCGGAGCTGGTTCTACTGGTTTTTGTCATTTATATAAATGATTTGAATATGGACACAGGAGGAACAGTTAGTAAATTTACAGATGACACCAAATTGGTGGTTTAGTGGACAACCAAGTAGGTTATCTTGGTAAAAAGGGACCTCAATTTGATGGGCCAGTGAGCCGAGGAGTGGAAGAGTTTAACTTAGATAAATATGATATGCTGCATTTTTGAAAGGCAAATCAGGACTGGACTTATACAATTAATGGGAAGATCCTGGGGAATGTTGCTGAATAGAGAGACCTTAGAATGCAGGTTCATAGTTCCTTGAAAGTAGAGTCACAGGTATCATACAGGATTTGGTATGCTTGCCTTTATTGGTCAGTGCATTGAGTATAGGAGTTGGGAGGTCATGTTGCAGCTGTACAAGACATTGGTTGGGCCACTTTTGGAATACTGTGTTCAATTCTGTCTCCCTACTATAGGGAGGATGTTGTGAAGCTTGAAAGGGTTCAGAAAAAATACACAAGAATGTTGCCAGGGTTGGACGATTTGAGAATACAGAGAGGCTGAATAAGCTGGGGCTATTTTCCT
The DNA here is from genome assembly GCF_004010195.1 of Chiloscyllium plagiosum. Classification (NCBI taxonomy): domain Eukaryota; kingdom Metazoa; phylum Chordata; class Chondrichthyes; order Orectolobiformes; family Hemiscylliidae; genus Chiloscyllium; species Chiloscyllium plagiosum. Next base: position 42,896,503 of record NC_057733.1, on the reverse strand, counting down.
GGTAGCAAATGAGGTTGATGGCTGACCTTATAGTAGTTTATAAAATCATAAGGGACATCAAAAGGGTGAATAGAAAAGATCTTTTCCTCAGGGTAGTGGAGTCCAAAACTAGAGGGCATAGGTTTAAGGTGAGAGGAGAAAGATTTAAAAGAGACCTAAGGGACAATCTTTTCATGCAATGGGTGGTGTGTGTATGGAATGAGCTACCAGAGGAAATGGTAGAAGCTGGTACAATTACAACATTTTAAAGCCATCTCGACGGGTATATGAATAGGAAGTATTCAGAGGGATATGGGCCAAATTCTGGCAAATTGGACTAGATTAATTTAGGATATGTGGTCAACATGGACGAATTGGACCAAAGGGTCTATTTCCATGGTACAGTTCTATGATTCTGTGAATCGATGAGTACTGCTCCACCAGCACTCAATAAGCTCGAACAAAATTCACTTGACTGGGAACCCAACTGCCACCTTAAACATATAGTCCTACTGAAACACCATTGCAATACAGCAATTTTTTAAATGCTTCTTTGAGGGCAACTTTCAAACTGGGACCTCAACCACCTAGAAGAACAAGGATGGCAGACATAAAGAATCAACACTCCCTGCCAGCTCCCATCCACCATTCTAAAGTGGAATAATATCATAATTCTTTCCACTGCCACTCACACAGAATCGTGAATTCTATTCCCAATAATCCTGTGAGTATAAATGCAATGCAGTGATACAAGAAGACAGCTTACCATCATTGTCTCAAGGAAATGTAGGGATGGGAAAAATAGTACAGTATTGGCTTTGCAAATAATGCACACAATCCCTGAGGAAATTTTAAAAGATGATAAACAGCAGAAGTGTGGACCCTTGCCTAAGCACTATAAATACTGGAGGAAACACCACAGAAGCGCTTCACAGTAGGCTCCCAAGCACTGAGGATGTCACCTAGACAGGGGACGAAACGTTTGCAACAAAAATTTCCAGCTCGGCGAACAGAACCACAACATAGTGTCATACACTGTTTCATGACCTCATCAAAGCAAGAAAGATGTTTTGTGACATTCAAGTGGAAGCCTGCTTATACTGTTAATTTCACAATACTTCCCCTGCACAGTACTCCTTCAATTAAAGAATCTTGAAGAATCATCTATTTGTTCTTTTGTTTTGAAGAACCTTTTCATATCTCCAATTACTTAACCTACCACCACAATCACTCTCTCTTATTTGTATCTAATACCAATGCCTCATAATTTCCAAAAACATCAAGTTACATTGCAAATATGTTATCTTCCCACCTTTTACCTGATGAATGCAGTTTAAAGAATACTGAAAAACCTCAACACTATCCTAGCGAGTTTTGAGAAGATTTGTAGCTCAGGTTGAGGTTTTGGATGTAGGTTTGCTCGCTGAACTGGAAGGTTCATTTCCAGACGTTTCGTTACCCTACTAGGTAACATCTTCAGTGGGCCGCAGGCAAAGCAATGCTGAAAATTCCTGCTTTCTATTGAAATGTTTGGGTTTCTTTGGGTTGGTGATGTCATTTCCTGCGGTGATGTTATTTCCTGTGGTGAAACCTTTCCTTAGAGGAAAAAAGATTACAGAACACCAGGGAGAGGCAGAAAACAAGAAATGGTCATGACTCAATATGACCCTTATCATTGAAAGATGACATGTGAGGACTTAAAAGCCTTTCACCTCAATAGCTCTCATTCATGCCATTTCTCTTCCAAAATTCCACAAAATGTTTGCCAAATGGTTCCCACCTCAATGCTGTGCTGAAAATGGGAGTGTCTATAAGCACTGAATTGTTGAGAATCAGAATGTGACAATTAATCTGCTAACTTGCAAATTAAGCACAGTGGATCTGGACAGTGTCTTAAAAAACAAGCGTGCACACAAGTGATGGTTCCACCTCCCATAACAAAGTCTCTCAATCTGGCTTTCACATTGCACCACCAGTATGTGACTGAAGTGTAATCCATTATGGCAGAAATGATAGCAAGCACAAAGCTTTTGACTGATTCAGCTTGAGACAGATCTGACCTCGAAAATTTGTTAAATAAGCTAGCACACTAATCTCTTTTTAAGATCTAGTCACAGAGTCATGGAGATGTACAGCATAGAAAAAGACCCTTCAGTCCAACTCGTTCATGCTGACCAGATACGCTAAATAAATCAAGTTTGTATTTAGTATCTAACCACAACCTGCTGTTATAGCGAGGCTTCTTTCTGTCTTAGGAGAAAGGGAGGACTGCAGATGCTGGGGAGATCAGAGTTGAGAGTGTGATGTTGGAAAAGCACAGCAGGTCAGGCAGCATCCGAGGAACAGGAGAATTGATGTTTTGCATCAAAGCCTTTTTTTTTGCCCGAAATGTTGATTCTCCTGCTCTTCGGACGCTGCCTGACCTGTTGTGCTTTTCCAGCACTACACTCTAGACTTCTTTCTGTCTTAGTCAGAAATATACAAACTCCTTGCCGGAGAGGCAACTGTTAGTTAATTAAGTGGCTAGTTATCAGGCTAGTGATCAGGTCTGTAGAATTTAAGTTAATACAAAAGCAGGTGGTCTTTTTATGCAACAAGTGAGCTTGGGATTGAGTATGAGCCTGTGAATTTGGTAAGGGAGGGGATGTGGTACTAGAGGCTAGAGATACTGTTCTGACCTTTTACAAAAAGAAGCGCTCTGAGAGAGGAAACCATAAAGCAGCAGGCAGAAGTGAGAGCTGAGGGCCAGAACCCATAAATTAGGTAAGCAGGTAAATGAGTGAGTGTTTGATGAGTATTAAAGAATTTTCCTCCTATCTGAGAACATAGATTAAGCTGCTGCAAGGGAGATATAATTGTTGCATTAGGTTTACACTTTAACTAGTTAAATTACTTATTACAATCACAGAAAGATGAATCTCTTGGACAAGTGGAAGATCTAAGATACCTTCCCAGTACTTAGGAAAGAGGGAGAGTTTCATTGGGACAGTCTTCAGGGGAACTGCGCTGGGATCTGTATCCTGGTAAATCTTATAATTTGTGCTGTAAACAGGACTTTAAATTAAATAATGAGTGGGTCTTATAGCAAAGGTAAGACCCCAGGGGTTCAAGGAAATTTGGCTAATTGAGTCAAGAATGGTTGAGTGACAGGAAGCAAAGGATGGTGATCAAAGGGTATGTTGTAACTTGAATCCTATGATCAATGAGGTTTTGCAGAGATCAGTGTTGGGGTCCTTGCTCTTTCTGGAATGTATAAATGATTTAGACTTGAATGTAGGAGGATTGATCAGTAAGTTGCAGATAATGCAAAATTGGTGGAGTGGTAAACAGTGGTGAGGAAGTCTCCCATGCGGGTCCTTGTCAAAAGCCTGGCTGAAGTTCAAGTAGACTATCTTATCTATACCTGGTCACCTCTTCAAAAAAATTCAATCAAGTTGGTCAGACATGATCTCCCCTTAACAAAACTATGCAGACTCTACTACTTTTAACTTTAATTCTTTATTTTCTATCTTTATTTTCTATGTTTTGGCTTATCTTCTGTGTTTTTAAGATGGTGCTGGAGAATGGCAACATTATACAACACTTTTCATTGTATTTGTAACAAATACATGTAACAAGTACATGTGACAGTAAATAAATCAATTCAAATCTATAGTCTATGCATAATTTGCTTTAACCATCAAGCTATGGCACTAACACAACTGGAGAACTCCAGCTGCATTGACCAGGTTCAATTAAGTGACTTTCCAACATATAGTGGATTTTGCTTTCACTTGAGCCTATTTATCTGCACATAACCAATAAGGATAAATTAGGATATTATGAGAAGATAAATCAATATTGAAGCAGCTGATAGATCTTAAAAGGGATATTTCAGAATATGCCAAATAAGTACATTCCTAATACAAACAAAACACCCATGGGAGGGCCCATTATCCTTGGTTAACTGAACAAGTTAAGAAAAGTATCAAACCTCAAGAATTTGCAAATAATTGTGCAAGGATAAGTGGTAGGACAGATGATTGGTCAGAAACATAAAGAACAGTAAAGAATAATTAAAGGTTAATCATAAGAAATAAATTAGAACATAGGAATAAACTAGTTAGACATAGAAAGCAATAAGTTTTTATAGGCACCTAGAAATGAAAAGAGTAAATAAAGCAAGAGTTAGTCGTTTACAGGGTGAGAATGAGAGTTGATAGTAGATAATGAATAGATGTTTTACACCTGTCACCACAATACACAACACAAGAAAATATTGCAATGATAGCTATAAATAGGAATATTGAAGCAACGGAGAAACTTAGGGAAATTATAATCACTCTGGGAAAGGTACTGAGCAAACTGATGGACCTGTGAATTGATAAGTTTTCAAGACTTGATGGATTGTATTCTATGGTCTTAAAAGAGATGGCTAAGGTATTAAATGTATTGGTGTATTCCTTAGCCACGAGGCAGCAAAATTACAGGAAATGGAGTATAATGTGGGTAAAATGTGAAATTGAAAAATAGCAGAGGGTTATTTAAAAAGAGAATGAGAACAAAGTTCTGAAGAGTGATCCAGATATTATATAAGTCACTAAAAAGTAGCATGCAGGTACAGCAAGTGGTGAAGAAGGCTAATGGAAAGCGATCCATTATTGCAAAAGGAATTTAACATAAAAATAAGGATTTTAACTTCAGTTATACAGGGCACTGGTAAGGTCACATCTCAGACAAAATGTGCAACTTTGGTTGGATTATCTAAGGAAGGATGTAAATGAGTTGGAGGCAGTGTGGAAGTGGTTTACTAGATTCATACCTGAAATGGATGGGTTGTCATATGAGGAAAGATTGATAGACTGGGCTTGTTTTCATTGGAATTTTAACAAAAAACAGAGGATTTGATTGACAAATAAGATCTTGAATGGTCTTGACAGTTTGGAAATGGAAAAAATGCTACTTCTGTTGGTGAGTCTAGAAAGAGGGGACATTGTTTTAAAACAAAGAGTAAATCTTTTCAGACAGAGATGAGGGGAATCTTTTTCTCTTGGAGAGTTGCGCGATTTTGGAATTTCTTTTAAGAAGCAAGTTAATATATTCTTGTTAGGCAAGGAATCAGAGGTATTGGGGTAATTGTGAAGTGGAAATCACAGCATAAACAGATCAGTCTTAATTTTGTTGAATAACAGAGCATGCTTAGAGGGCCAAATGGCCAATTTCTACTACTTAAACTCTAGGCAATATGCACCTAAACTGGAGGGGAACCAATATCCTTACAGGGAAGTTTGCTAGTGCTACTCATGATGATTTAAACTACAGCAGCAGGGGGCTGGGAATCAGAGCAGCTAGTCAGCAAGTGGAGGGATTGATGGGAAGGTAGATGTTAGGCCAGTAAGTCATAAAAGAAAGGCCGGCAGTGACAGGTAAATGAACACAATGGTACTTGAGGACTGAAGTGTGTTTATTTCAATGCAATGAATATTATAGGTAAAGCAGATGAGCTTAAAGTCTGGATCAGTGCATGGGACTATGTTGTAGTAGCCATCACAATAACTTGATTGAGGGAGGAACAGAACTGGCTGCTCAACTTTCCAGGATTCTGTTGTTCTGAATGAGATAAAGAGGAAGGTAAAAGATGTGGAGGAGTTGCATTACTAATTAAAAAGAATGTCACAGCTGCACTCAGAGAGGACATACTGGAGAGCTCATCCACTGAGGCAATATGGGGAGAGTTCAAAAATAAGATGAATGCAATCATTCTGGTAGCATTGCCACTGAGACATTGAGGAATAAATATGCAGGCAGATTATGGAAAGATGCAATAACAACAGGGTTGTCATAGTGGGTGATTAATTTTCCCAGTCTTGACCGGGACTCCCTTAGAGCAAGAAGCTTAGATGGATGCACTTAACAAATTCTGTCCAAAGAGGGTTGCTTGAAACAGTACTTGGATAGTCCAAATAAGGAGAGGTCATACTGGACTTTGTATTGGCTAATGAGCCTGTCCAGATGACTGACATTTCAGTGGGAGAGAATTTTGGAAACAATGATCACAACTCCTTAAGTTTTAAGTTATTATGAATAAAGACAAGTCAGGACCTTGTAGGAAGGTACTAAATTGGGTGAGGAAAATTATTGGGGATTGTTAATTGGAAGTTGCTGTTATTAGGCAAGTAGACATTTGACATGTGAGTTGTTTAAAGACCTACTGATCAGAGTTCAGGACCAGCATGTTCCAGTAAGGAGGAAGGACAAGGATGGCAAGGTAACGAATCCTTGGCTAATCAGGATACTAAAATTGGACAGGGCATGAGGAATAAGGTAAAAACAATGACTGCAGATGCTGGAAACCAGATTCTGGATTAGTGGTGCTGGATGTAAAGAAAGCAGGAAAGAACTCAATTGGGCAATCAGGAGAGCAAGGATGGACTATGAAAGGTCCTTGGCAAGTGGGATTAAAGAGTATCCAAAGGCATTATATATAGTTTTTTTAAACCAAGAAGAAAACTAGGAAGAAGATAGGGCCACTCAAGGATAAAGGAAGGAACTTGTGCTTGGAGGTAGGGGATGTGGGTGAGACCCTCAAAGAATAATATGCATTGAAGAATATGGAGGATACTGAGATTAGTGTGGAGCATGCTAATATGCTAGGGCATCTTGAGATCAAGCAAGAACTAGTCTTGGGTCTCTTGAAGAGCATTAAGATGGATAAATCCTTTGGGCCCTCTTGTATCTACCCTAAGTTGTTGAGAGAGGCAAGAGAGGTGATTGCTGGGGCCTTGATCAAGATCTTTGTACCCTCGCTAGGCACTGGAGATGTCCAAGAGGACTGGCAAGTAGCTAACGTCATTCCTCTGTTCAGGAAGGGAAATAGGAATAATTCAGGAAACTATAGACTGGTGAGTCTCACATCGGTGGTTGGAAAGTTATTGGAGAGAATTCTTAGGGATAGAATTTACACACATTTGGCCTAATTAGGGACAGTCAGCATGGCTTCGCGCAGGGCAGGTCATGTCTTACTAACATGCTTGAATTTTCCAAGCAGGTGATGAAGGTGGTCGATGAGGGTAGAACAGTGGATGTCATCTACATGGATTTTAGCAAGGCTTTTGACAAGATCCCTCATGGTAGGCTCATCAAGAAGATTAAGATGTATAGTATCCATGGTGACTTGGCCCTTGGATTCAGAATTGGCTTGCCCATAGAAGGCAGAGGGTAGTGGTAGAAGGATGTTTTTCAGCCTGGAGGTCCATTCTTCTCCAAATACAAGTCAATCCTGTAATTGCACTACCATTGATGTAAGGCACAGCAGCCCATAATTTCCTGGATTATCACAGCTGTTTCTTTGCCCAAGATGGGCAACATTGGCTAGTCTCCAGTCTTCTGGGATTTCATCTGTGGCTAAAGAGGACATAAAGAATCTCTGTCAAGACTTCAGCAATCTCCTCCCTTACATCCTTCAGTATCCTGGGATAGAGCCAATCAGGTGCTGGGGATTTACTGTTTTTCAAGACATGCAACACCTCCTCCTTCTTAACATTGATATTTAATTGACTTATTGCCGACTTCTAATTCACTTATGGGATGTTGGCATCACTGGTTGGATCAGTATTCATTGATTATCACTTTTTTGAACTGCTAATACTAGAGAAGCTATTACTTCTTGTAAAATTATTCACTCAGACTAAGTTAACTCTATCCACTGGTCAACTATAGTCAAACCTTACAGGTACTGTTGCAGACATCAGATCACACTCCAGATGGACCTGGTACAAAGGTGTGGGTTATACATTCTCCAGTAATTAAGTTTATTCAAATTTTAGCATTCACTCTCCAGAGGAAATATCCTGCATTTCCTCAGCATGTTTGGGTGACTCCTGTATCCTTAAGTATAATTATAGGTTTATGTAGTTCATTTGGAAACTAAAGAATTACTTTTCTTTTCAACAAGCATTCCCTATAACTCTCAGTATCAGTTCATTTTTGTTGCACTTCAAATCGCTTCATCTGCAACTGATTTGTTTCAAATACTCAATGCAATCACTGCCTGGTTTTGCATTGTTGTCTTCTAATTTCAAATTATGTGTTTTTACAATTACATCTGCAGAAATTCCCAGGTCCCAAGGCAGCCAATTAAAAACCTTATCTTGATCAGATTTTTTTAAAGAAGAGAAATACTAATGAGGTTTCATTGATAAATGCGAAAATATTGGTTTAATCTGAAATAAAATTTATCCAATGAAGATAAAACATTAGCTAAAACATAAAGTAAATAACGAGAAGTACTATTTAATGTTTATCCATATAAATAGCCCAAAACACACATATGTTTGTATGCTAGGTAATAGATCAAAAACATATTTCTCTGCACGAGGTGGTTTTCTGTAAAACAATTTGGCCAATGGGTTTAGTCTTTGAAGAAGAAAAAAGATCAGGTGTGGAAAATTCATGTCTAATCATGCTATCTGGTACTTAGAGTTGACTATGGAATCTTAGCAGAGACAGCTTGCTCTTTTAAAACAATATTCAGGAATTCCTTTAATCAATGTTTCAGAAGAACAAATAGATTTCAGTCTGATCTCAAGAGATCAGCTGACAGTGTCTTCTTCATAGGACTCTTCCCCAACTGATGACAACCTCATCTCTAAACAGTACAAGCAGGAGGTCGTCAGAACATTAAAAAGTAAAAGTCAGATGATTTACAGGAAGCCTTGTTAAAAATGACTCCAATGTCCATAATGAACTTGAAACAAATGTGTTCTCCACAATGCTTCAAAACTTAAAGTTCTCACATATAATATTAAATATAAAGGGTCTTCATAACAGAATATCAAGATGCAGAATTAGTTTGGGTTGAGATTATGTTGTGAATATTTCATTTATGATTCATGTGTTTTTATTAATAATTTATAATTAATAAAGGCTTAGTGTAGAAAATGATATGAACTCAAATGAAGTACAAGCACGTCCAGTACACTTGAAAGCCTGGTTTCATGTTGCTTGAAGCCAAAGGTCAACAACTAAAATAATAGGACCAGAAACAGCAGCTGAAATTGCAGATCTGGAGATTTGTTGTCTATACTTTGTGCCACACTGACAGTCACGAGAGTTTGCCTCTTTTGGAATTAAAACTCAATTACATTAAGACATTCAGTAAACTGTTTAAGGTTAAAAATCCCATTCGTCAGGTCAAAGAACTTGCGAATCAAGAACACAACATGAAGTCTGTACAAAGGACAATTCAGAGCAAACTACATTATTATGGAGATAGGTGGGTCTTCAGAAGCTATGTGATTGTATGCAAAGGGGCTAGTTGCAGCTTGAAGCAGAGATAGTGCTGAACTAAGTGGAAATGCCGGCGTTGGACTGGGGTGTACAAAGTTAAAAATCACACAACACCAGGTTATAGTTCAACAGGTTTAATTGGAAGCACACTAGCTTTCGGAACGCCGCTCCTTCATCAGGTGGTTGTGGCACCTGATGAAGGAGCGGCGCTCTGAAAGATAGTGTGCTTCCAATTAAACCTGTTGGACTATAACCTGGTGTTGTGTAATTTTTAACTAAGTGGATCCAACCAGCAAAAGTGCAGCTATTAGCAAAGTTCAGGCAGTAAGGCTCAGAAGGAAATGGTGGCTCTTGTCATAACAAAAGTTTAGGAATAAAAAGAAGTCCCTAGGAGTCACTGAGAGTTCAGTTTAGCTGAGAGCAGGGTGAAAGAAGCTCTCAAGCAGTATATGCCTGATGCAGCTAAGAAAGATTGGTGCTTAGAGATTCTTAGTGGTAATGTCACTAGGCTAGAAATTAAAAGGCCTGTGCAATTCATTGGGGATGCAGAACCAAATTACACCATGGCAGCTAGTGGAATAAAAGTCTAATTTGTAAGACCTAAAATATGAAGTTATTTTCAGTAATGATGGTCATGACAACTATCAATGATTATCATGGATCACTAATGTCCTTGAAAGGAAGAAAATCTGCCATCATTTTCTTGTCTGGCCTACATCCAACTCTAAATGCACAGAAACAACCTTGACTGCTAAATGCTCTACGAAATCAGTTCAAGGACAAAAGGGAAGAAATAATGTGGTTTAAGATCATTGTACCTACTTTTCAGTGTACCTACTTAGTCATTATTGCTTATCTTTGCTCCATTCAATAAAGGCATTTTTTTTGTAATACAACTCAGTTCTGAAATCATGTAACTTATTTCCATAACTTTAGATCCTGAATGCATTGTATTCTCTAAAAGATCATAATAAAGATCTAGCTTACTCAGTATTGCATTAACAGGGATCAAAATGATAACAAATACCAAAGGAAATAATTCACTACAGGAAGATGTTGATAAGCCGCCCAACAGTAGAAACACAGAAGGCCAAAGTGTTAATCAAAAAAATAAAGTGTGGTTTTGCAAGAGAGTTACTGCAATGAGTGTGGGTTCATTGGACAAGTCAAATCAGCAAAGGACACAAGAGGATGAGTTTAAATAGTGTTTTCTAAACAGTTTATTAGAACAATATATTATATTTCACAGAGGAAGAAAGACTGACAAAACTCGCAGTATCATTGAAATGACTGAAGTCATTATGGGTGGTATCAAAATAAAAGACATACAATGATGCAAAGATCAGTGTAGGCCGGAAGATTGGGGAAGTTTTAAAATCTAGTAAAGGATAACCAAACTAAAGAGGAAATTGGAGAATGAGAAAAAAATAGCAAGAAATAAGGTGGCACAGTGGATAACTGGTTAGCACTGCTACCAACAGCACCAGGGACCTGGATTTATTCCCACTCTTGGGTGACTGTGTGTGGAGTGTACACATTCTCCCTTATGTCTGTGTGGGTTTCCTTTGTGTGCTCAGGTTTCCTCCCACAGTCGAAAGATATGTTGAGTAGGTGGATTGGCCATGTGAAATGTGGGTTATGAGGATAGAATAGAGAGCTGGCTGTAGGTGGGGTGCTGTTTTTAAGAAATAAGAATAGATCATCTGGCCCTTCCAGTCCACTCTGCCATTCAAAAAGATCACAGCTGATCTTTTCATGGCCTCATCTCCACTTACCTGCCTTCTCACCATCATCTTTAACCCCTTTATTGTTCAAAAAATTATCTTAGCTTGAAAAACATTCAGTGAGGAAGTTTTAATTACTTCACTGTGCATGGAGTTCCACAGATTCACAACGCTGTGGGTGAAGAAGTTCCTTCTCAATTCAGTCTACTTCTACTTCTATCTTATCTATTCTCTTCATAACTTTATGTTTCTGCAAGATCCCCCTCATTCTTCGAAATTACAATGAATATAATCCCAATCTACTCAGTCTCTCCTCATACGCCAATCCCCTCAACTCTGAAATCAACCTGGTGAACCGCCTCTGCACTATTCAAAGGGTTAGTGTGATCTCTAGGGACTGTAGGGATTCTATCATTCTGTAAATCTGTGTATTGTAAAGGATGGTCGTAACATTTTAATTATCGCCCCATTTTTAATGAATTAACTCTATGCACATCCAACCACTTTGAATAGGAGTTCACAATGACTAAAAACAAAGAGCCATGAAACAACTGACATGGTAAACCCGTAATGGAGTCCAGGGCTTACCTGGCATTCCCATGAATCTGGGGAGCTGCTGGCAATAAAACTTGGGTCTGTTTTGGCACTCTAGGGGCCTCCCCACCAACGTGGCTATGTCGGCATCCAATCCTGGCCATCAGACATACTTCTCATCAACACCTTCATTTTGGAAAGCCTTGCATGACCTTGAAGGAATTCAGCCAGTATCTGGTGGTGACGTTTGCTCAGGACAATCACTCTTGCTCCCCATAATAATATGCCATCTTCTATGATGATTTGGTCTTGCTGGGTCTAGAAAGGTTTAAATTCTGGTTGTGATGGCCCTTCTGCTTCTCCCATCACCACCAGCTATTTTAGTTTTGTTAGGACAGGATCATTTTGTGTCCACAATCTGATATTGTCAGCAGGGACTGGAAGGGTGTCCAGAAAGTGTAAAACTAGAACAGGTTCAACTAGTGGCTGCACTGGTGGTGTATCCACCAGGGGAGGCAGCTCAATGTATCCGCATTTGTCACTGGGTCTCCCACTGGCAGTATTCCAACTTGTAATTGTACGCATTCAGAATAAGAGCCCACTGCTGAGTTTGGCCTGAAGTTATGGACAGCATGGCCTTGTCTTCTTTAAGTGGCCATAGCAGGGTTTGTGGTTCATTACTATTACAAATTTACATCCGTTGAGGTATAGGTAGATCTTTCTCACGCCAAAGATGGCCAGTAAACCTTCCTTCTCTATCTGGCATATCGTCATTTGGCATCAACCAATATCTGGGAAGCATATGGTATCGGGTGTTCCTCTCCATTGGGCCATCAGTGAGCCAACACTAACCTGGTACCATATGGAGAGTCATTGTATGTCAGTTGGTTGGCGATCATAGTATGTCAACACTGTAGATGACAACAGCTGTTTGTTCACTTCCCTAAAGGCCTCAACTTGACTACAAGAACATTTCCAAAGCTGACCCTTTTTCAATAGCAGATATAAAGGGTGTCAGGATGGAGGCCAGTTAACGTATGAATTTTCTGTCATAATTCACAAATCTAATCCAACACAGATGTGGGAGCTGGGGCATTTTTGATCAACCTCACTTCATCTTCCAACTGGTGTAATACAGTCTTGTTAACTCTATCAAGTAAGTCACTTAGGGCATCTGTAACACACATTTTTCCCTCCTAAGGTGTATATCCTCCTTGGAGAAACTTTGAAACACCATGTCCAAGTTCTCTAAATGCTCTTTACTGGTCTTCCCAGTTTTTAGCAATTCATCCCGATAATTGGTGAACTGGAATAAACCCTGTAAAATGTTTTCCACTGCCTGCTGGTAAGCTTTGTATATTAGTTCAAATACTTAAGGGCATTAATTGTAGGATTTTTCTGGGAATCATGATCTAATCGCAATTGCATGTAGGCATGGCTCAAGTCATGCCATGGACAGCTCCCCACCAGTTTTGCATATAAGCTGTCTATGCAAGGGATGGAGTATTTATCCAGCTGCAAAAAGCAGTTTATCTTTTGTTTGAAATTCCCACAGAAGTAAACCGACCTTGACAAACAAGATGACTGGTGCTGCATATTCTGCAAACTGTAATGGTTTGATGATACCTTTGCTTTCTAGCCTCCTTATTTCTGCCTATATTTTTGCTTGTGAGGCAAATGGCATTGGGGAGGCCTTGCAGAATCATGGAACTGCTTCTTGGTCAGCATGTAAGGTGACCTTGGACCCTTTGATAGTTCCTAGACCTTCCTGAAAAACATCCAGGTATTTAATTGGGATTTCATCAGACAGCCAATCAGAAACTGAATGAGCTGCTTCTCATAAGAGACCAGAATGGAAGCTGTACCCTTAAGCTGTCAGGGTTCCCCAGTTTAGGTTGTCAGTGTGGCAGATGTCTCGCACAAACTTAAGGGTTGAAGCCACGAGCGAACTTTGGTAAAGACTGGTTCTCCAATCATTGATATAGCCACAACGGTATTGACCTTCATTAGAACTGGGTGACCATTTAACTAGATTTTCACTTTGACTGGATTTGATTTGGGTGTAGCAATTTAACTGTCCAAACAAGCTGTAAGTGTGTAATCTCTTGGATGCCAGCCTATGAGTTCTCTTACTCAATTCTGATCTAGTGGGAGTTTTTTTTGCTATCTTGAGGATCTGGGCTAGCTGGCCATTGTAGTTGCTGCCAGTATGCTGACTCAAGAAAATGTTAATGGTTTGGCTGAGGCTTGGCTTTGCTTTGGGGTTTGCTGTGGGCCGACCTAGAGTTCTTCTGTTAAAGATATGTCCTGAATGAGGCTGGGTGTCCACCAAACTCAGTTGGCCTGCTGAGGGTTTCCACTTCCATCAGTATACCTGTAACTCATATGCTCCACTTGCCACATTTTCTAATGACAAAGCCAGTTTTAATGCCTATTTGAAGTCCAGTTGGGATTCAGCTAGTGAATGCTTTTGCACGATGACATCATTATTCCCACACCAAACGGTCTCTCAGCATCTCACTTACGATTAAACCTAAATCACAGACCTTTGTCAAAAATCTTTATATGGATTCCCCTGGTTCTCAAACTGCCAAGTAAAACCAATATCATCACAGAAATAGAGAAGGCATGGGGTCATAATATCCCTTCACTAAATCTGTAAATGCTTGAAAGGTTTCAGTATCTGATGCCTCAGGTAAAGTTAGACTTCTAACAATTGAAAAAGCTGCAGGTCCACATGTCATCAGGAGAATTACTGTGCTTTTCATCTGGCCCAATGTCATTTGCCCAGAAAAAGTAACACCTTCTTTTCACATACTTGTCCCAGTCTTCGACAACAGGATCAAACAAGTCAAGTTTCCCAAATAGTGACACAATGCCAGAAGTGCTTCCCACAATCCAAAGATGTGCAGATCAGGTGGATTGGCCATGCTAAATTGTCCATAGCGTTGGGTGCATTAGTCAGAGGGAAATGGAAATGGGTGGGTTACTCTTCGGAGGGTTGGTGTGCACTTGTTGGGCCAAATGGTCTGTTTCCACACTGTAGGGAATCTAATCAAGCTTCAATATCTTACCTGAACAGTATCATAATTATTGCATCTCCTATTAACAGCATCCTGGAGGTCACCAGTGCCAAAAGCACTGACAACACTATGACAAAAAGAATAGGAAAGAAACTGTACAACAACCCATTTCTCGACCTCACAAAACATCACCACAATGGACAATTCAAGGGAATGGTAGAAAATTCGGCTGAATGCATGCAGTCCAAAGAGTATTAAAAAGTTTCAAATTAATTCTGTTCAAACCGATCTGTGCAATCAATATCTTGCCACTTAATTCAATATCCACTCACACCACCAATACACAGTACTTTCTTACCAAATAAAAAAGTCAGTAACTCTATAGCTAATGACTGTTATAAAGGCGACAGTGTTCAAGAAAGCAGCTTACCATTGCAACTTCAGGATAATACAGAGGACAATAAATATGAACATTTTGCATAGCCCAAGAACAAATTAAAAGTGACACTTTTTTTCTTAGTCAATGTATATCAGCCCATCCAGGACTAATCCATATATCATGGAAGCATGACAAAATCAACATCCCAGTTGACTGTAATGCTTAAATCAATGCTAATTTTATCACAGTGAAGGAACTTCTTTGAACATTTACCTAGGTGTTGAGGATAGAACTGGCGAACTTCAAGAGCTTCAAGGGTAATGATTTAATTTTCATGGTAGATGTAAAACACGCTAATGTTATTTTTATTAAGTAACTTTGAAACATGAAATAGGTTTCTTTTAGGTTTCATTTTTAGGGTGCTACAAATTATTGTTTGGAAGTGTGCTTCCACAATGCATGTGTAATAGAGTGGTAGATGTGGCATACCTGTTTGAACTACTTATAAAAATATGTAAATACCTAATTAACAAAAACAAGCTATTTACTGAGCCTGTTGCAATCAAAAGATCAACTTTTAATTTGTGAATCTGTGGCTGAGTTTTCTTATGGGATTGTGCCAAGTACGCTTGAGTCAATGTCTTGGCTTTATTTGGTGAAAAATATCCCCAAGTATAAAGATTATTTTCTGAATTATAATTTTGATAATACCATCATGTAGTAAAGTTTGAAAAATATTTTAGAACGCCTATCAAATTATGTCTCACTGCAAATTCAATGTAACTATGAACATACTCTTAGCATGAAATTATCAAAATTAATAATGTTAACATTTCAATCAGCCTTTCAATAATCCTATCAATTCTGACAATTCCGAAATACTTTAGTTACAATAATCATTTTTGCATATATTATTTTGAATAACAAGATTAAATGCTATCATGATAGTCTTACATTGCTCATAGATAATTTTCCTTACATGTTCTGCTATGTCCAAAGCGTTGTATGTGCAGTCAGCAAAGATTTTAATGTTTTCTAAAAATTCCAGATAGATCTGCTGCACCATCTGGCCGAGGAGATTTCCTCTAACGCCACCTACTTCAATTTTTTCCAGCTTTAGGAATTCAACAGTAGTGGAAAATATCTCCTGTAGAAATCAAACTTGATATCAGATTATGAGATAAAACTTTACAAGTCACATGATGATTGTTAAATTGCATAGCAGCTGTTTCCTGTTGGAACTATTTATAACTATTATATTTCCTATGTATGCCATGTACTTGTAGCAAAATTATATGACACAGGAATCCATAAACTGCATATCTTCACATTCATGACTGTAGTGTCACTCATGCATACTGGTGTCCCGTATCTTTGCTCAGACAACCAACTGTCCCCAAGATGAACAATTCCAACTCCAATGCAACCCCTAACACTGTTCCATGTTGTAAAAGCTACCCCTCTTTCAACATGGTGTATTGTCTGTTTGTGTTCTTGGATAAATTCCCTTCCAGCAAACCTTCTTATTGGTAGTAGTCTAACTTACTGATAAGAAATGGAGAAGGATACCCATCTTTTAGCCTTCAGCAAAAGATAGTCCTAGTCTTGATAAAGAGAATAATTTGATCACATCTGAAATTCATGACGGCTTATTGAGACTATCTGGCTCAACTAAAGATTAAATATTAACTATATGGACTTAACATTAGAACTGGTCTTGCAATTTTAAACAACAAATGGCTAGAACACATTGGACATACACACAAACTGATCTGCTCCACCCATGATCAGTCCTTGTACCCTGATGGGCAGAACTTATCTTATGATGCTCAGTCACCTTTTGCTGTACTAACTATCTCATACAACAACCACCACCAATACCTTACATATGTTGCTGACAACATTTCAAATGGGTCACTGTTACCCCTGCTTGAATTTTGATCTCAACCATTGGCAGGTTCCAGTTAGCAGAGAGTGGTAGAAAACACAGTGCAACTTAATTGTTGAAACCCTGACATCTCTCCCTTTTTCATATGGCCCTGTTGCATTATTGGTGTAAACATCCAGAAGAAGTTAATTCATCTTTAATCTTCAGTGCTGTTTAGATGTAGCCTTTGTTTTTAAGTGTGGAATCATGTCTAAGAGCTACTGCTTGGGGACAGGTCAGATTTTCCTACATGTTTTAATAGCTCCCAGTTTATTACAATGCATACTTGTATGAAACACCAGATTTTATGGGCAGGAAGTTCTCAAGTTTGTCACGACCTTCTAGGCTTGAATTCCCACATGCCATATTTAAAAGTCATCCAGACAGTACTTCACTGTCAACAACCTAGACTCCATGGTCATCATGAACATCCTTCCTGCATTTACTCTATGTAGTCCTGTTTGAGTTTCACATGTTTCTCTGAGATCCCCATTCACTCTTCTAAACTGCTGTGATAATAATCCTAATCAATCCAGTCAGTTTCGCCAACCCAGGGATCAGTCTGTTAAACATTTGCTGCACTCCACCCACAGCCAGGTCATCTTTTGTCAGATAAGGAGACCAAAACCACACACACAATACTCCAGATGCGGTCTCACCAAGGCTCTTCTCCCTTCACCACTCAGTAGCCATGAGATCCAATGTCACACTTGGTAGCCATATATCCCTCAACCCCTAAAAAAACACATACATGAATTCCTGCCCCCACATGAAACGCATGCCCAACGCCTTTTTCTCTATGCTTGATAGGCATCTTTAATATTAAAAGTAAAGGGAGAGTACTGAAGATCTGAGGTAAAACAGAGTGTTGGAGAAACCCAGCAGGTCTGTTCAGAATTCTGGAAAGCGAACCAGAGTTAATCTGTCAAGACCAATATGAATCTTGTTTGGAACGCTTAATGTTAATACTTCATTATGAGCAAATCAGATGAGCCAATGGGCTGAGAAGTGGCAAATGGAGTTTAAATTAGATAAATGTGAGGTGCTGCATTTTGGGAAAGGAAATCTTAGCAGGACTTGTACACTTATTGGTAAGGTCCTGGAGAGTGTTGCTGAACAAAGAGACCTTAGAGTGCAGGTTCATAGCTTCTTGAAAGTGGAGTCGCAGGTAGATAGGATAGTGAAGAAGGCATTTGGTATACTTTCCTTTATTGATCAGAGTATTGAGTACATGAGTTGAGAGGCCATGTTGCGGCTGTACGAGACATTGTTTAGGCCACTTTTGGAATATTGTGTGCAAATCTGGTCTCCTTTCTATCAGAAGGGTGTTGTGAAACTTGAAAGGGTTCAGAAAACATTTACAAGGATGTTGCCAGGGTTGGAGGATTTGAGCTATAGAGAGAGGTTGACTAGGCAGGGGCTGTTTTCCCTGGAGTGTCGGAGGCTGAGGGGTGACTTTATAGACGTTTATAAAATCATGAAGGGCATGGATAGGATAAATAGACAAAGTCTCTTCCCTGGCGTGGGGGAGTCCAGAACTAGAGGGCATAGGTATAAAGTGAGAGGGAAAGATATAAAAGAGACCTGAGGGGCAATCTTTTCACACAGAGGGTGGTATGTGTATGGAATGAGTTGCCAGAGGAAGTGGTGGAGGCTAGTACGATTGCAACATTTAAAAGGCATCTGGGTGTGTGTATGAATAGGAAGGGTTTGGAGAGATATGGGCCGGGTGCTGGTAGGTAGGACTAAATTGGGTTGGGATATCTAGTCGGCATCGACAAGTTGGACTGAAGGGTCTGTTTCCATGCTGTACATCTCTACGACTCTACAAATTAAAATTAACAGAGGCCAAGGCATGCTTTAAAAGAAAAATAAAGTTCAGAATGATGATCATCAGATTTTAAGAGACAGTCCAAAAGGAACATAAGAGAATTAGATTTATTCCTGACTAGAACAGATTGTAGATGAAGAAAGTAAATGTTATATGATTATTGTTAAGTAACGCATATTCAAACTCACCCACACTGTGCTAAAAGTAGAAGACAAATCACAAATGCATTCACTCAAGCCTCAGGAGTAATAATCAAAGCAGCATTAGGTGTAGTAATGATGACATGGGTAGTCAGAAGCTACCTCCCACGCTTCACCACTGATGGCTAAAGCCCTATTCCATCATCTACTCTTCATGAAACTCAAATGGATTCAATTATATCTCTTCAACTATTATCCTTTTAATTAATTCACACTTCTAAGTGGTATGTATGTGTTGCACTTTATTACCTTTTCTAGCATTTGGAGGGAATCCTGAGGGACAGGAAGTACATGTATTTAGAAAGGCAAGGACTGATTAGGGATAGTCAACATGGCTTTGTGCGTGGGAAATCATGTCTCACAAACTTGACTGAGTTTTTTGATGAAACAACAAAGAAGATTGATGAGGGTAGAACAGTAGATGTGATCTATATGGACTTCAGTAAGGTGTTCGGCAAGGTTCCCCATTGGAGACTGATTAGCAAGGTTAGATCTCAAGGAATACAGGGAGAACTAGCCATTTGGATACAGAACTGGCTCAAAGGTAGAAGACAGGGGGTGGTGGTAGAGGGTTGTTTTTCAGACTGGAGGCCTGTGACCAATGGAGTGCCACAAGGATCGGTGCTGGGCCCTCTACTTTTTGTCATTTACATAAATGATTTGGATGCGAGCATAAGAGGTACAGCTAGTAAGTTTGCAGATGACACCAAAATTGGAGTTGTAGTGGACAGCGAAGAAGGTTACCTCAGATTACAACAGGATCTTGATCAGATGGGTCAATGGGCTGAGAAGTGGCAGATGGAGTTTAATCTAGATGAACGCGAGGTGCTGCAGTTTGGGAAAGCAAATCTTAGCAAGACTTATACACTTAATGGTAGTGTCCTAGGGAGTGTTGCTGAACAAAGAGACCTTGGAATGCAGGTTCATAGCTCCTTGAAAGTAGAGTCGCAGGTAGATAGAAGGCATTTTGTATGCTTTCCTTTAGTGGTCAGAGTATTGAGTACAGGAGTTGGGAGGTCATGTTGTGGCTGTACAAGACATTGGTTAGGCCATTGTTGAAATATTGTAGAGGGCATAGATTTAGGGTGAGAGGGGAAAGATATAAAAGAGACCTAAGGGAAACTTTTTCACGCAGAGGGTGGTACGTGTATAAAATGAGCTGCCAGAGGATGTGATGGAGGCTGGTACAATTGCAACATTTAAGAGGCATTTGAATGGATATATGAATAGGAAGGGTTTGGAGGGATATGGGCCGGGTGCTGGCAGGTGGGACTACATTGGGTTGGGATATCTGGTCGGCATGGACGGGTTGGACCGAAGGGTCTGTTTCCATGCTGTACATCTCTGTGACTCTATGACATCCATTCTTGAACTCAGGAAAGCCCGGTTAATTTGACTCCTCTTAACATACAAATGCAATAGGCTTGGAAAAAGATATCCATGAGGGAAGGTAACCTTTTTAAAATTAATATTTCTATGACCAACTGAGAGTGGAGTTAAGCTAAGAGGAGGCAGTTCATCCTTCCTCACCTGGATTTACAACCATTTTGCAGTCTCCCATCCCGAATCGTGAACAATCAGAGACTTTCACCTGGTGTAGGTTGGAATATTAATGATGAATTATGGTCAAAAAGACTTGCCACTCGCAATGAGATATAATACAAGTGTCAGCACTCCAGTGCCACTGATAGAAGTAAAAAGAAAAATATGTAAATTATAAGTACCTCAATAGTCTGTAATCGATGCATAAATCGGTCTAATCTTGCAAATGCAAGATGTGAAGGGAACTCCCAGTATTTTGGTTCTCTGTCCTAAAACAGAAGGAAATGTATTTTAATAACAGTTATCAGAAAAACATTTTACAATATGCCTCACAACTATTATGTAATTGTATTATTAGTTCCAGTATCCTTTTCTATCTGGAACACAGGTTAACAGACTTTAAACTTTATAAGATAAAAAAGAGGTAAATCAATTATACTACTTCAATAAATGTATTCAATTAATTGTTCAAACTAGTAAATGGAAAATACTTACAGTATGAATGTACAGTACCTTAAAGAATGAGTGCATTTCAGACCGGTTACGATCATAAACCTGATAAAGCTTCTTTAAGACAGATATAGTAATTTGTATTGTTTCCAGCACTTCTTCTATTTCTCCCTGTAATCCCTTCATTAACTCTTCTGGATTTAGAAAGTTACAGGTCTACAGAAAACAAAAGATTTTCATTCTTTTAATTACTCTAACATATACAATAAATATTCAGCATCCACAGAGATTGTAAATGTATTTGCACAGTATTCTAAATTATAACTATAAGTTTGCAACAAAATCATAATGCCCATTTCAAAATAACAGAAAAGTGTAGATGCTGGAAATCCAAAATACAAACATGAAATGCTGTAAATACGCAACAGATTGGAGAACATTTCTGGAGAGAAGAAAACAGATTTAAATATGTTTGTGGATGTATCAGTGGGTTCTGGCATAAAATGAATGGTAAAAATGTCACTGCCTGTGATCACGGCCTCCAAGTTAAAGTTAGTAACACTGGATTAGGTGGTGTGGGAGGGAGCTGATGGTGTCAATGGTTATTTTCACTTCATCAGAACTGGGAAAAGTCAGAATGCAATAAGCTTTGAGCAAGGAGTGGGTGGATAAAAACCAAGTGAAAAGGTCTTAGTTAGGGCAAAAGAGAGGAAAGACAAAATGATGGAAGTGTCTCAGTGCCAAAGACAATGTGATGCAGCATGAAAAGAAACAAAAGATATACCTGAATTAAGTGTGCTATTCACCAAGCTGTTTTATAATTGCAGCAAGATATCCCTGCCCCTGTACTCAAAACTTCTCACTATGAAGGCCAACATACCATTTGCCTTCTTGACTGCCTGCTGCACCTGCTTGTTTACCTTCAGTGGCTGGTGTACAAAGATACCCAGGTCTTATTACACATTCCCTCTATCAATTTATAGCCATTCATCTAATAATCCACCTTCCTGTTTTTGCTCCCAAAGTGGATAACCTCAGTTTCAAGACTATCCTGCATCTGCCATGCATTTGCCCGCACACAGCTTGACCAAATCAACAAAATTGTGGTTGTCGTTTCTGGTGCCAAGGTTGATGCCAACTGTATGTCTGATTTTCTTTCTTTGTTTCAACTTGATAGGAGTTTGATACAAATGAGTGGCATGCTAAGCTATTTCAGAGGGCCTTAAGAGACTACCATATATGCTGTGCATCTGAAATCACATGTAGCCAAACCAGGCAAGGAGGGCAGATATACGTTAATGAACCAAACGTGTTTTTATGGCATTAGGGGCTACAAGGTCACCACTAGGCCAGTTTTCATTTCTGGATTTTAAAGAATTCAAAATTTCACAATCTGCATGGAGAGAGTCAGTCCCATGACCACTTAAAATTAGCCTGGCGTTCTGGATTACTATTCTAATGACATTACTACTATGTCACAAACTTCATTCAAGGATGAAGTGGAAAACTCCCAAATAGTGCTGCTGTAAGTTGCAGCTGCAGAGAGATTGGATGTCTATAGTAAAGAGAAAATGGTTAATCAGAAGATTCAAAGCTTTGAAAATGACTGAAGGCGCAAGGATTATGACAGATGTCGGTGAGGAAAGACTGGAGAAGAGGAAACTGAAATAACTGCACAGATCCCAGTATCCCGTCACTAAGTCACCCTTTATTAACTTGTGCACAGTTCACTAACTGTAGCCAGCAGTAGTGTAGGGAAACAAATATAACTGAGAGATTAGAATTTCCTCAGTTCTGGGGATTGAAAAAATATATAAACAAGAGATTAGAATATAGCACTATACAGCTGTAGTGCTTATTTTTACCCATGGCACCTGTGTAGTCTATGTGCAAGTGCAGGAGTTAATAAAAACACCATGTGCAAAATAATTTTATTCAACATTTTCATCAATGGGAAAAAAAAACCCATGTGGCCAAGGAACCAATGTCAATTTCCTGGGTTTTTTTTTCTACCCCCACACTAGTAAGGCTGGTATTAGCGTCCCTCCTACCATTTCACGTTCCCCTTACCCCAGGTCTGAGAATCAGGTTTAACATGGGGAGTCTTCTCCCCATTAGCAAATTTGTTGTGGCCCAATAATCAGACAGGAACCTGGATGGTTTGGTATCAATTGATGCTGTAGACTACTTATTTAAGCCTGTCTTCAACATTTGGCCTGCTCTTTCTGTGAGATCATTGGACAATGAATGGTATGGAGCTGCCCATGCTGAATGCTGTTTGACTTTAGGAAATATGCAAATATCTGGCTGGTAATTGACATCCTATTGTCCGTGACCAATACGTCTAGGAGCCCATGTATCATGAACAATGTTCACAGCTTTTCAATCGTCATCCCCGAGTTTGCCAAACAAACTTTACCAGTTTGAAGGATCGTCCACAATGCCAAGGAACATTAAGCCCATGAAAGGACCAGAGTCCAGAATTTTTCTGGCCATTCCTACGAATATGGGGGTTGCTGCTGGTGGCAATTTTTGGCTTTGTTGGCACTCTGAGCACTGCCCCACCAATGCAGCTATTTCAGCATCCAACACTGATCACCAGACATAGCTTTTTGATAGCATCTTCATCTTCAAAACTCGTGGATAATACTGGTGAATTTCAGCCAGTAAGAGGCCTTCACTCAGGACAATCACCCTTACTCCCCATAGTAATGCCGACCTCTATGGTGATCTGGTCTCGCCGGGTCCAGAAAGGTTTCAGTCCTACTTGAGATGGCCCTTCTGTTTCCTCCATTATCACTAGCTGTTTTTGTTTCGCTAGGAGACAGGATCTTTATGTCCACAGTCGTATATTGTCAGTGCTGACTGGAAGAGTATCACAAAGTTTAAAATCAGAGCAGGCTCTACACTGGTAGAGTATCTGCCAATGAGAGATGACTCAAGGCATCCATATTAACCACTTAGTTTCCTGGATGGTGTTTTTAACTCGGATGCACTGAGAATAATGACTCACAGCTGAGGTCTACTGGAAGCTATGGGCAGCGTCCTCCTTCAGTAGCCCTCATAGGGGTTTATGATCTGTTACTGTAACAAATTCCCATCCATAAAGGGACTGGTGGAACTTCCTCACACCAAAGATGACCACCAAACCTTCCTTCTCTGTCTGGGTATATTTGCATTTGGCATCAGCCACAGTCCGGGAAGTGTACACTATCACGCATTTTTCTCCATTGGGCCACCCATGAACCAACACCACCCTGATACCATACGGGGAGGCATCTCACGTCAGCACTATCTCTCGCTTCAGATTATAGTGGCCCCACATCTTAGATGACAATAGATGCTTTTTCGCTTTCCTAAACGCTACTTCTTGGCTACGCAACTATTTCCAAGGCTGACCCTTTTTCAATAACAGATTTAAGGGTGCTAAGATGGAGGCCAAGTTATGTTGGAATTTTTGGTAATGATTCACTAACCCAAGGAATGATCTAAGCTCCAATACAGACATGGTATCTGGAACTCCTTTGATCACTCTCACTTTCTATTCCAACAGATGTAATCCAGTTTTGTCAGCTCTGTAACTCAAGTAGGTCACTTGAGGGGCCTGGAACATACAACTTTTCTCTTCTGAGGCACACACCCACCTGGGAGAAATGTTTAAGCACTATGTTCAAGTTTTAAAATGCTCTTTATTGGTCTTCCCAAATAGCAATCTGGGTAACTCTTGTAAAATCTTCTCTGTGGTCCTCTGGAAGAGGGCACAGGCTGATGACACCTCAAATGTCAGCCTTATATATTGATATAAATTCTTACAGGTATTAATTGTAGTGTATGTCTGGGAGGTGTGGCTCATGTCCAGCATTGTAAAGGATAACAACTCCCTGCGAGCTTTGTGTACAAGTCCGCTATGTGAGGGATTGGGCATTTCTCCAGCTGCGAGAAGCGGTTCACCGTTTGCTTAAAATCACAAGGGCCTTGCATAATCGCAGAATTGCTTCCTGGTCACATGTAAAGTAGCTTTGGCCCCTATGGTAGTCCCAAGCCCTTCCTGAAATACTCCTGCTAGGACTTCATTAAGGCAGCCATTTTCCAATCAAAAAATATTGAGCGAATCCACGTGAATCTTTCTCAACCAAATCTTCCTCAATAGGCTTAGGGCCCAGCCTTTTATTACCACTAGTTGTAACTGCACCAACTGCTTCTCAAGGGACACCGGAAACAAGGCCATACCCTTAATCTGCAACAGTTTCCCAGTCTGGCTGAGGCCTTGAGCAAATATAAATATTGGAGTCATGGGCGAATCTTGCTAAAGACAGATTCTGCAACCACAGATAGAGTTGCGCTGGTATTGAACTCCATGGGAACTAGGTGACCATTTAACCAAATATTAATTTTAATTGGTTCTGATTTGGATGTCACTGAGCAATTTAATTGTTCCAACCCACATGTAGGGAGACTTTCCAGGATATGTGCTCTCCCAGATACCGGATGAGTTTTCTTACTCAAGTGAGGCCTGTAGGATCCTTTTACTATCTAGGGTCTGCATACTGGCAGCAACTGCAATAGCTTGCTGCCCCAGATCTTGAAGGACATTTTAGCCATTTGGCCAAGGCTCAGCTGTGGATTGGCCTAAGGTCCCTCTGCTCAGGATATGCCCTGCGTGAGGCTCTGCAATGCCTACACTCAAGTGGTGTTTCCCAAGCTCAATCAGACAGGTGAAGCAATCCAATTCCATTGGAAAGCCTTGTAGCTCCCATGCTTTACTTGCCACATTTTCTAATGACAATGCCAGTTGTAGTGCCTGTTTGAAGTCCAGTTGGGCTTTAGCTAGGAGACACTTCTGCATGGTTACATCATTAATCCCACATACTAAATAGTCTCCCAGCATCTCAGGGTTAACCCAAAATCACAAGCCTCTGCCAGACATCTTAACCTCGTCAAACATCCCGATATGGATTTCCCAGGTTTTCGAATAGTTAAGTAAAACCAATAGTGTCTCAGAATTAGAGGAGGTTTGGGGTCATAATATTCCTTCACTAACTCCACCAACTCTTGGAAGGTTTTAGTGTCTGGTACCTTTGGGAAAGTTAAGCCCCTTATAACTGAGAATGCTACAAGTCTGCAGGCAGTCAGAAAGGTTACTCATTTCTTTTCATCTGCCCCAATATTATTTGCCCAGAAAAAATATCACTATCCTTCCACATACTGGGCCCAGTCTTCAATAGCAGGATCAAATGAGTCAAGCTTCCCAAATAAAGGCATGATGTCAAAAATGCTTACACCAACTCCAAGATCACTGTAGCCAGCCAGTTCAGAGTCAGTTGCCTGAACTGACGAAATTCTAATCTCCTGGCTATACATTTTTTTTCTTTTTTTAATAACTGCACAGAAGCCAGATCCTGTCACCAAGTCACCCTTCATTGACAAGAGTGCACATTACACTGTCTGTGCCCAGTCAGCTTGCACTCAACTGAGGAGATTCTAATCTCCTGGTTACATTTTTTTAAGGAAGAGAATAAGTAAAATGAGTGTTAGTTTTCAAAGAGTGAGAATAGTGAGTTAATAGTAGATATTAAGGAAATGGCAGATGAAGTGAAATAACTGCACAGAGACTGGGTCCTATCACCAAGCCACCCTTTATTGACTACTGCACAGTACACTGGCTTGGAGTCAGTCCTCAACTGAGGAGATTCTAATCTCCTGGGTTTTTTTTTAAACAGAACAAAAACAAGAAAGGAAGCCAATGTCTCCAATTGAGAGAACTTTTCCCCACAGTACATTGGCTTTGGCCAGCCAGGTCAGAGAAATCCTCAACTGAGGAGTTTAATGAGGTAGTATCAGGCTTAAACAATTGGTCAATCAGGGCAGTGCTGTTTATGGATCTTGAGAAGGAGGCAGAACTGAGCAATACAGAATTAGAAAACTATGTGGTGGGAAGTCATGGAGAGGAAATCATTGGAGGAGATGAGATCAGTGACTGTTCTGGAAGCAATGACCTGATACTTAGGGATGGGGTCGTGGCTCAATGAGAAGTTGGAGAACAAGATGAAGGGTTGGTATGCATCTCCTATAAGTAAGACATTTCAACATTTACATTTACTAGTTAACCTGACAAGTGTGCCAGATGAAGGATTGCCTCAAGATGCTGGTAAAGGGGTCAGTTCAATATTCCTTTCAAACAGCAAGCTGAAAAGGACCAATAAGATAAATTAAGGAAACAACTGTATTTTAATGGCCAATTGCAAATGGAGCAATGAAGTATGGTAAAAAATAATTATGCAAATGAAAACATGTATGCAACTGTTTCTTAACTGGATATGAGTCAATTTTGAGATTATACCATGTTATAAAATTTTCTAACATGCAAGTTGAAAAGTATTGGATGATCTAAAATATATACCATACCATGTGAATGAAGAGATTGAAAATCTCTTGTAAGATAACAATGATTCTGGCAGGAGTATTGTAATATCGAGAATTGGCCCACACTAAACAAACAGTATGCAGTATAATATCAACGTAGGGAGACACCTGAAACCAAATTAATCTAATATTAATAAAGATAAATGTTTCTATTACTCTATTCACAATTAAATCTAATATGAACAAACAAAAACAGAAAAATAAGATACATTTTGCAGGTGTGGCAGCATTTCTGGAGAGAAAAACAGGTTTAATGCTTCAGGTCCATGACTTGTAAATGTTGTCATAGACTTAAAATATTTAAAGTCTATGCCTGCTTGTAGCAAGACCATGAAAGACAATCCCACTGGAATGGGAGAGGGGAAAGAGGACACGGTGACAGAGAATATAACAAGTAAACCTAAAAGAAAGAGAGAAAAAAATGGGTGAATGTAACAAGCAAAGCTAAAGAAAAGGGTCATGCTTGCGCACAAACTGGAGGTGTTCCACAAAGTGGTCACCCAGTCTGTGTTTGGTTTCTCCAATGTACAGTAGGCCACATTGGATGCAGCAAATACAATACACAAGATTGGAGGAGGTTCAGGGGAAATGCTTCTTCACCTGTAAAGATTGTTTAAGCCCTTGGACAGGTGAGTAGAGAGGAGATGAAGGTGTTGCACCTTCTGCCGGTACATGTGAAGTTGCCGTGGAAAGGGCACAATGGTATTAGTGTTCAAAGTTTGTGAGAAGATTTGTAGGTCGGGTGCTCGTTGTTGTGGTTGTGTTCGCCGAGCTGGGAGTTTTTGTTGCAGACGTTTCGTCCCCTGTCTAGGTGACATCCTCAGTGCTTGGGAGCCTCCTGTGAAGCGCTTCTGTGATCTTTCCTCCAGCATTTGTAGTGGTTTGAATCTGCCGCTTTCGGTTGTCAGTTCCAGCTGTCCACTGCAGTGGTCGGTATATTGGGTCCAGGTTGATGTGCTTATTGATTGAATCTGTGGATGAGTGCCATGAGAGGCATGGCACTCATCCACAGATTCAATCAATAAGCACATCAACCTGGACCCAATATACCGACCACTGCAGCGGACAGCTGGAACTGACAACCGGAAGCGGCAGATTCAAACCACTACAAATGCTGGAGGAAAGATCACAGAAGCGCTTCACAGGAGGCTCCCAAGCACTGAGGATGTCACCTAGAC
>NC_057733.1:42833554-42867069 GCF_004010195.1 Chiloscyllium plagiosum | reverse complement strand
TGGATTGAAAATTGGTTGGCTGACAGGAAGCAAAGAGTAGTGATAAATGGCTCCCTTTCAGAATGGCAGGCGGTGACCAGTGGTGTGCCGCAGGGATCAGTGCTGGGACCGCAGCTTTTTACAATATATGTTAATGATTTAGATGAAGGTATTAAAAATGATATTAGCAAATTTGCTGATGACACAAAACTGGGTGGCAGGGTGAAATGTGTGGAGGATGTTAGGAGATTACAGGGTGACCTGGACAGGCTAGGTGGGTGGACCGATGCATGGCAGATCCAGTTTAATGTGGATAAATGTGTGGTTATCCACTTTGCTGGCAAGATCAGGAAGGCAGATTACTACCTAAATGGAGTCAAGTTAGGTAAAGGGGCAGTACAACAAGATTCCCTAGAGTGTGGAAACATGTCCTTCGGCTCAACAAGTCCACACTGATTCACAGAAGAGTAACCCAATCAGACCCATTTCCCTCTGACTAATGCATTTAACAACTACGGGCAATTTAGTATAGCCAATTCACCTGACCTGCACATCTTTCGACTGTCGGAGGAAGCCGGAGCACTTGGAGGAAATCCACACAGACACGGGGAGAACGTGCAAACTCCACACAGACAGTCCCCCGAGGCTGGAATCGAACTTGGGACCCTGGTGCTGTGAAACAGCAGTGCTAACCACTGAGCCACCGTGCCATCCCCTTTGTGCCATCTTGCACATGCATGATGTCAATGCCAGTCTTTGTGCCGTCCTGCACATGCGAGATGTCAGTACCGGTCTTTGTGCCGTCCTGCACATGCATGATGTCAGTGCTGGTCTTTATGCCGTCCTGCATACATATGATGTCAATGCCGGTCTTTATGCCATCCTGCACACGCATGATGTCAATGCTGGTCTTTGTGCCGTCCTGCACACACATGATGTCAATGCCGGACTTTGTGCCGTACTGCACACGCATGATGTCAGTGCTGGTCTTTATGCCGTCCTGCACACACATGATGTCAGTGCCGGTCTTTGTGCCATCCTGCACACGCATGATGTCAGTGCTGGTCTTTATGCTGTCCTGCACACACATGATGTCAATGCCGGACTTTGTGCCGTACTGCACACACATGATGTCAGTGCTGGTCTTTATGCCATTCTGCACATGCATGATGTCAGTGCTGGTCTTTATGCCATCCTGCACACACATGATGTCAATGCCAGTCTTTGTGCCATCTTGCACACGCATGATGTCAGCGCCGGTCTTTGTGCCGTCCTGCGCATGCATGATGTCAGTGCTGGTCTTTGTGCCATCTTGCACATACGAGATGTCAGTGCCGGTCTTTATGCTATCCTGCACACGCATGATGTCAGTCTACGTGCCATCCTGCCCACGTGCAATGTCAATGCCACTCTTCATGCTGTCCTGCACATGCATGCTGTCAGTGCCAGTCTGCGGATGCGCCGGTGTCAGCTGCCAACAGAGCAGCGTTCTGTGAAAGGCACTGTACAGACAGCAGCTTTCTTACATTTTTTTAAATGTACGGTGTTAAATTTACTTTTGTTTGGTTAATAAGTATGATTACAACCTTCATTCAGGCTGTGCTATACCTTGCATTAGACTTTGGTTTTCGAGCGATCATGAGTGATATTTTTTGCTGATCTGCCCCTGACCCCACTTTTCCCATCAGTCCCATTATTTCTATTAAGTGATTTTCTATTAAGTGAGGTTTTCTGGAACGCAACCAAGGCATTATAGGAGAACTACCTGTATCACGAAAAGTTGTGGAAGGAGACTAGTGTAGGACTGGAACAAGAATTGTTCCAAATTTCCCATAAAGAGGCACACATAACTGGGACAGAGTGGGTACCCATAGCCACACCTTTAACTTGACAGATGTAAGGTAAATTAAAGGAGAAATTGTTCAGTGAAAGAAAAAGTTCAGCCACATGGATGAGAGGGGTGATGGATGGGGAATGCTCAGGCCTCTGCTTGAGGAATAAGCCAAGAGTTCATAGAACGACCTGGTGGGGAATAAAGGAAAAGAAGTATTGGACATCCATGGCAAACATGAGGCAGTTAGAGCCAGGGAACTGGAAATTGTTAATATGGTGGAGGGCCTCAGATGAATCGAGGATGTAGGTGGGAAGGGTCTGGACAGGTGAGAGAGAATGGAGTCAAGGGAGAAGAAAGTGAGGAGAAAGTAAGGACTGCAGTTGCTGGAGATCAGAGTCGAGAGTGTGGTGCTGGAAAAGCACAGCAGGTCAGGCAGCATCCGAGGAGCAAGAGAATCGATGTTTTGGGCAAGAGCCTTTCATTAGGAATGAGGCTTGTGAACCAAGGGGGTGGAGAGATAAATGGGAGGGTGTTGGAGCTGGGGGAAGGTAGCTGAGAGTGCAATATATAATTGGAGATGGGGATAATGGTGATAAGTCGAAGAGGAGGGTGGAGTGGATAGGTGGGAAGGAAGATGGACAGGTAGGATATGTCATGAGGGCAGTGGTAAGTTGGAAGTTTCAAACTAGGATAAGGAAGGGGGAGGGGAAATGAGGAAATTGGTCAAGTCCACATTGATGCCTTGTGATTGGAGGGTCCCAAGGCAGAAGATGAGGCGTTCTTCCTCCAGGTGTCAGGTGGTTAGGGTATGGGATTGGAGGAGGTCCAAGACTTGCATGTCCTTGGCAGAGTGGGAAGAGCAGTTGAAGTGTTTGGCCACGGGGTGGTGGGTTTGGTTGGTGCAGGTGTCCCAGAGATGTTCTCTGAAGCGAGTAGGTGTCCTGTCTCCCCAGTGTAGAGTAGACTACAGAAGGAGCAAGAGATACAGTAAATGACCAGTGCAGGCAAAACTCTAATGGAAGGCTCCTTTGGGGTTTTGGACTGAGGTGAGAAGGGATCCCATTTATCTTTCCACTCCATCGGCTCACAAGCCTCATTCCTGATAAAGGCTCTTGCCTGAAACATTGATTCTCTGTTGGAGGAAATGAGCCCCATGGGGCAGGTGGGCTGATACGATGGGCCTACCAGGACAGTCTGGTTTGTGGATTTTGAGAAGGAGATAGAAGCAGGCTGTCTGGGATTGGGAGACTACAAGGTTGGAAGCAGTGGGGGAAAAGATTTCCAGAGGTAATGAGGTCAGTGACAGTCCTGGCAACAATGGCTTGATGTTTGGATGTGGGGTCATGGTCCAGGGATGCTACCTGACTCACTATGGTCTCTAGCATTTGTTGTTTTCAGTGTTGGAAAAGTCCATCTGGTTCACTAATGTCCTTTAGGGAAGGAAACTGATTTCATTACCCATCTAGTTCACATATACTTCCAAACTAACAGCAATATGGTTGACTATGGGCAATTAGGGATGGGCAATAAATGCTGCCTAGTCAGCGATGCCCTCATTCAGTGAATGAATATAAAAAAGTAAGTTGTTTTAACTTTCCAAGCATAGACTGGGAGCCATAGTATTAAGGTTTGAATGGGGTAGGGGAGGAAGTGTGTTCAGAAAATGTTTCTCAATCAATATGTAGATGGCCTTCCTAGAGAAGGGGCAAAACACAACCTTTTCTTAGGAATTAAGGCAGGGCTAGTGACTGAGGTGTTGGTGGACGACCACTTTGGGACCAGTGACCATATTACTATTAGTTTTAAAACAGTTATGGAAAAAGATAGGTCCAGTTCACAAGATCTAAATTGAGGAAAGAGCAATTTTGAGGTATTATACAGGAACTTTCAAACGTTGATTGGGAGAGGCTGTCACACTTAAAGGGACACCTGACAAGTGGGAGGCTTTCGAAAGCAAGATAGTAAGAGTTCAGGACCAGCATGTTCCTGTTAGTGTGAAGGACAAGGAGGGCAGGTGTAGGGAAAACTAGATGAATAAAGATATTGAGGTTCTGGTTAAGCAAAGGAAGCATGCATATATATCAGGATTAGGCAGATGGGATATAGTGAATCTCTCGAGGAGTATAGGGAGCATAGGAGGGAAATTAGGAGGGGAGAAACAGGGTATGAGATAGCTTTGGCAGATAAGGCAAAGGAGAATCCAAAGAGATTCTACAAGTATATTAAAAAGACTAATTACAGAGAGAACAGGGCCCCTTAAAGATCTACAAAGTCATCCATCCGTGGAGCCACAGGAGATGGCTGAGATCCTAATGAATATTTTTCATCAGCATTTACTGTGAAAAAAGGCATGGAAGCTAGAGAACTCAGGGAAATAAATAGACTTGAAGAGTCTACAGAAGAGTAGGTGCTAGAGGTCTTAATATGCATAAAGGTAGATAAATCCATCAAACTTTCCACAGGACATTGTGAAAAGTTGGAGAGGAGATTGTGGGAGTCTTTGTTCAGATATTTATATCATCAACAGCCATGGGTGAGACACCAGAAGACGAGAGGGTGGCTAATGTTCTGCCATTATTTAAGAAAGACTGTAAGTAAAAGCCAGCGAACTACAGACGAGTGAGCCTAATGTCAGTGTTGGGTAAGTTGTTGGAGGGGATTCTGAGAGATAGGATCTACATGCATTTGGAAAGGCAAGGACTGGTTAGGAATAGTCAGTCTGGCTTTATGCATGTTAAACCCTGTCTCACAAATTTGACTGAGTTTTTCTTTTGAAGAGGTGACTAAGAAGCTAGGTGAGGGCAGTGTAGTAAACATTATCTATGTGGACTTTAGTAAGGCCTTTGACAAGTTACCACATGGTCGACTAGATAGTAGGGTTAGACCACATGGGATCCAGGAAGAGCTAGCCAATTTGAACACAAAGTTGGCTTGATGGTAGGAGACACAGGGTGGTGATAGTGTTTCGGATGAGGCCTTGACCAGTAATGTGTCACAAGGCTTTGTGCTGGGTTCACTGCAGTTCATCATTTACATAAATGATTTGGCTGAGAATATAAGAGGCATGGTTAGTAAGTCTGCAAATGACAGCAAAATTGGTGGTGTAGTGGATAGTGAAGCAGGTTGTCTAAGAGTACAACAGGATCTTGGTCAACTGGGCTAGTGGGCAGAGGAATAGCAGATGGCATGTAAAGCAAATGAATGTGAGATGTTGTACTTTAGGAAGACAAACAAGGGCTGGATTTACACACTTAATGGTCGAACCCTGGAAGGTGTTGTCCAACAGAGAGACCTAGGGGTTTAGGTACATAGTTCCTTGAAAGCGGTATCACAGGTAATTGGGTAATGAAGAAGGCCTTTGGCAAGATTGCCTTCATCAGTTAGAACATGAAGTGCAGGAGTTTGGACATCATGTTACAGCTGTACAAGACAATTCTGGCTGTCCTGCTTTATGAAGGATGTTATTAAACTAGAAAGGGTATGAAAAAGATTTCCAAGGATGTTACTGATACTGGAAGATGTGAGTTATCAAGAGAGGCTGGATAGACTGGCACTATTTTCCTCAGAACATTAGAGGCTGAGGCTTTAGAAGGTTTATAAAATCATGATGGGCATAGATAAGATGAATAGCCAAGGTCTTTTCCCCAGAGAAGGGGAGTCTGAGACTACAGGCCATAGGTTTAAGGTAAGAGGAGAAAGATTTAGAATCATAGAATCCCTACGGTGTGGAAACAGGCCATTTGACCCAACAAGTCTACACTGACCCTCTGAAGAGTATCCCACCCAGACCCATTCCCCAACCTTGTTATTCAACATTTCCCTTGACTAATGCACCTAGCTTACATGTCCCTGAACACTATGGGCAATGTAGCATGGCCAATTCACCTAACTAACGCATCTGTGGGCTGTGGGAGGAAACCCATGCAGACACAATGAGAATGTGTAAATTCCACACAGATATTCACCCGAGGCTGAAATCAAACCCGGGTCCCTGGCACTATGAGGCAGCAGTGCTAACCATTGAGTCACTGTGTTACCCTAAAAGGGACCATCACCATTCCTGGCCCTGTTCCAACCCAACTGAAGGACAGACCCATCAGAGGTGGTATCACAGCGATGTACAGTTGGGAGGGAGTTTCCTAGGAGGTCCTCAACATTGACTCAAGAATACATGAAGTGTTATCAAATTAGGTCAAACATAGCCAAGGGAATCTCCTGCTGATTATCATCTATCCCCAGCGTGTGAATCTGTTCTCCATGTTGAGCACCACTTGGAGGTTGTACTGAAGGTGACAAAGACAAACAATGTCCTCTGAGTGGAAGGCTTCAATGTCCATCACTAAGAGAGGTTGGGTATAGCACCACTGGTGACCACACTGGTCGTATCCTGAATGACAAAGCTCCTAGACTTTGTCAATGATGGGAGGTGGTAGGGGAAACAAGAGGTAAAAGTATACTTAAATTTGTCTGCAAAAAACAATCAGTCAATGTCATTGTGATGACCTTCTGCCACTGCTTTGACACTGCCAGTGCAGGACTCAACCAATGATGAAGTCGCTGGTCCTCAAGTGCCATCTTTCACCACTGGACCTGCCTC
Organism: Chiloscyllium plagiosum; assembly: GCF_004010195.1. Classification (NCBI taxonomy): domain Eukaryota; kingdom Metazoa; phylum Chordata; class Chondrichthyes; order Orectolobiformes; family Hemiscylliidae; genus Chiloscyllium; species Chiloscyllium plagiosum. The sequence continues at coordinate 42,860,659 of NC_057733.1, read as the reverse complement.
ACCGATGTCGCCTCCAATGTAGCAGCCACTGATTCTGATGCCAGGACCTGTGCTCGCCCTGGAAAAGTAAGTAAAGGTCCACTCGAGGTCCACCCTGGGCTTGCTCTCCTCCATGCTGATGGCACATGAGGTCCGTGCACTGGGCTCGCTCGAGATTTGTACATTGGGCTTGCTTCAGGTCCATATGCTGGGCCTCCTCAAGGACCATGTTGTGGGCCTCCTCAAGGTCCACGCATTGGGTCCAGTTGAGGTCTATGATGGATTTGTTCGAGGTCTGCTCACTGGGCCTGCCTGCAGTGCTCACAAGGCTCACTTAAGGTCCCTATGCTGGGTTTGTTCGAGGTGTGCAGTATGTGTACTTGAAATCTGTGCTGGGCTCTTACCACCACCAATGCCAACCAAGCTCAGGACAAAAGGTATAATAGCACAAATAGTAAGAGACTGGACACTGAGCCCTGAGAAATACCACTAGAAACGGCTTTCCAAACATTTGACACCAATACCCTTTGTTTCCAGTCACTGAGTCAATTTACAGTCCAAATCATCACATTCTCTTGTATCTCATGAGCTTTAATTTTCTGACGGGTGTGCCATGTAGTACCTTGCCTTATTAAGCTCCATGTAGACAACACCTACTGGACTAATCTGATTAATCCTTCTTGTTACCACCTTAAAAAATGCAAGTGAATTTGTAAGAATGATCTTTCCTTAACCAAACCATGCTAACTATCCCTAAGGAATCCATGCCTCTCTAAGTAACAGTTAATGCTGTATTTTAGTGCTGATTCTCATAACTTGTCTATCACTGAGGTCAGACAAAAATGCAGATAAATATTTGGTATATATCTTGCACATTTTGAAAATTGGTACGAAGATCACAGATATCCAGTCTATGGTGCACTGCCTGAAATTTGGGACGTTTGGAAAAGTATCCTTATAGCATCCATTTTTATCCCCTGGCTTCATTTAATAGTACAGTGTACAATTCATTTGGCCTTAACAATTTCTCCACATTCAAGAAGTCTCTCCCTCCAATACTTCCCTTTTCATTACGCTTATTTTATCTAATATTTCACACCCCACCCGCGCCCCCACACATCTTTAAATAGAATGTCGACATTGTACCTCCCTTGGTAAAGGCAGAGAAAGTACTGATGAAGAACCTTGCCTACCTCATTTGCATCCACATGATTACACTGAGTCTGACCCTCATTTTTGAAAACCTACTCATTTGCAATTTACTTTCCTTCAAGCAACTATATTCATTTAACCTTTTTTCCAGAACATCACTAAGCCATCTAAAAATTTCCTTTGCCCATTTAGAACTTCCACTCTTGTTTTACCTTTGTTTCTTTCCTTAATGTTGCTATACCAAAACGAACTACGATCACTCACTCACTGCTATTCGTCCACCTGAACAACTTCATTTCTGAGGATTAAGTCCAGGATTTGGGGCTCTATCATTAGGCATGTTGTGTTCTGGCTAAGAAAGTTCTGTTGAAAGGACCAGTTGATATTTGGACAGTTGAAAACCCAAATATTATTGCCCTAACATTTTTGGTTTCAGAAATCTGCCTATGTATGGCTCCACTAACTCTCTCCCATATACAGGGGTCAAAAATGTATGGCAGTTCTAAGAAATAATGATACACAAGAAAGCAATGTTGACGAATAAGCAATGTTAAATGATAAAGAAAGCAATGATTTTTGATAAGCCATATTTAAGTGAAGTTTTATTTTCAAGAGAGACAATTGCCTCCACTTATGAGGAAGACATCCCTGAAGAGGTGAATAGGAAGGGTTTGGAGGGATATGGGCCGGGTGCTGGCAGGTGGGACTACATTGGGTTGGGATATCTGGTCGGCATGGACGGGTTGGACGAAAGGGTCTGTTTCCGTGCTGTACATCTCTATGACTTTATGACTCTATAAGAGATAATTGATAGCTCCTAGTTATTCCCACACCTTCGCCCCTACCACATGATGATTCTGCTTACCTCTGAATATTCTGTTTGCTCTAAATCCTCTATTAATGACTTCAGTGGTATCAAGTGCAAAACAATATCACTTGCCTCTTCTAGACCTATATTTAATACGGATACCAGGTAACAGAAAGTAAATTTAAAGTTCATCCGTAAGTCCCATCTGAATTTAACAATTCAAAGTATTTGCACATACTTATCTTTCAACACATACTTACAGAAACAAAATCTTATTATGTCATTAGTACCTGCTCTGATGTCATCATACAAGCTTTTCAGAGCTGGCCAATAACTGCTCTTGGATTTTTCTAGAACTTCAGAAATTTTGCGTGCTTTTGGCATCCATAACTAAAATACAGAAAAAAGTTTAAATGCTAATAAAGGCGCACACTGTATTAATTCTGTTTAATACTAAGTAAAAGATTCTTTGGACAACAAACAAGATGTTTTGGAGAAGACAGGCAAAGTCATTCATATTAGGGGAGGCAATGCCTATTGGCATTGTTGCTTTACTATTCATTCAGAAACTCAGCTAATATTCTATAGACCTGTGTTCAAATCCTACCATGGCAGCTGGCAAATTTGAATTCAATAAAGAATCTGGAATTAAGGGTCTAATGATGAGCACAAAGCCATTGTTATTTGTGAGGAAAATCCCATGTTGTTCACTAATACCCTTTAGGAAAGGAAATCTATCATTCTTACCAGGTCTAGACTACATGGGACTCCACACCCACAGCAATGTGGTTGACTCTTGACTGTCCTCTGGATAATTAGGGAAGGTAATAAACCCTGGGCCTGCCAGAGATGTCTACAACCCATGAGTGAATTTTTAAAAAGCTGACAATGTTTTGATCAAGAGTTGCAGGACTTGAAACATTGATGCTGTGTTTCTCCAGCACTCTGTTTTGATTCAACTCGGCTTGTATTCACCAGAGTTCAAAGAAAGAGATGGGATATGATTAAAACATATAAAATTCAAACAGGGCTGGATAGTCTAGAAGCAGGGAGAACGCTTCCCTAATTGAGGAGTCTAGAACTCAAAGTAAGACAATAAGACATAAGAGCAGAATAGACTATTCAACCCATCGAGTCTGCTCCAACATTCAATGAGATCATGACTAATCTGATAACAATCAACTCCACTTTCCTGCTTTTTCCCTATAACCCTTGATTCCCTGACTGATGAAAAATCTGCTTATCAAAGTCTTGAATATACTTAATGATCCAGCCTTGAAAGCCTTCTTCAGTAAAGAATTCCACAGATTCATTCTCCTCTGAGAGAAGAAATTCCTCATTTCTGTTTTATGTGGATGACCCCTTATTCTGAGATTATGATCTCTTCCACAAGGGGAAGCAACCTTTCCATTTCCACCCTATCAAGTCCCATGAGATGCTCCTATAAGATTTCCTCTCATTCATGCAAATTCCAATGAGTGTACAGACCGAACCTATTCAACCTTTTCCCACATATAGTATCAGCCGAGTGAACCTTCTCTGGACAGCCTCCAATGCCAGTATACCTTTCCTTACATAGGAGGCACAGAACTGTTCACCAAATTTCAACTGTAATCTGAATGCTGCCATATATAATTTCAGCAAAACATCCCCTTTGAAATAAAGACTATATTCAATTTGCCTTCCCTATTACTAATCTTCTAATGAATAACTAGTAATATCCAATGAATGAGGAAAAAAATAAAAATTCTGTTTGGCAATTCTCTTTGCTTCTTGTTACTCTATGTAGCAAAGAAAACCACATTCTTCCCACTCTTTCGGTAAAGATATGATCCTGGATATCTTAAGAATCTAATGATTAATGGGCTGAAAACCAGCAGATCAAGTTTAATTTGAATAAATATGAGATCTTGCATTTTGATAAAACAAACAAGGGCAGGACTCATACAATTAAAAGTAAGGGCTTGGATAGTGTTGGAGAACAGAGAGACCTATGGGTTGAGATACATAATTCTTTAACATTTGTATCACATGTAGATATGGTGGTTAAGAAGGCATTTAACACACCTGTTTTCATTGCTCAGATCTTTGAGAATAGGAGTTGGGGCATTTAGTTGAAGTTGTACAAAATATTCGTGAGGCCTCTTCTGGAGTACTGTGTTCAGTTCTGATGCTGGTGAGGGTTCAGAGGAGATTTACTAGGATGTTTCCAGGAATGGACGGTTTGAGATTTAAGGAGAGGCTGGACAGGCTGGGACTTTTTCTATTGCAGTGTAGGAGGTTGAGGGGTGATCTTATAGCAATTTTTATAATCCTTAAGGGTACAGATACGGTGAATGGCAGGTATCTTTTTCCTAGGGTGAGGAATTTCAAGACAAGGCGGCATATTTTAAAGGTGAGAAGAGAATGATTTAAAAAAGATATTTGGGGCAATCTTTTTACAGAGAGAATGGTCCATGTGTTGAATGAACCTCCAGAGAAATTGGTGGATGTGGGTACAGTTACAATGGTTAAAAGGCATTGAGATAAGTACATGAATAAAAATTGTTTGGAGGAATGTGGGCCGAGTGCATACAAGTGGGACTACTTTAATTTGAGATTATGGTCAGCATGGAATGGTTGGACCGAAGAATCTATTCCTTTGCTGTATGATTCTATCTCATATTATCTCATTTCCTCCAATTTTCGACCCACCCAATCTCATACTGACACATGGAAATAGCTTCTCTAAATCTACATACAAAAACATACTTCTTGGGTCCAAATGGAACAACCCTATACTTTCCAATGTTGAGGTTTATCTGGCAAAGTTTTCCTCATTTAGTTAATCTAAAACTGTCCATTTTAACAATTTTCTGCTTTCATCTACACTACCCTTTAACTGTTTCACTTACCTTAACTTGGATAGATAACCCACTATTCATTCAATTATGTTATTTACAAATATACTTTAAAATTGAGATCCATATACAGATATTTGGGGACACTAACAGAGAAGGAAGAATGTCAATGAGTGATTTACATAACATAATTAAATAGTTGGAATTATAATGAGCAACTATAGACTGATTAGTCTATTGCTGGAAAAGTATTGGGATCGATTATTAAGAAAGTTATGGGAGAACATGTGAAACATCAAAAGTGATTCCAGTAGAGTCAGCATGGCTTTGTGAACAGAAATCATGTCTGATAAATTTATTAAAGTTTTTGGATGAAGTTTCAATCAAAATGGACAGAAGGGAACCAGGTACCCAGGTACCTGATAGTAAAGTCCAGTGTAGGTTGTAATTTGGCCAAATGAATCTCCAGGTTTGTGGTTGCTTGCTCTATCATGACCATGGATCATAATTCTGGATTACTTCTGAATGTCTCTTATATATTAATTCTGACATTTTTTAAACAAAAGGACTGATAAAGACAAAATGATTTTGGATGCAAATCCAACAAAAGTCTAGAAATAGGAACCTGGAATGTGTTACCTGACAAAGTGTCAATTAAGTCGAAAAGGGGAGAAATGCATTATAAATTAAACTATAATTTCCAGTAAGTTATCTCAGGCTGCCAACATATTGTGAGAAAAAGCAGCAGTCAGACTGAAAGATGTTTTGTGTGTTCCCTTTTCAAGAATACACAAGCACGGTGATTAAAATCCAAGTCCACCACAGTCTGTGCGTGTGTGAGTGGAAGAAAATAGGTTCGTAAACTGTGAAGTGTGCACATGTGCCAGTGGGCTGAGGTACTCAAGTACACTAGTCTGAGTTTGCGTACTAATATGCTGTGAAATTCACAAGCAAAGAACCACCAACTAAGTTACCCCTGCATTGCAGACAAAGGTCTTGCTCACTTTGACAGTTAGAAGCCAGAAAGCCTGACAAAAGGAAATGGGACACAAGGATTTCAACAAACTGACAAAACCAAAAGTTCCATAATCAACTATTCAACTATTAATGAACTAGGTAAAAACTATTAATGAACTACTACCTACCCTTCACAAATGATCCAGAGACTGAATTCTAAATCTTTCAAGTTTTTTTCTTTTATTTAGACTCACTTCTCATTTCAAATCTCTGCATATACGTTTTGCATTATTATTTTTTGTGTTTAGTATCTAGAAAATTTTCTCTTTTGTTAACTCAAAAAAGCCTAATTAAATTGGCTCCTTTTAAAACATACGGTCATCTGATCTCAAGAAAGGTATCCACACAGGAAAGATCCTTTATCAACTAACTTTGTTTTGATCACCAGAGTAAGAAAGGGGAGCCAGTTCATCTTCACCTAGAAGGTTGACAATTTGGGTATCCCACTGAGAACAGTGATAATTGGAGGAGCCTTGCCCAGGTCTAGTCATAACAGCAGTGTGCTACACGATTATGTGAACAAAAGGGCTATGAGGAAAGTCCAAGTCATGCACAAAGGCATCAAATTATCGAGAAAGGAACCTCTGAAGCGAATTCTCTACCCAGTGACTCCTTCCTTTCATGCATCTTCTGAATGTTTTCCACCCTTACACTCCACAGTTTTCATTATACAAATGAAAATGAAAATGAAATTCAACCTCAGTACATAACAATATCAACCTCCTTACTTGGTCATGACTTTCATCACTGTCATCAACCAATTTGATGATTTTGTTTTCCTGTATTTAAGTTGTCAGGAACACCAAATGTTCAAGCTCTGAATTAAGTGAGCTGTTGATTAATAGCCAAACAAGCAAGCTCATCATGCTGTCATGCGATTAAAAAGCCGAGAAGGTAAGTCCAATTTTTTATTCATTCCTATTTCCTCATGATACTTGGTAAGTGATACATACTCCTATAATACGTGACTGCAGTTACAGAGCTGAAGTGGTCAATTTATCATCTCTTACACAACTATAAATATCAACTTTAATGATGATAAATTAGTTCTTGGTCAGGCCATTGAAGTTCTGCATCGAATTGAGCAGATTTGATCCAATTAACATTTCGTCTAACAATGTGTTCATGTTCAGTGTTATAAAGTAACCAAGGTTGTAAGTATTTCAAAACGCTATTAAATTTGTATTTTGAAAAATAATCAATCTACTATCTTATAGTCCTCAACATCTTATAAGCAAAATCCTTTAATGCTACCTGTTCATGAAGGCACTTTAAATCCTTCAGTCTTAAATCCCAGAAATCAATCTCTTCTCTCGGCAGAGGGTTTAAGCCATCAAGCAAAGCTTGTGCTGAATCTTTGTTTAATACGTCTTTTACTTGATGTGTCCAATCAATGACAACAGATTCAATAGCATGTAAAGTGGCACCATCAACTTGAATAGTTGAGCTGGAATTTAAAGAACAAGATTAGAATGCAGATTCTTTAGTGTTGTTGCTAGATAATTTCAATATACTGCATGCCATAATTATTAATAGATAACCATAATTCCTGTAACTTTAAAGTGTTTATTTTCCAAGCCTGTAATGTCAAACTTGGAAGTTGAGTACTGGAAAATTAAAAGGGAAAGCTTTCTGACGAATTTCCACAGCCAAGAAACTGTCAAATGAGTGGGCTGAGGAATAAAGTGATAGAGATCTACAGCACAGGAAAAGGCTGTTCAGCCCATCATGTTGGTGACAGTCAACAATAACAATCTAAACTATTATAATCCCACTTTTCAGCATTTATCTTTTCCGGTGCCTAGGTCGATGTGGTGGTCCATCTGCTTTCATTTTATTATTAACACTTTGTAGTAAATGATACAAATGAGTGGCTACCAGGCCACTTCAGAAGGCAATTGAGAGTCAACCACATTGCTTGGATCTGGAGTCATATGTAAACCAGACTAGGTGAGGATTTCAGATTTCCTTTCCTGAAGAACATTAGGGTGCCAGTTGGGTTTTTTCAACAATTAACAATAGTTTCACAGTCATCAGTAGATTCTAAGTTCCAGATATTTTTTATTGAATTCAAATGCCGCTATCTTCAGTGGCAGTAATACCACTGGGCCATAGCCTCCCTGAATCAAACTTTGGATCAACCTGCTCAGACAAGTTATGACAAACCTCTGGACCACATGGGATTTTGCAAAACTAGAGTCATCCATGATTATATTATGTATTTTCTAACAAACCCTGGTCTGCAGCAGGTGAATATCAGTATTCTTCATAAAGCTAAAGTGACTAATTTCCTGAAGTGGCTATATGGATTACAGTAAATAGGAAGGTGGCAAGTAGCCCCTTAATTAGAATTAATGACCGTTCAACAATCTCAATCGGCTGCTGCTTGTGCTTGACAAGTAAACCTTTGAGGGATATCTGTCATCTTCTGGGGACTAAGGTGACCCTTCTGCATGTCTTATCGAGAACTCCAAGATCAGAAAGGGACAAGAGATTCGGCCAATAAGGGCCAGTCCCTGCCCTTGCTCTACCTACATCCCTTACACATCAACTCCCATTCCTGCAAATCTCCCTGTCATGATTTATCTCTGGTCTATGTCTGTGAACCTAGACATCTGGTAGGCCATTCCTGGAACAGATCTTGCAACTTGTGCATGCTGCAGAGAAAAACAGCTGCTAACCTCTGTCGAGCAGATCCTGGTTCTGACGGGAGGCTCACTACTACCTGACTGGCTTGTAGCTCTTAAGCATTCTAGCAGGCAGACAAGCCCCTGTCGCATTCATAACATTTTATCCATGGAGATTGATAATAATTCCACTACTGCATTAATCACTTTTGCAGAAATGAACATCCATTCCATCTAAAAATAGCAACATCATTCTGCCTCAAGCTACAGGAATAGTAGTCCTCCAGAATACCTTAGATACAGAAATAATTCCCAAGAATTGGATGATAGTAAACAACATGTTGCTTTTAAAGAAAGGGGAACAGAGAAATCAAGAAACTATAGGCCAATTTACCTAATGTCAGTTGCAGGCAAAATTATTCTTCTTCAGGCATGTTGTAAAAGACACATAGCAAATCGTACAATGATAAAATGGAATGAATAAGACAATAAGGTAAAACTAGTGGAGTTAGATTTTGAAAATGCATTTTATAAGGTGCCATGCAAGAGGTCATTACTTGAAATTAAGAATCAGGGATTGGAGGTATACTATTATAGATTGAGAAATGGTTAATAAACAGAAGTCAGTCATTTCTTTTGGTTGATTTTACTGCAAGAATCAGTAATTAAGGCTAGCCAAATACAATCAATATTAAAAAGAGTTAGATCAGAGGACTACTTTTATTCCATCCAAGTTTTAGATTAAATTAGATGCCCTACAGTGTGGAAACAGGCTCTCTGGCCTAACAAGTCCACACTGACCCTCGGAAGAGTAACCTACCCAGAGTCATTTCCCTACATTTACCCAACTAATGCACCTAACACTTCAGCCAACCAAACCGAAGCATCGGATTCATCATTCGAGACGTCACTTCCGCCAACAATCAGAAATGTTGGCCTCGTTGTTCGTGATGTCACTTCTGCCAAACAAACTGAAACATTGGCCCCAGCACTCATGACATCGCTTCCGCCCCTGTTAACACAGTTATAAGCTCCTTTGTGAGTGTTACTTCAGTTGGGGACATCACTACTGACCCTATAACCAGGCCCATTCAAGCAGCTATCTCCATCCCCACCTCAAGCTCTACCCCCACTCCAGGTCCTAGCTCCCATCCTTGCCATTTCTTCACCATTCCCCCAGACCTCCCCCCACACTGAGGACGAATGTTTAGTCCTCAGTAAAGGCCTCACCTTTATCCTTTTATGTTACCAGATTAATGAGTTTGACACACACTGCGACCTTGAGTGTTTCTTCTGCCGCCTCTGCCCACTTTTTCAACCAAGACACCCACCCACCCACTGAGGACCCCTTCTCCCGCCTCCAACACATGCCATCCACCTGGACACCCCGTGCCGGCCTGTTACCCACCCGTGACCTCTTAATTTCAAATTACCACCATGACATCGACTGCCTCAACCTGTCCACCCACCTCACCCAGTCCAACCTCCTGCCCTCATAACGCGCAGCCCTCCACTCCCTCTGCTCCAATCCCAATCTCACAGGCAACGTGGGTGCAGTTGTAGTGTGGTGCACTGACCTCTACACTGCTGAAGCCAGGTACCAACTTGCAGACACTTCCTCCTCCTGCCCCCTTGATCACGACCTCACCTCCCATCACCAAACCATCATCTCCCAGACCATCCACAACTTCATCATCTCTGGAGATCTCCTATCCACAGCCTCCAACCTCATTGTCCATGAACCCCGCACTGCCCAATTCTATATCCTTCCTAAGTTTCACAAACCTGACTGCCCCAGTCAACTCATTGTCTCAGTCTGCGCCTGTCCCACCGAACTCATATCTTCCTACCTCAACACCGTCCTGTCCCCCTACGTCCAAGAACTCCCCACCTACATTCATGGCACCACCTCCTCCAAGATTTTTGTTTCCCTGGCCCCCAATGCCTTATCTTCACCATGGACATCCAGTCCCTCTACACATCAATCTGCCACAATGAAGGTCTCTAAGCCCTCCGTTTCTTCCTCTCACGCCGTCCCAATCCCAACCAACACCTTCATCCACCTGGCTGAACTGGTCCTCACCCTCAACAACTTCTCCTTCCAATCTTCCCACTTTCTCCAAACCAAAGGGGTAACCATGGACACCCACATGGGATCCAGTTATGTCTGCCTGTTTGTTGGATATGTGGAACAGTCCATCTTCTTCAGTTACACCAGCACCACCCCCAACCTGTTTCTCTGTTACATTGATGGCTATATTGGTGTCACCTCATGCTCCCATGAGGAGGTTGAACAGATCATCAACTTTACCAACACCTCCCAATCTCAAATTCACCTGGACCATTTCAGACACCTCCCTCCCCTTCCTGGACCTCTCCATCGCCATCTCTGGTGACCAACTAACCTCAGACATCTACTTGAAGTCCAGTCACTCCCACAGCTACCTAGACTACACCTCCTCCTACCGTACCTCCTGTAAAAACGCCATCCCTTATTCCCAATTTCTCTGCCTCCACCACATCTGTTCCCAGGATGACCAATTCCACCTCAAAAAGTTCCAAACGACCTCATTCTTCCACGATCGCAACTTCCCTTCTCACGTGGTTGACGATGCCCTCCAGTGCATCTCCTCCACCTCATGCACCATTCGAACCCAACCCTTCCCAATGCAACAAGGACAGAACCCCCTGGACCTCACCTTTCACCCCACCAACCTCCACATACACCGCATCATCCTCCGCCACTTCCACCACCTCCAAACGGACCCCACCACCAAAGATGTATTTCCCTCCCCAACCCTATCAGTGTTCCGAAAACACCATTTCCTCTGCAACACCCTCATCAGGTGCACAACCCCCACCAGCACACAACCAACTCCCTGCCACGATAGGAAGTGCAAAATCTGCACCCACACCACTTCTCTCACCTCCATCCAAGGCCCCAAGGGATCCTTCCACATCCACCAGAAATTACCTGTACCTCTGCCAATGTCATTTACTGCATCTGTTCCACTACATCGGGGTGACAGGAGGCCTTCTTGTGGATCATTTCAGAGTTCATCTCCGGGACACCCGCACCCACCAACCCCACCACATCGTGGCTGAAAACTTCAACTCGCCCTCCCACTCCATCAAGGACATGCAGGTCCTGGGCCTCCTCCACTGCCAAACCGTTACCACCCGACGCCTGGAGGAAGAATGCCTCATATTCTGTCTTGGGACTTTATAACCACTCGGGATGAATGTGGATTTCAACAGCTTCCTCATTTCCCCTCCCCCTACATTATCCTAGACCCAAACCTCCAACTTGGCACTGCCCTACCGATATATCCATCACTCCCCCCTCTGACCTATCACCTTCATCTACATATCACTTTCTCAGCTACCTTCCTCCCAAATCCTTCCCCCACTCCCATTTATCGCTCAGCCCCAACCCACAAGGATCACTCCTGATGAAGGGCTAATGCCCGAATGTTGATGCTGCCTGACCTGCTGTGCTTTTCCATCAACACAGTCACTTAACACTATGGGCAGTTTAGCACAGCCAATTCACCTGACCTGCACATCTATCTTTTGGAATGTGGGAGAAAACTGGAGCACCTGGAGGAAACCCACGCAGACACGGGGATAACGTGCAGACTCCACACAGACAGTCGCCCAAGGCTGGAATTGAACCCAGGTCCCTGGCGCTGTGAGGCAGCAGTGCTAATCACTGAGCCACCGTGACGCCCCCATCTTTTCTCATTTTCTAAACTTAGGTGAGAGAGCAAGTAGTGAGGAACCCTCAAAGAAGCTGCCGTAAGTGGGCAAGAACATGGAAGACAAGATTTTAATATTGCTACCTATTTCTGGTGACCTGTTAAAAATGATTACTGGATTTTTTTAAATTTAAAAGAAACTCAACTATGTAAATTATGTGCTCCAGTTGGAAAGTAAAATTAGCAAGTGTGTCATATTAATATATTATAGCAATACTATGACAGGGAAGATAGTCAAAAAGAACTGTGTTTTTAGTGATGAAAAAGTAGGAAGTTGAATAAAAATATCAAAGTGATTTAAAAATAATTAGATTGGAAATTCTAACATCATCATTACAGTACTCATCAGATAACATAGGGGTGCTTAAAAGTTTAGTCTCAGAAAACTTTAAAGTGACTTACGGAAGCTATTACAGAGCCATATTTTGACAAATGTAAATAGGCCAGGAAAATCATATTTGGTCATACATTATTTTAATGTACAAGAAGCATCACCCATAAAGCAACATTCTTGTAGACACAATCATGAAAAGTTCATGAAGGAAAATAAAGTTGAATTGAACCACATCATAATTTTGCTGAACATGGTGATTACATATAGCTTTTTGCAAAAATCAACATGGTAACAAATGTGGCTTCATAGCTAATTCCTTAATTGGATAATTATATTGAGAGAATGAACAAGCAAGCGTTTTTGCAAAAATTGATTTATGAAAGAGATATTGGCTAATTTCATTGAGCAATGCAGTCAAACAAATATCAACTGTCACAATTCTAAGTTGACTTTATCAATGTAAAATCATGCCATTCAGAATGAAAAGTACACCAGCTACTTTTCCACCATTAATCAATGAGGTAATTGAAGGGGTATGCAACTATGTTGTACAAGTTGATGATCTGATTATGATCAGCCAAACCTAAGAGTAATGTTTACAACACTTGAACAAATTGTTTAATCAGTTATAAAAGGAAATTTAGTTATAAGCTCTGGTCATGTTTCAAAACCAAGTAGCCCCTAATGAAGTAAAAATCATGGGTACCTTGGATTTTCCTGTACCTAAGACAAAACAAGAAATTTTGTGGTATATATGCATTGGTGAATTCTATCAGAAGCCTGTTCCAAATTTCAGTATTAGTAGTGGCTACTCAAATAAAGACACAAAATTTGAATGAATAGAGGAGTTACACAGTATCTTCGATAACTTGGATGCTGTACTAGCTATTGTTTTAGCAGCATCAAATTATGTTCAGCTATTGGTGCCTGCAATCTGCTTGATTGTGCAGTGTTAGTACTAGAGGAGGAGATAGGGATAGAGCGCCAGTCAGTCACTTCTCTCAAAAATTGGATTTTTGCCAGCACAAATTCTCAATTATGGAAAAAGACAGTTTAAATTTGGTGTTGGCTTTACAATATTTTGAGGTCTACATATCCAGTAACTCTTTTGAGATATTACCTATATGGACCAAAATCCTCTAAACTTGTTACCAAAATTTCATCCCAAAACTCTAAGACCTTTTCATTAGACTCATCCTACAACTATACAATTTGAAAATCATTCATTTAACAGGAAGAAACAATATTATAACAGATACTTAACCAACAGCTAATATGGAGGAACACAAATAAACTAATGTGGAATATGATTTTCATGGCAAGTCAGTGTATATTTGATGTAAATATAATATTACTTGAAGAAAAAATCTGTATGTGTAAAAGAGAAATAATAATGAGGAGATTGTAATAGAAAATCAACATGCCTCTTCGTGATACCTTTCCATATTTTCTTGCAGGGAGATGCTATGAATAATGTAGAATTGAGTTTGTTCTATATTTTTATATTGTATGTTGAGGATTAGGGAAAACATGATTTTTAGTAGGGATTTATGGGCTTGGTAGTAAAGAGTATATATGCATTTTAATGTTTTTAAAAATATTTTACCACAAAGGGGTTAACAGTTCAGTGCATTAAAAAATGGCAGAACAAAACTGTGCTGTTGCCTAGTGACAAGATCCAGGCTTGCACACACAGAAGGAATAATCAAAAGGCAGTCAGTCAGTCCGTTTGTGCATGTGCTAAAAAGTGGAGGCTGCATTGTTAACCTCTAATGAAAAATCTAGGAAAAACTGCTGCATACTGTGTTTAGAGAACTCATGTTTGCTCTGAAGTTAAAGTCATAAGGAATTTAGCTTTCAGTCTGTTTTAGGTGTCTTTAGGAAAATATACCTAAAGACCAATATCAAAAGAAATTGGAGCAGGAGCAGGCCAGTCAGCAAACACTTTATTCAACACTAGGAGTAATATAGAAGGCAATAAAGGTGAACAAGCCATAAGATTAAAAACAGAACTTCAGTAAGACAGAACAACAGAACTACTTCAAGATGTATAAACCTGGAAAAGAAGTGGCAATGAATTAAACACTCAAATAAAACATGAACTACAGATAGTGGAAATTTGAAACAAACACAGAATGTCCAGTAGCAGATTGTTCTGCAAACAACTTTGTTCGCATAGAAACATTTCTGTCCTGGCCCTGCTGCAATGTTCCAATGAAGCATAACACAAGCTCAAGGACAATCACCTTAATTTCCACTTTGCCCCACCACCCACATCCCCTACCTTTGTCTTTTTTGTGTCATATTTACTTTACTAAGTATAGAGGGCCTATTCTTCCCCATCACATTTTTTTTCTCCCTTTCACCACTACTAACATTCCTTTTGTCTTTTTGTACTGAGCCTCGAAACCATGTATTTATTTCACCCCACCACCACCTCTGTCAAATCAGAAACATTTTCCAAGATGTTTCAGTTCTGAAGAAGAGTCATACAGGACTTGAAAAGATAACTGTCTCTCACACAACAGATGCTGCAAAATTTGCTTGAGTTTCTCTAGCACTCTGTGTTTCAAATTTCCAGCATCCACTGTTTTTTTGCTGCTGAAAGGATCACTATTGAGCTTATCAGCAGCAAATGTAAGAGAGTATCATTCTGTGACTGGAGGAGCATTGAACTTTGCAACTGTGAGTGGCTTTGTGGTTCAATTTCCATAGCAGGTGACGTTACCATGAAGATCCCACCTTCTCGACCTCATCCCTCTACCGAGGCCTGGTGATCCGCAGGTTAACCCCATCACTAGTTGTTTCTTTCTCTCTCTAATGAGAGGACAACCTGTGGTCCTCTGGGATTATGGCAATTTTACCTTATATCATCATAGCTGCAGTTTTAACACCAGACCCAGACAGAGAATCCTCAGAACTACAAAATTCAAAAGATTCACAATCCTTTGAAATTTCTTACCTCAATCCTAAATGGCCAAGCTGTTACACCAGAACTATAAACCTGAGTCCTGACTCTTAACCATTTTAAAAAGTCAAGTCTCTGAAACATTTTATCTATTACAACAATTACAATACCCATTCGTCAAAATTCTTGGGATTAGAACAGATTATATTCGACATTTTCTTATAAGATAATTCCCTCAGCCCAGAAACCTGCCTTGTCTTTTTCCACTTACAGTCATAAAGTCATAGAGATGTACAGCATGGAAACAGACCCTTCGGTCCAACTCGTCCATGTCAAACAGATATCCCAACCCAATCTAGTCCTACCTGCCAGCACCTGGCCCATATCCCTCCAAAACCATCCAATTCATATACCCATCCAGATGCCTTTTAAATGTTACAATGTACCAGCCTCCACCACGTCCTCTGGTAGCTCATTCCATACACGTACCACACTCTGAGTGAAAAAATTGCCCCGTAGGGCTCTTTTATATCTTTCCCCTCTCATCCTAAACCTATGCCCTCTAGTTCTCCGAGCCTAGGGAAGAGACCTGGTTTATTTATCCTAATCATGATTTTATAAATCTCTATAAGGTCACCCCTCAGCCTCCGACACTACAGGCAAAACAGCCCTAGCCTATTCAACCTCTCCCTATAGCTCCAATCCTGGCAACAGCCTTGTAAATATTTTCTCAACCCTTTCAAGTTTCACAACATCTTTCCGATAGGAAGGAAACCAGAATTGCACGCAATATTCCAGAAGTGACCTAACTGATGTCCTGTACAGCCACAACATGACCTCCCAACTCCTGTACTCAATGCTCTGACCAATAAAAGAAAGCATACCAAACGCCTTCTTCACTGTTCTATCTACCTGCGACTCGACTTTCAAGGAGCTATGAATCTGCACTCCAAGGTCCCTTTGTTCAGCAACACTCCCTCGGATCTTACCATTAAGTGTATAAGTCCTGCTAAGATTTGTTTTCCCAAAATTCAGCACCTCACATTTATCTAATTTAAACTCCGTCTGCTACTTTTCAGCCCATTGGCCCATCCGATCAAGATCCTGTTGTAATCTGAGCTAACCTTCGCTGTCCACTATACCTCCAATTTTGATGTAATCAGCAAACTTACTATCTATACCACTTATGCTCACATCTCACATCCAAATAATTTATATAAGTGATGGAAAGCAGTGGACCCAGTACCGATCCTTGTGGCACTCCACTGGTCACAGGTCTCCAGTCTGAAAAACAACCCTGCACCACAATCACCCTCTGTCTTCTACCTTTGAGCCAGTTCTGTATCAAAATGGCGAGTTCTCCATGTATTCCTGAGATCTAACCTTGCTCACCAGTCTCCCATGGGGAACCTTGTCGAACACTTTACTGAAGTCCAAATAGATCACATCTACTGCTCTGCCCTCATCAATCTTCTTTGTTACTACTTCAAAAAAACTCAATCAAGGTTTACTTTAGCTACCTAGCCCTTCACAGCTCTTTAATATCTTTACACCTTACTTACTCTGAAAAGTTGTGTAAAACTATCTGTCAGATATCTTATGTCATTCCTCTGTTACAGACAGGGACTTGAACCAGAGGCAAGGACTCTTTCACTCCACCTCAACATTCTCTCTCATATAATTGCATCGTCAGCAAACTTGGATGCCTTTCACTTGATACTCTTGTTTATACATTTGATTCTCACATCAAATTATTTTTATAGATTATAGGCAGCTGAGAGCCAAGCATTGACCAAAGCAAGTTATCATTAAACCATCAGATGCCTTTTAGAATCATATCAGAAGAGTTCAGAGTTTATCTTCTGCCTGTACTTCTAAGAGGGAATAATTCAACGAGAACAAAGAATGTAAGAAATGTATTTGAGAAAATATGAAGTGCTAATATTAGTAAGCATTTGTGGCATCATACCTGTCTGACTCCTCATCTGAATCTTCCAGATCATCAGCACTTTTTGGAAGAGCAAGAAGTGCTTTACCTTTTAGTTGTCCACCAAATACAAATACATCATTTTTAAGTTGTTGGGCATGTTTCACTACATCTTCTGATACCACCTGAGGCCAGGTAGTCATATTGTCAGTGTTTGTGAAAAGCGTGCATACTACCTAGAAGACAAGAATCATCATGAGTTTTGAAAAACAATAAACACAAAATATGAAAGCTATCATTGAACAAAATATTGATAGATTTTCCTAATTAAGGTAAGTATAATGGACTGTTTTAAATGCTTACTCTTTATAACTGTGAGAATAAAATTGTACTAATAATGTGGATTTTACAAATTCATTTTCTAACTTAAATCAATAGAGTATCAAACATGCATTTATGACACTTGTTTATGAAAATCTCTATTCAGATATGACAATGCTACAATTTGGCCATTACTTATTTACTCTTACATATTTGAGCTTCACCTCAAAGTATGTTATAAAATCATTAATTATTTACAAAAGAATATAGACATTTGTCTATATTTAGTTCACCTAACCAAAAAGATTCTAATTCCCTCTTACCAGTCAGTGAGACTGGTCTATATTCAAGAACACTGCAGCCAATATAATTGGGTGTGTGATGACCATCACAGACTTCATCAGGAAGTGGTTAGAGGACTGCATGCCAAAAAAATTAATCTGAATGTTCCCCACCTGGAAACTATGGATGAACTGGGAGATCCACTCTCTACTGAAGTGCAGATCTGAGGTGCACCCCATGATTGTAAGATTTTTGAATGGATCGCTCAAATACTAAAGTTGATCTCTCTCTGCACTTGTTCTCCAGCTGTAACACGGTATTCTGTTTTCTGTTGTATCACCCTGATGTACTTATATGTGCCAGAATAGCACACAAAACAAAGCTTTCACTGAATTTCAATATATTTAACAATATCAAATCAAAACAAATCAAACCTGGCATCTAATTGGTGTTGAAATATTTTTAGTGCTAGGGTTGGCCATGACTGAGCAGCACAAATTGGCTAACAGTAGTTAGAAAGCTTGAGAAAATATTTGCTAAAGCAGTTGTCACAATGTTGGTCTTTTTACAAGGATAATATGCCCTTAAGTTTTTTTTCCAGAGGGGATAATTGGTCAGGCTCCAACTAGGCTGGGATTGAAAGATTTATTGGTGCCATTTTTGTTTGTGCCTAACAGATAATGCTTCAGGAAGAAAGTTTTCAAGTCTTTTTTTAAAGCAAAACTGGAAAAATCAAGGGGATGTGGCCAGCTCTCTAGCTGTGCAGGTCAGTTCAGTTCGAGGGTTACTTGAGTCAGAGTCACAGTTGAAACTGGAAGCTCTCTCCCTCCTCCTGCCCTTCTGATATCATAATCTGTAAGCTTTTTGTGTCATTTTTATTCTTTGTGCTAAGAGGTCTGTTTATGGGGATTGTTGCAAGTATTTTTGGAACAGCATCATTAAGTTGGGATAGACTGTTGGGTTTTTGGACAGGATAAGTTATCAGGTATTCTATTTTCTGTTCTTTGTGTTTCATTCCGTAATTTTGTAAATAAATTCTGTTTGTTTAAAACTTGGCAGTCACATCAGCTATTTCACAACGGGAATATCCACAAATAGCAATGTTACGGTCTAGGCTACCTGCTCAAAAATATTTTGATGGGTGGGGCCTGGTCCATAGCACAGTCTTCACAAGTAGAACAATAATAGCTCTTTAGACCCAAGGTGGCAGAACCAAGATAAATTATACAGCTGCAGTTATTCATAAGACATAGACAAGAACATTTCAAACTACATTTAATTAGTGAATCTTTTTACAATATCTGTGGTAGATTTTAGTTAAGATCCTTCAAATAATCATAGATATAGATTATGAAGTAGTCATAGATTCACCTATTTACAAAAAAAATCACAAAAAGCATAAGAGGAAAGACTTCAAATAAAAGTATGAAACCAAACCAGTCTCAGACAGTAAAAGCAGCTCCCATTTATAACAGGGAGGAATGAATCAAAGGTACAGAAACTAGCAGACATTAGAATGTGGTTTGAATGAACAGAGTATAAGACATCCAAAGCTAAATATAGGGGTGTCTAGTAAATATGGTAAGAAAGAATTTGTGCACAACTTGTTAGCTAAAGAATTCTGACATTAGGTGTAACCACATAACTTTGTTCGAACCGACATTATAACAATTAGTAAAACTCAGTATTCTTTTGTATTTCCTGTAATGTGGTTAATATGGAATTTAAAAGATTCTTAAGTGATAGACAAGTATCCAATTAATTGACAGTTAACGTGGTGCAGCTGGCAAATGCTTGGGAAGGAATGTACTTGAGTATAGTTTCCATTGTGAAAAGCCCCGAGAAGGAAGATAAGCAAGTCTGGGAAACTTCATGAGACCATGGAGGACCAGGGGTTGATCACAAGTCTGTCCATCTCCAGCCATGCAGTTATATAATTACATTAATTGGAAATGTATGTAATAAATTAATAATATTATTCATTTGTAAATGTTAAAGGCAGGATGAAGCAATTGTATAAAAATATATGTTTTCCTTTGCTCAGTGAAGAATCTTTGGATTTTCAGAGGGTTTCTTCCCACCAGAGTAATTTCAATAAACTCTTTGATGCTGGAAGTGAACTCCTGGGTATTGAGTGAATCATTTGGCCATTCCACCACAACACGAGGATTTTGGTTTCCACTAATCTTCACAGATGTATAAGTACTCTAATCACTAATTGCGGAGTCGTGAGTGTGGTGCTGGAAAAGTACAGCAGGTCAAGCAGCATCCGAGAAGCAGGAGAATCGACATTTCGGGCATAATCCCTTCATTAGGAATTGTGTGACAAAATTCCCTGAAATCAGCCAAAAACGTTTATCATTGGATTCTAGTCCAATTCTTACAAGTAAATTCAGATGTTTTATTCCAAATTTACCTGCCCAACATGAACAATCTCATTTACAGCTTAAGAAGATTATAAAGTTTCAGTCAGATAGAGCCAACAAAATGTAACAGGATTGGGGTATATAATCAATCTGTCCTGTGAAGAATGACTGAGTACCCAAGAGAATTTGTAACAAGGTTTTCAGATTCATAGACAAAAAGATGTGGAGGGTGAGAAGAACCTTGATACGTGTCCAAGAAGTAGAGACAAAGTAATGGCGTTCTGTGCTTGAAGGAGAGCTTAACTGAAATCCTCATTCCTGACATGAACAAATATTCCAGCAAGTATCTACTCTGTCATTCCAAAATAGTGCCGAGATCAAGACACAATGCTCCATTGGATATGAACTTGTTTTACCTAGGTTCAACATTCCTTCTTGGTCTTTAAACCCAATGAATTCAAAATTTAGGTCTGTACCATCCAATTTAAATGGGCACAAGTACCTACAGATGTTCAAAATGTTGTGTGCAGTGCTAAGAAACACTCCTAGTGCAATCTTACCAGACACACACACAGTTAGAATCTGCCAGACATGTGCAGAAAGAGCAGATTATAACATGGAAGTGGTGGAGGCTAGTACAATTGCAACACTTAAAAGGCATCTGGATGGGTATATGGGAAGGGTTTGGAGGGATATGGGCCAGGTGCTGGCAGATGGGACTAGATTGGGTTGAGATACCTGATCAGCATGGAAGAGTTGGACTGAAGGGACTGTTTCCGTGCTGTACGTCTCTCTGACTCAATGACTCAAGAAACAGTATATAATGCTGAGATTGTATTTTGACTGTTATTTTGGAGCACAGTGCACCACAGCTAAATTACACACGTATTCAGCAGCAGGAAGAAGTCCTGAACAATGCTATTCAAAGAGAAATCATTGACAAGATTCATTATTAATTAATTACTACTGGCTGTTGCTACAAATATATTTGTGTTTGCTGCTTTTGAAAGTACTTTAAAGTTGTTAAAATAGAAATGGAATGATATGGCATGTGATGAAGCACTATCTCCTGAATTCATCAGGTGAAGGGGCTAATTTCAAATAACTTGTTGGACAATTGTCACAAAGCTGGTCTCTTTTTTTCTAAAAGGTGTTCCTTTTCTCAAGGATACTTTATCCTTAGTTTTTTAACAGAGGGGTCATAAACAGCTCCCGGTTCTGATTAGACTGGTTTGGTACAGAGATTAAAGAGTATTGAGAAGCCTTTTTGCTTATATGTAAACAGAAGAGACTTCAGGCCAAAGTGATCATGTTTTAGAAGTGATCTGTATAATGAAAGGGGAGTGGTCAGCTCTCTGGTTGAGTAGTTCAGTCCAGAACTAGTTAGGAGTTCAACAGTGAGTTGTGTGGAAACAGGTTGCTAAACTCTCTCCTTCTGCCCTTCTCACTTCAACCCATAAGCATTTGCTCCATTTTTACTGTTTTTTAAGAGGAGTTGCTTATTGAGGCTGTTGTGTATATTCAGAACAGAATAATTAAGTCTAGTTTGGACTGAGTTCTGTAGGGGTTCTTTACTCTGTTCTTTGTGTATCATTGTGTAATTTTGTGAATACATTTTTCATTTGTTTTAAAACCTGGTACTCAACCTAGCTAACTTACTCCAGGTAATTTTCAATGTACTCTTGTTGAAACAAATTGCAAAGTTTTGGTCTGGGCTCTCTGCTTAAGAACATCTTGAGTGATCTGGCTAGTCCATAACACTATGACCATTTCTTTGGAGAAAGTGAGGACTACAGATGCTGGAGAGTCAGAGTCGAAAATTGTAGTGCTGGAAAAGCACATTAAGTCAGGCATCCGAAGAGCGGGAAAGTCAACCTTTCTGGCATGAGCCCTTCATTAGGAATGCATTTCTTTGGACTTCAACATGATTGGGAGTAAAAACAGAGGAAAAGGAAAGAAGGACAAGCTCTCAGAGGAGGGAAGAGAAGGGAGAGAAGTATTTTCACCAGGAGGCGTTATCCACACAATGTGTTCAGGGAATAGTTGTCCTACCAGAATCTGAGAAAGAAACAATGTGTCAGACTAGCATGCAAATAAGACTGTCCTCAATAATAGATGTCATTTCTATAGCAACATCTTCTACAACAGAGTGACTGCAACATTTCCAGTATCTGTTCATAAGCATCATGTGTCAGTCAGTTTTCAGGATAGAACAGGTGATGTTTTAATATCTCCTAGTTTGTTGTCCAACTTTGCGTATTCCAGGTCATTAAGACTCTGTATTCCAACGATGCAGCATACATAAAATGAGAGCTATGCTCCATACGGAAGAATGGTATAGCAAGCAATGAAACAATGCCTCCACTGGCTGGGTTGCCATCTCAATATTTCATTTTTGTCACAAACCTTACTTTCCTTGTGTTATCGAATGTCACAATATTCATTTGGCCACAGTGCAAGCATAAGTGCCAATATAAACAATCTGCAGCAAATGTAGAAATCAAAGTGTACCACATGACGCAAAAAAAATCAACAACTTACCTGTACAAATGGCACCTGAGCCCTTGTTTGTCTAAATGAAATGTTATAGCATGAATGTGACATGGCTGAAGAAACAAGTAATTATGCCTGGAGTGTCATGTTTCAGAGTGCTCCATTGCAGTTGTTAGATAGCAGCAAAGACCTCAGATATTTGGCTGAATTAGGCCATTGAATCTATCTGTTGAGTCTGCTGATCCATTCCATGAGCTCATGGTCAATCTAATAATCCTCAACTTCACTTTCCTTCCTTTTTCCCATAACCCTTGATTTCTTTACTAATTAAAATCTATTTATTTCAGCCTTGAATAAACTTAATGACACAGCTTCAACAACTCACTGTGGTAAATAATTCTATAGATTCACAGTGTCTGAGAGAACGTTCTCTCATTTTTTGTCTTAAATGTATGACCCTTTATTCTGAGATGATACCCTCTGGTCCTAGACTCTCCCACAAGAGAAAACAACCTTTCTGCATCTGCCCTTTCAAATGCTCTAAAAATCTTGTACATTTCAATAACATCACCTCTTAATCTTCTATGTTCCAATTACTACAGGCAATCTACTCAATATCTCTTATAAGGCAGTCTTTCCATGCCTGGTATCAAACTAAGTTAACCTTCTCTGGACTGCCTTTCCTTGGATAAGGGACCCAATACTGTCCACAGTGTTCCAGCTATGGTTTGATAAGTGTTTTTAATAGTTTTCGCAAAATCTCCCTACTTTTATATTCCATTTCATTTGAAGGAAAAGGCCAAAATTCCATTTGCTTTACCTATTACCTGCTGAACTTGGATACTAGCTTTTTGAGCTTCACGGAAAAGGAATCCTAAATCCCTCTATTCTGCAGTTTTCTGCAGTCTTTCCACATTTAAATAATATGCAGTTTCTCCATTCTTCCTGCCAAACTGCATCACCTAGCATTATCCCATGTTATTTTCCATCTGACAAGTTTTGCCCACTTGTTTAACCTGTCTATAATGCTCTGCAGATTCTGTGTGTCATTCTCACACCTTTCCACCAATTTTTGTGTCATTTGCAAACTTACCTGTTGTCCATTCACTTTCCTCTTTTAACAAATGAAATTATATTGTAAATAGTTGTGGCCCCAGCACTGATCCCTGTGGCACTTCCACTAGTTTGCATGTTGTCATCCTGAAACTGCCCTCCTTATCCTAACTCCTTATCCTAACATCCTATTAGTTAGCTATTCCGCTATTCATGCTAATATACTATCCCAATACTCTACCTTATTAAGTAGCCTAATGTTTGGTACCTTATCAAATGCCTTCCAAAAATCCAAATATTACATCTGCTGCTTCCCGTTTATCTATCTGCTTCTTCTCATGTTCTTGGTACCTCTTCAAAGAATTCTAGTTAATTTGTCAGGCATGATTTCCCATTCAAAAAACCATGCTGACATTGCTTGATCATATTATGTATTTCTAAATGATCTGCTGTTAGATAATTTATAGTAGACTCTAACATTTTCCCAATGACAAACATTAAGCTAACTGTTCTGTAGAAGGGTTACTGGACACAAAACACTAACTCTGCTTTCTTCCCATAGATACTGCCAGACGTTGTGAGTTTCTCCATCAATTTCTGTTTTTGTTTCAGATCTCCAGTATCCACAGTTCTTTGTTTCATTTTAGTATGAAGTTATGCACTTTTGGAAAGATGTATATAATATTATTTCAATGGAGCAAAAGTGCAGAAAACTGCCACAGGCAGGGATTTGGGCATTCTCATGCACAAATTACAAATAGCTATCATCAAAGTTCAGTCAGTAATAAGGAAGGCAAATGCATTGGGCCTTTATTTCAAAAGGAAAGAAACATAAAATGGGAAAGGCTATGCAAGGCAAGAGTCAGGCCACATCTACAGTGAACAGATTTAATCCCATTATCTGAGGAAAAATATACTGGCTTTGGGGGCAATTTAAAGAAGGTTTGTTATGTTGATTCCAATTATGCACAGATTTTTTTCATGACAAGAGATTCAGTAGGTTGGGCTTGCATTCCTTAGGATTTAAAGGAATTAACAGAGTCCTTGTTGAAAGACAAGAGACTCTAAGAAGGCTTGACAGGGTGGATGCGAAGACACTTTTTTCTCTTCTGGGAGAATCTAAGACCAAAGGGCATAATCTCAGAGCAAAGGGTCACTCACTTAAGGCAGAGATTAGGACAGTAGTCTCAGAGAGTCGTCAATCAGTGGAATTCTTTACCACAGAGAGTTGTTGAGGCTGATCCATTAAAATATATTCAAGGCTGAGATAGACAGTTCTTTAATCTGTAATGGAATCAAGGGTTATGAGGAAAATGCTGGAAAACAGAGACGAAAACAGAGTTGAGATCAGCCGTGATCTCATCAAATACTGGAGCAGATATGAAAGGCTGGATAGCATAGTTCTGTTTAAATGTCTTATGGTATTATTACCACTATTTCACCACCTCCTCCTTTACAAATGTTCTATTTGCCCACTGTTATGTCTGAACAACATTGGATGAATTAAGTTGCTCACATTGTTTCCTATAGTTCTGAGATTATTCTTTTACCTAACAATATGGTGATGAATTAACTGTTACTGTGTCCAAACATGTCACAAGTTACATTTTTCTGTGCATTTTCTGGGTCTCTTTTGATACAAAATTGAGATTAGATTGCTTCGTGTTATCTTTTATACTTTTGGTCACAAAGTAGTCATATATTTCAATTCCCAACTCTGTTTCTAAACCATTTAGGTTTTCCAAAATTATATTTGGGTAATTAAAGCTGTCCATGAATGCAATGCTTTTCTTCTCACATATCCCTCCTACTTCTTCATAAATCATTATATATTTTCTTTCTGATGAAAGAAAATTGACATCTTGGTTGTCAATAGGATTGCCAATTGTAGTTTAATCTTTTCCACATTCGAAATGTCTCGCCAGATGTACAAAATAATATGGTAAATTTGCAATCATTGTACCCTAGAAAATGAGCCAGACAGGACTGAAAATCAGTGGAAGGTAAATTTAAAGTATTACTCAAAGTCTAACAAATATATCAAGAAAATGTTAGACAGTATAATACAGCCACAAACATTGCAGCACTTCAAGGTTGAACCTTAACAGAACATTTTTGTGCATAAATACAGAATAAAGCTCAATTATCTGAAAGAAAAACAGAGTACTGTAGATATTAGAAATCTAAAACAAGACCAGAAAATTCTGGGAATATTCAATGAGCCTGGCAGTATCTGTGGAGAGAAAAAGTTAATTCTGAAGGGTTATTGACTCAAAACATTAACTCTGTTTCTCTCTCCAAAGATACTGTTAGGCCAACTGAGTAATTCCAGCATTTTGTATTTTTTCTTCAATTATCAAAATATTCTTTAACTATACTGAAACTCTCTTAATGAAGTAGGACAATTTTCTGTCACTCACCTCTTCAAGCACAGTTAATAACTGCTCAACTGGCGAATTGCTAATATCACCAACTGATAGCGAATCTCTAATGTTTTCAGGGGTGATACGCACCATTTTCTTTTTCACAAAATAAATTCCCTTAGTTTTAATTGAGGCAGGAAATCCCAAACTTGCAGTTAATTGTCCAACACTATTGATATAAAGTACCAGAATCATTACGTCTTCTGTATTGAAGAAGTCCATCAGCAGATTTTTGTTTTCTTCCGTCCCAGAAAATTTTGTCCATTTATCTGGTTTCATACTGAAAAACATCAGACTTAAGCTCTGTAAAAAAGCCATTCGTGGATCAGCCTCTTGTTCGTGTGTTTCCTCATCTTGTTCCATGTCTACTTAAAATTAGTTTTCCCAAATCAAAACAGGTTTTCTTGAAGTCAAGAGTATTTTGTACTTTCCTACAAAAAATGTTAGAGTAAAAGGTTATAAGAATGCTACATCTACATTAGGTCTATAAGACCATAAGACATAGGAGCGGAAGTAAGGCCATTCGGCCTATCGAGTCCATTCCACCATTCAATCATGGCTGATGGACTCCACTTACCGTAGCCCTTAATTCCTTGTAACATCAAGAATTTATCAATCTCTGCCTTGAAGACATTTAACGTCCCAGCCTCCACTGCACTCTGTGGCAATGAATTCCACAGGCCCACCACTCTCTGGCTGAAGAAATGTCTCTGCATTTCCGTTCTGAATTTACCCCCTCTAATTCTAAGGCTGTGTCCATGGGTCCTAGTCTCCTCGCCTAACGGAAACAATTTCCTAGCGTCCACCCTCTCCAAGC
>NC_057733.1:42763494-42831659 GCF_004010195.1 Chiloscyllium plagiosum | reverse complement strand
TCTTGGCCACTTTATAGGATCTCCCTTTTTCTTTGATAGATTTCCTGACTTCTTTTGTCAGCCATGGCTGTCTAATCCCTCCCCGGATAATCTTTCTTTTCTTGGGGATGAACCTCTGTACAGTGTCCTCAATTATACCCACAAACTCCTGCCATTTTTGCTCTACTGTCTTCCCCGCTAGGCTCTGCTTCCAGTCTATTTTCGTCAGTTCTTCTATCTTGCCCTCATAATTACCTTTATTTAACTGTAACACCATTACATCCTTCTCTCTTTCAAACTGCAGACTGAACTCTACCATATTATGATCGCTGCTTCCTAAGTGTTCCCTTACTTTAAGATTTTTTATAAAGTCTGGTTCATTACGTAGCACTCGGTCCAGAATAGCCTGCTCCCTTGTGGGCTCCATGACAAGCTGTTCCAAAAAGCCATCCTGTAAGCATTCCATGAATTCCCTTTCTTTGGATCCACTGGCAACATTATTTACCCAGTCCACCTGCATATTGAAGTCTCCCATGATCACCGTGACCTTGCCTTTCTGACATGCCTTCTCTATTTCCCGGTACATGTTGCGCCCCTGGTCCTGACCACTGTTAGGAGGTCTGTACATAACTCCCACTATAGATTTTTTGCCTTTGTGGTTCCTCAATTCCACCCACACAGACTCCACATCATCCGACGCTATGTTGTCTTCCACACCTTACTTGATGCTTACATTTTTGTCGCAGTGCTATGTTCATGCTTGTCTTACTAAAAGATTCTCCTTACATATTTATAGATAAAACTATTATCAATCAATCTAATGTACATAGTACTTTCACCAGGATCACTGCTACATCCCTTAGTTTTTTATTGAACAGTCCACCACAGTAGGAGACCATTCACCCATTAGAGTCAATACACAGGAGGGCATGTGTCCCATCAAGTCCATGAGTCATACAGTTTAAGATTCATAGGGGTTTCACTCTCCAGAAAGCTAGCAATCTGGTTAGTTCAATTCCTCATTTGCTTCATTTTGCTGCAATTTTAGTTCCTACGTGTACCCATCTAATTTCATTTAAAATACTGATTACCCTCTGCTTTTGCCATCCTCATAGAAAGCAAGTTCTAGGTCATTACCATTCATGGCATAAAACTAGTCATTTTCTAATGTCCCTCTGCATCTCATGCTCAAATCTCTGTCCTGTAGTCTTTCTACCATCAGCTAGTGGGGACAACTATTTTTGTGTATCTTATTTAAACTTGTCATTAGCCTGCACACCTCTATTAAAATCTCCCCTCAACCTAACATCCCCCTGCATCACTTGTTCAAATCTCTGTCTCTTAGTCTTTCTACCATCTTCAAGTTGGGACTTTTTTTTGTGTAACATGTTAAAATTTTCTATTAGTCTCTAATAAAATCTCTCCTCAACCTACTTCTACAACCTTAAGTTTCAGATAAACTGCTTAATTCTTGACAACATCTCAGCAAGTGGGAGGATTTGAATGTGTCCCCAAAACTTTAGTCTAGGCCTTTGATTATTATTCCACCGTGATTAACACCACACCAGCAACTGTCCTCATGAAACTCAACATCCTATATGTTCTGCTGATGACTACCACATTATACCCTGGTACTTTCAAAGAGCTATGCTCATGAACTCTCAGATCTGTGTATCCCTGAACACTCTTTGGAACCATGTCATTAAGTTTATATTGTCACTTCCTATTGCTCACACTTCTATGTATTAATTTCTATCTTTACTTGTCCATTCTGCTATCCTATCCATTTTCAATACAGTTGATTGGTACAGTTGTTACTGTTTGACTCACCTCCATGTTTGCTATGGTGTATTCAATTTATTTCCAATACCCTAGTTATTTCCCTGGTTACTTCACCACTTCAAGTGAATATTTAATTCTCTTTTGAAAGTTATTCCCAAATTCCAGATCATAACTTGTGATTTCTTTTCCTCACATCACCTATCATTCTTTTTGCAAATTATCTTCAATCTCTGTCTTCCAGCTGCTAACTTTTCTGACACTGGAAGAATTCTCATTTATCTATCAAAACCTTTCATGAACTTGAACATTATCAAATTTCCACATTTTTTTTTCTCCAGGAAGAACCCTAGATTCTCTAACTTCTCCATGTAACTGATGTCTTTTATCTCTGGTGGAGTTCTTATAAATCTCCCATGAATCCACTACAAGACTTTGTTGTCATTCTTAAAGCACAGTGCTGTCATTTTCAAAGACTTATATACATACACCCTCAGGTTTATTCTATCCTATTTTAAATGTTGTCTTGCCATGGAAAGATATTTATGCTCGAGAACCACATTTCTATTCTCCAAAACCCAAGTTAGAATCAGTTTCAATAATAGTCAGTACAAAAGCAAGTACTAATATAGTGTTCCATTTCTCTTCCAATATTCTGGTCTTTCACCGTGTTCCTACAATCTGTCTTCTCCTGAAAGAGGATTGTATTATATTAATTGACTGAAACAGTCCCCAGATCAATAATCAAAATCAGACCAGTACAATAAAATCAAAAGTACTGTAGTCATTGTGGCTAGAACAAAAACCCAAGATTTAAGATTTTAATTTTCTGACATAGAGCACATAATGGGAGATAAATCATAAAAGTGTTTGTCAGGGGCAAGGAACAAGATGCCTTAATCTCATTAATAAGTACAGCTTCAATATTAGATAAATTAATGTATCTCTTCACCTTTAGCAATCTTGAAAGGACATTAGTACATTCAGATACTGGATGGGAATCTTTCAGGTTATGAAGGTGTCACCTATTCAAAAGATCTAAGTTATACCTTTGCTGACTTCGGCTCAGCTTTTCCGAGGTATTAGTGCTTTTAACACTGATTGCTAACAAAACCTTCAATGACATCCTTAGAAAAATTGAAAACTGGTCTTTTTTACTCCAGCTTACAACAAGGGATCAGTGGTGGGTCCACTTTTGCTTGTCATTTACAAATCATTTGGATGAGAATTTAGAAGGCTATGTTAGTAAGTCGGTGGATTTTACCAAAGTTGGTGGTATAATCAAAATTGAAGAAGGTCATCTATGATTACAAAGGGATCTTGATCAAATGGGCCAATAGGATGGAATTTAATTTAGATAAATTTGTATTTGCATTTTGGTAATACAAACATAGACAGAACTTAGTTAAAGGTAGGGCTTTGGGTAGTGTTGAAAATGTGTTGCTGGAAAAGAGCAGCAGGTCAGGCAGCATCCAAGGAGCAGGAGAATCGACGTTTCAGGCATGAGCCTCACTTTCTCCTTGGGTAGTGTTGTCGAACAGAGAAACCTAGAGGTTCAGCATGTTTGAAAGTTGCATTATAGTTATACAGCGTGGTTAAGAAGGTGTTTAGTACACTTGCCTTCATTGCTTAAACCAATGAGTATAGGAGTTAGAAAGTCATGTTGAAGTTGTACAGAACATTGGTGAGGCCACAGTTGAAGTCCTGTGTACTGTTCTGGTCGCCCTGCTATAGAAAGGATATTAAATTGAGAGGGTTCAGAAAAGATTTACAAGGATGTTACTGGAACTGGAGAGTTTGACTTATAAGGAGAGGCTGGATGGGCTGGGAAGTTTTGTACTGCAGCAAAGGAAGTTGAAGAGTGACCTCATAAAGGATTGTAAAATCATACCAACATAAATAAGGTGAATAGCAAAGGTCATTTCCCCATGGTGGGGGGAATTCAAAACTAGGGGACACATTTTTACGGTGAGAGGAAAAAGTTATTAAAGGGACCTGAAGGACAATCTTTTCGACACAGAGGGTGGTTTGTATGTGGAATGAACTTACTGAAGAAGTGGTTGATTCAGGTACAGTCACAAAATTTTAAAAAACATTTACATAGGCAAATGAATAGGAAAGGTTTAGAAGGATACGGGCCAAATGCAGGCAAGTAGGACTAGCTTAGTTTGGAAAACTTGGTCAGCATGGACGAGTTGGACCAAAAGGTCTCTTTCCATGCTTTATGACTCAATGACTCTATAACCATTGAAATCCCTGCCAAAATAATGTGGCTCCTACTAAATTTGAGTGCAGCACCTCAATAACCTATGCCTCACTTATGAATTTTGTGCAGATTCTGTCCAGGTTTGATTTGCTGCTAATGGGATACAGTCCTTTTATGAGCTGTACAATATCTTACTGGATCAGCACACTCACAGAAAGCTTTGTAGATTTATCTTTTAGATCGTTTAAACACAATTATTCTAGCCCAGATGAGAAAGCAGAGCTCTCTCATACTCTCAGGGTAACGGTTTGTACAACCTCAATATGACGTCCCAACTCCTTTATGAGTTGCTACTAATGTTCTAGGTGCTGGCTTGGCAAGTAAGATTTTCCCAGGCAGTAAGCAAGTTCAAAGAGCTTGAATTGGCTCAATTGCTCATTCCTTTAATAGTGAAATGAAAGTCACTACAGTCCAGTATAAAAGCAAATTACTGCGAATGCTGGAATCTGAAACCAAAAGAGAAAATGCTGGAAAATCTCAGCAGGTCTGGCAGCATCTGTCAGGAGAGAAAAGAGCTGACATTTTGAGTCTAACTGACGCTTTGTCAAAGCTTTGTCATTAGAGAAAAACAAGTGGTGGTGAGTTTAACCTCAGGGTCACCAGCCTCTGATGAGGGACGAAGTTGAAAATGCATGGCCCTCCCGGTGACCTCATCCAGAACAGGAATTGAATTAATGGTTGGCATTACCCTGCATCGTAAGCTAGCCATCGTGCAAACGTTGCTAATAGATCCTTTTAATAAAGTGATCAACTGGGTGAGTGGAGTTGGGCTGGTTCATTGTTTTGTAGTTTCTCTCAAATTTTGATTCAACTTTAATTTGACTCTGCAATTCACAGCCCAATGGATGCCCATACTGATGTTCATGAATGGAGACATTTGTGTCCACTGAGAGCACAAAACATCTGCATGGCTGTCATGTAAACGTTCCACGTCACCATGCTGTATCTGCTTGGGGGTTCTGCTTACAACTGCAAATCATCCAATCCCTTTCAGTTAATGCAGTCACCAGAAGTTAATTCATGAACTCCTATACAGAGCTAAATTTGTTTAGATTTTAATAACTGTCAAGAAATTGAGAGTGAATCATTCCAGTAATCTTTACTGCGCTTTAGGTTCCACCTGTTCAAAACCTTCGCCTGTTGGTATTGGTATGTGAAGAGAAAAAATATGCAATGACAGTGTCAGAAACAACGGATATTGTAATCGGGAACAGAGAGATGGCAGAGCAATTAACTACATATCATTCGATTCTCTTTCACAAAGGAGGACACAAACAACATCCCAAAAATGTTGGGGAATGCAAAGTCTAATAAGAGGGGCTAACTGAAGAAAATTAGTATTAGAACAGAAATGACCTTGAAGAAGTTGAAAGAAGTAAAGACTGATAAATCTCCAGGGCCCTCGTACTTAAAGAAGTAATCCCATAAATAGTGGATGCGTTGTTGATCATCTTTCAAGATTCTGTAGAATTGGAGGGCAGCTAAAATAACACCATTGTTTAAAAAGAAAGAGGTAGAGAGGAAACAGGAAATTATAGGCCAATTAGATTGACATCAGTAGTATGGAAAATGCTACAAAGTTGAAACTTTATTGCTGGAACAGCACAGCAGGTCAGGCAGCATCCAGGGAACAGGAGATTCGACGTTTCGGGCACAGGCCCTTCTTCAGGAATTCCTGACCTGCTGTGCTGTTCCAGCAATAAAGTTTCAACTTTGATCTCCAGCATCTGCAGACCTCACTTTCTCCTGGAAAATGCTACAGTCCATTATAATTATGTTAATAGCAGAACACTTGGAAAACTGAAACAGTTTCAGACAAGTCAGCATGGATTTAAGAAAGGAAAATCTTGTTTGAAAAATCTACTGGAATTATCAATGATATGCCTAGAAGGTTTTATCAGAGGGTGTAATATCTTCAAATTTGCAAACCCACAGCCAGCTGGGTGGAAGGGTGAACTGAGGAGGATGCAGAGGTGTCTTTGTGTCATTCAGACCTTTTAAGTGAGTGAGCAATATATGGCAGATGAAGTACAATGTGGCTAAATATGAGGTTATCTACTTTGGTAGCAAAAACAAGAAAGTGGTTTATTATCTGATTGGAAATAAATTGGGAAAGGGGAGGTACAACAAAACTTGGATGTCCTTGTACACCAGTCACCAAAATGATGCATGCAGTTGCAATTGGTGGTGAAAAAGTCAAATGGTCTGTTGGTGTTCATAGGGAAAGAATTGGAGCACAAGAGCAGGGATGTCTTGCTGCAATTGTACAGGGTCTTGAAGAGGCCACAGCTGGAGTATTGTATGCAGTTTTGGTCTCCTGATCTGCAGAAGGATGTTCTGGCTGTGAAGCGAGCTCAACAAAGCACGATAAGACTAATTCCTGGGATGGCAGGACTCTTGTATAAAGAGAGACTGGATCAGAATTTAGAACAATTGAGAGGAAATCTCACTGATATATAAACAGGACCATACAGGGTAGTGCTGGAAGGATGTTTCTAATGACTGTTCAAGCCGAGAACCAGGGATCACAGTCTCAGGATATGGAGTAGACCGATTAGGACTTATACACTTAATGTAGGGTCCTGGAGGAGTATTGTTGAACAAAGAGACCTTGGGGTGCAGGTTCATAGTTCCTTGAAGGTGGAGCTACTGATAGCAAAGAAGATGCCTTTACTGGTCAGTGCATTGAGTATAGGGTTTGAGATGTCATGTTTTGGCTGTACAAGATATTAGTGAGGCCACTTTTAGAATACTACATACAATTCTGGTCGCCCTGCTGTAAGAAAGATGCTGTTAAACTTGAAAGGGTGTAAAAAAGATTTAAAATGATGTTGCTGGGGTTGGAGGGTTTGAGCTATAAGGAGAGACTGAATAGGCTGGGGCTATTTTCCATGGAGTGTCACAAGGCTGAGGAGGTGACCTTTTCGAGGTTTATAAAATTATGACGGGCATGGATAGGGTGAATAGCTAGATCTTTTTCCTAGGGTAGAGGAGTCCAAAACTAGACGGCACAGGTTTAAGGTGAGAGGGGAAAGATATAAAAGAGACTTAAGGGACAACTTTTTCAAGCAGAGGGTGGCGAGTGTTTGAAATAAGCTGCCAGAGGAAGTGGGAAAAAGTGAGGACTGCAGATGCCGGAAGTCAGAGTCTAGATTAGAGTGGTGCTGGAAAAGCACAGCAGGTCAGGCAGCATCCCAGGAGCAGGAAAATCCTCCTTTTGGGCAAAAGCCCAGAGGAAGTGGTCGAGGTTGGCAAAATTACATTATGTAAAAGGCAATCTGAATGGGTGTGTGAATAGGAAGGGTTTAGAGTGAAATGAGCCAAATGCTGGCAAATTTATTCAAAGTATTCAAGCACTGGAAATCGTTTAACATATTTCTGTGTGCAGCAAGCGAGACCGCTTCAGCATAACAGCTTCGAATACCAATGTTCAGGAGAACGAAATGATTACACAAGTTGTCTAAATATAGAAATTATATTGAAAACATGGAAATCATATTATTACCTTAGAGATCGTGCAACCTTCACAAGATCAGCCTCTAACTTCAGTTTAACGCGTATTCGTTACCGACCTTTTCAAACTAACCGACTTCCAACCGTCACTTCAGCGCGCGCCAGCGAACGAGGAGTGAGTTTGGAAGTCTTCATTTCACGGACGCGCAACAGCATTCTGGAATGTATTTATCATTTAATTTTTACAGGAAGAAAAATCACTTGTGTGATCTTTGCTCGATGAGGATCATGGTTTAACACCTGGCTTGCAATATGATGCCAAGTGATGCCAACAATGTGGGTTCAAATCCAGCTCTGGTTTGAGGGGAGATTACCACGAAGGATTCTCAACATCTCCCCTGACCGAAGTTTTAGTTAGACCGCCTTCCCTCTCGAATGAAAGAGTCGACCCATGGCTTGGTAAGACTGATAATCATGCCTTTACCTGACTCCTGTTAGTAAAAAATGGTAACTCGGCAAGCACCGTGCAAGGCAATGAGAAGATGGTACTGCAAATAAATGTGATAACAATGTGAGCTGATCATACCAACCCGATCCTCTTTATTGTTAAAGCACGAATGTACATTTTTTTTGTCGGCTTGGAGAGAAAAAAATTGAGAAAGAAAACAATTACTAGCATTTACATTTCTACTTCAAATGCTGGATTTTTTTGAATGCTAGAAATCTAAAATTTGAAAAAAAAAAGAAACCAAAGCAGAACATTTTAGAAGAACTCTTAGCAAACCAAATAGTTCACGAGAAAGGAGAAGGAAGAGAGTTGAATCTTCCAGGTCAGTTGTGACCTGTGTCCTCTACCTGCTATTTTTTGCCATCTCGTTCCAGCATGGAGTTTTTACTTGTGGTGCATTTGGACACACTCAAATCTTTGCCTCTTGTAACTTGTCAAGTGTTGCTACCTTTCCTCCTGAGTAGCAACAACTACTGAACATCAGTTTAAATCACCAGAGTGCAGATTGTTTATTTGGATCACTTTCTAATGTGGGTTCTTTGTGTCTTCAGACAAGTTCATAGAAGATAGAACAGTTACAGGCCACTCGACCCACGATGTTGTGCCGATCATTTGTCTTAATCTAAGATCAACCTAACCTACACACCCCTCAATTTACTGCTCTCTGTCCTTGTCCAGCAATCGTTTAAATGTCCCTAACGTCTCTGACTCTACTACCACTGCTGGCAGTGCATTCCACGCACCCACCACTCTCTGCATAAAAATAACCTACTTCTAACATCTCCTTGATACCTTCCTCCAATCACCTTAAAATTATGATCCCTCATGACAGCCATTTCTGACCTAGAGTCATAGAGCATGGAAACAGACCCATTGGTCCAACCCGTCCACGCCAACCAGACATCCCAACCCAATCTAGTCCCACCTGCCAGTCCCGGCCCATATCCCTCCAAACCCTTCCTATTCATATACCCATCCAAATGCCTCTTAAATGTTGCAATTGTACCAGCCTCCACCACATCCTCTGGCAGCTCATTCCATACACGTACCACCCTCTGTGTGTAAAAGTTGCCCCTTAGGTCTCTTTTATATCTTTTCCCTTTCACCCTAAACCTATGCCCTCTAGTTCTGGACTCCCCAACCCAGGGAAAACCCAGGTCTATTTATCCTATCCATGCCCCTCATAATTTTGTAAACCTCTTTAAGGTTACCACTCAGCCTCCGACGCTCCAGGGAAAACAGCCCCAGCCTGTTCAGCCTCTCCCTGTAGCTCAGATCCTCCAACCCTGGCAACATCCTTGTAAGTCTTTTCTGAACCCTTTCAAGTTTCACAACATCTTTCCGATAGGAAGGAGACCAGAACTGAACGCAATATTCCAACAATGGCCTGACCAATGTCCTGTACAGCCGCAACATGACCTCCCAACTCCTGTACTCAATACTCTGACCAATAAAGGAAAGAATACCAAATGCCTTCTTCACTATCCTATCCACCTGCGATTCCACTTTCAAGGAGCTATGAGTTTCTGGCTATCTACTCTATCTTTGCCTCTCATTACCTTGTACACCTCAATCAAGTCACCTTTCTTCCTTCTTTTCTCCAGTGTGAAAAGCCCAAGTTCACTCAACCTCTCTTTATAAGACAAGCCCTCCAATCCAGGCAGTATCCTGTTAAATCTCCTCTGCACTCTCTCTAAAGCATCTACATCCTTCCAATAATGAGGTGACCAGAACTGGACACAATATTCCAAGTGTGGTCTAACTAAGGTTTATGATCAGACTTCTTTGTTATTGATAAATAGTATTAATACAATACATGATGGTAAGATTGCAGAACAGCATGCTACATGCTGTACAAATCCAAATTCATGGCATACCCCTAACAATTATCACTTAAGTTTCACTGACATCAGAACTGAATTCAGAGGTTTATTCTGGACATCAAGTTTCCAACTAAAAGAACTCAATAAACATTTTTGACTAGAATATTTGAGTAAAAGTATTCCAAGTTTTTATTTCATAAGACTGAACAGTTCCAACCCCACCACCTCACTTAAGTTAGGTATTCCACAAACTCAAGCACTGTGAAGATGTTGTCCCTGAGCTAGTCAGCGCGGATGATGACATGAAAGCTAGACTGAATCATTTCTTGGTAGTTAAAAGGAAAGGAGCAGAATTAGTTCTGCATCCCAAAGCTTACAGAATTGGCTGTCAATGGATTACTATAGCAGAATGAAGACAGGTGGGTGCTCATCAAGAGAGTACCACTTCTGCCTGATTGGACATCGTAATTATATTTCTTTCATGATAACGTCTAGAGAAGAGAAGATCTGACAATGAAAATGTTCCAAATGGTGAAGTAGCATGTTTGAAGAAGAACTGAGGAGTAATTTCGAATATAGTAACATCTTAAACAATCTGTCCCTGATTTGCAAATTTAGGACAAAGAGAGTAGTGAATCATTAGGAAGATTGCAACATATAAATTTATTTCTTCAATGGACTGTCATAATGACTGCAAAGAATCAGCAATTTTGTGGATCCATGAATGTTTCATTTTACTGTGTTGCAAATCCAAACACAGGGAGGCTGACTTGAGTCATAGGTCATAGAGTCATACAGCATGGAAACAGAACCTTTGGTCCCACACCGACCAAAAATCTGATCTGGTCCCATTTGCCTTCATTTGGCTTATAATCCCTCTAAACCCTTCCTATTCATGTACCCATCTATATACCTTTTAAATGATGTAATTGTCTCCACCTCCACCACTTCCCCTGGCAGCTTATTCCAAAACGCACCACCCTCTGCATGAAAAAACTGCCCCTCAGGTCACGGTTAAATCTTTTCTCTCTCATGTTAAATCTATACCTTCTAGTTTTGGACTCCCCCACCCTGGGAAAAATAATTTGGCTATTCACCCACCCCTCATTATTTTATATACTACTATAATGTGCCCCCTCAGCCTCCAACATTCCAGAGAAAAAGCCCCTATTCAACCTCTCCCTATAGCTCAAATGTAACAACATTCTTATAAATCTTTTCTGCACCCTTAGAAGTTTAACACTATCCTTTCTAAAGCAGAGTGACCAGAATTGTATGCAATGTTCTTAAAGTGGTCTCACCAATATCCTGTACAGCCAAAACATGATGTCCCAACTCCTATGCTCAATACGCTGACCATTAAAAACAAGCATGCCAAATGCCTTTTCCACCATCCTGGTTACTAGTACTCCACTTTTGCGCACCTGACCCATAGGTCTCTTTGTTCAGCAACACTCCCCAGGGCACGACCATTAACTAACTGTATGTCTTCATGTTGTAACACAACATATGCCAGCCTCTGTGATACATGCATTCGAAAGGTTGTCACCTCTCTGGGTTTTAAACAGATTTCAACTCTGCATGCTTACTGTCATTATTTCTCGACAGAGTTAAACAACTCCGTACTTTCTACAAATTATAATGGTTCTGTCTTCTCTCATAATTTTAATCAGGTTTCGCTTTTGAATTAAGTAATTATCAACCCCTTTTGATGCCTATAATCATGTGTCACTACTATCTCTAGCTGGCTATTCATTTCTCTATCTGTACCTTACTTCAGTATGGTCCCTTCATATGGTCTCAACCTTACTTCAGGGCTTAATGTTTGGAATGCCATATTGAGCTTCTTCACATAGGTCTGTGAAGGTTCTGATGTTGCATGGTGCACCGGTGTTAATCTGAAACCTTATGCGAAACTGACATCGTCCTTCTGTAGTCCTCATACCAAAAGTCATTAACTATCACCTATTAACCTGACTCAACCAACTTGTTTTGTGTTGTACTCAGAAACTTTGGTGGATACCTCTTTATCTGCTCATTGTGTTTTCTTGTGGCTGTACACTTGTATGCAACATTATTTAACATCTTGCAGAGAGAATTTTGCTTTCGTACCCCTCGCCCAACCCAGTGTTCATGCCTCTTTCTCCTTTGCATGATGCCCTCCATAGTCTGTTCTTGGTCAATGTTTATTCTGTCCTTTGAGTCTGGACTCGCTGTTAACATAATGAAAGGCTTGGCCCATTCTGCTTGAATACGCTCAAGCTGCTAAATTAAAACCTCAGTGCTTCTCCACGTCAATTGGTATCCCAAGAGTAGTTTTCTCCTCTTTCAGCAGATGTGCTCTAACTGTGGGATCTCTTCTACTTAATAGTATCTGTTGTCTTTTCAATTCATACTTAGATTAGCTTTCAGTTATGCAAATTCGCAGAATTCTGTGAACTGAGTTAAGGAAGTCATATATTGATCATTGGCCTATTTTTCAACTTGAGTCATGAAGTGGCACAGTGGCACAGTGGCTAGTATTGCTGCCTCACTGTGCCAGGGAACTGGATTTAATTCCAGCTTCAGGTGACTGTGGGACAATTGCATGTTCTTCCTGTCTCCATGCAGGTTTCCTCCAGTTGCTCTCGTTTCATCCCACAGTATAAAGATGTGCAGGTTAGGAGGATTGGCCATGCTAAATTGTCCCTAGTGTCCAGGAAATATGCAGGGTTAGCCATGGTAAATGTGAAGTTATGGGGTTTAGGGTAGGGTAGGATGGACTTGATGGGCTGAATGGCCTCCTTCTACACTGTGGGGATTTTATCATCTAGTGAACATATGTCAACAAAAATTGTATTAACATAGGTTCAAAGTTTGTCTTCATGTTTTTGGAATACACTTGCTTCCTAACAGTAATAAGAATGTGGCTTGTTAACAGATCCTTCACAATTTTGTCATCATGTGTGGAACATTGATGAATTCTGCTTTGTATTACCTTTAATTTCAATCAAAACTGGGAGAGGAAAAGTTCGAGCCATTGTGTCTTACCCAATATTTCAGCTATGACACGTTTATTTGTTTATTTTTAGTTTCTTTCAGGTTCTTGTAGCAATTTTCATAACTTTGAACATTCCTGTGACTGTCAGTAGCTGTGATTTCTTTCTAAAATAAACTCATCAACAGTCAATCACAGCTCCACTTCTTACACCTTGGGCTCTCAAGACAATTCTAGCCTTGTGCTGTGATTTTATTGAAACTGTTTGGAAGGTGGCAAACCCCATTCAGTGCTTGATAACAGAGGGTACCAGGCTAAAATAGCCAAGAGGCACATTAATATAGATTGTTGTGTATATCTCTAATAGTGGCCATTGGAAAATGTCATGAAAGAGAGTGAGGGGCAAATAAATACAATCTTCTAGCTATTATAGAAACACAGTGAAGAAGGAGATCAGATTTAGAAAATTGAATGTAGAACATAGAATGGAACAGCACAGGGACAGGCCCTTTGGCCCACAATGTTGTGCCAATCATGATGCCAAATTAAACTAATCCCTTCTGCCTGCAGTTGGCCCATATTCCTTCATTCTTTTCATATTCATGTGCTTAAGTAAATGTCCCTTAAACACTTCTATCGAATCTGCCTCCATCACCACTCCTGGCAGTATGTTACAGACTCCAACCACTCTGTAAAAAAACTTGCTCCTCACACCTCCTTTGAACTTTCCCACTCTCACCTTAAATGCATACCCCCTGGTATTTGACATTTCAATTCTGGGAAAAAGATTCTGATTGTCAATACTATCTATGCATCTTATAATTTATAGATTTCTATCAAATCTCCCCTCAAGTGTGCATTTCTAGCGCCACACTTTTCAACTCTGATCTCCAGCATCTGCAGTCCTCACTTTCTCCTAATCCAGGCTGCTAATAACCAAGCGTGAGGCCGTCATATCAAGAGACCCACTCAAATATAAGGAATCCAAGTATGACCTTTGCAGAGCCAATAAGACAGCCGATCCAAATACCAATACCGATCCAAATTAGAGACCCAGACAGACATCCAGCGACTATAGTAAGGACTGAATGACATCATAGATTCTAAAAAGAGACCTATCCCTCTCAGATTGTCTCAAAGCCTTCTATGCTCGCTTTGAGCAGAATTTTGGTGGAGAGGTAACACCTATTCCAACAAGTCCTGTCGAACCTATCCCAACAGTCACTGCATCAGAGGTCAGATCAGTTTTCTTTTGTGTGAATGCAAGAAAAGTGATGAGGCCGTGCACTCAGAGCATGCGCAGGTCAACTGGCAGAGGTCTTCTCAGACATCTTCAACCTCTCCCTGCAGCTGGCCACTGTCTTTTCCTGTTTCAAGACGGCTAACATCATCCCTGTGCCTAAGAAGGCTCATGCACTCAATGACTACCACCCAGTGGCCCTACCTTCAGTGGTCATGAAATGCTTTGAAAGGCTGGTCATGACATTAATCAACTCCAGTCTCCCCACTACTTTTGACCAACTCCAATCAAATCTCCCCTCAAGTGTGCATTTCTAGCGCCACACTTTTCAACTCTGATCTCCAGCATCTGCAGTCCTCACTTTCTCCTAATCCAGGTTGCTAATAACCAACCAACCAATCAACTCCAGTCTCCCCACTACTTTTGACCAACTCCAATTTGCCTATCGGACCAACAGATCCCCATCAGATGCCATATCACTTACCCTTCACTCCACCCTGGAATATCTTGACACCAAGAACAGCTATACAAGAATCCTACTCATTGAGTTTTGAGAAGATTTGTAGCTCAGGTTGACATCGGATTGCTTACTGAGCTGGAAGGTTCATTTCTAGACGTTTCATCACCCTACTAGGTAACATCTTCAGCAGGCCTCCAGGCGAAGCACTGTTGATAATTCCTCCTTTCTATTTATATGTTTGGGTTTCTTTGGGTTGGTGATGTCATTTCTCGTGGTGACATCATTTCCTGTGGTGATGTTATTTCCGTGTCTTTTTCTCAGGGGGTGGTAGATAGGGTCTAACTCCATGTGTTTGTTGATTTTGTTCTGGTTGGAATACCATGCTTCTATGAATTCTCGTCTGTCTAGCTTGTCCTAGCATGAATGTGTTGTCCCAGTCGAAGTGGTGTCCTTCCTCATCTGTATGTAAGGATACTAATGAGAGAGGTCATGTTATTTTGTGGCTAGATTGTAGCATAAAAAAAAAGGAAACACACTCCATACACAAGAAAGGAAAGCACTGGAAAGACTAAAAAAAGATAAAAATATTGTCATCCTACCTGCAGACAAAGGACGCTTGACAGTCATTCTCAATCGAAGAGACTACATTGAAAAAGCGAACGCACTACTTTCAGAAACCAACATTTACTAACAAATAGCAATAGACCCGACCCCACAACTAGAGAACCGAATCACAACCCTACTCAAAAAACTTCAGAAATCTGGAGAAATAAATACGACTGACTTCCAAAAAATGACACAAGACGGATCCAACACACCACGCTTCTATGGATTACACAAAATTCACAAACCAGAAGCCCCCCTCAGACACATAGTTTCGCTACCTGGAACACCAACTTACAGATTGGCCAAGGAGCTACACCAAAGACTAAAACACTTAGTAGAAGATTCATGACACTCCATCCACTCAATCCAAGAATTCCTGAAGACTATCAAAGACGCTCAGATAGAAGAGGATGAAACAATGGTCTCCTTTGATGCAACAGCCCTGTTTACATAAATCACCATTACCCTGTCCAAGGAAACACTGACTACACTATTAGAAGACCCAAAGACACATACACCAAACACCACTAACTTCATCAGCAAGGACAGTATCGTCAAGCTAGACCTATGCCTTACTACACACTTCACCTTGAACAATAAAACTTACACACAAGTCAACAGAACACCCATGGGATCTCTGATATTAGGGTTCTTAGTAGAGGCAGTAATGCAGAGACCTAAACAAACAGCTCTGCCAACCATCCAACCCAAACTTTGGGTCCACTACATGGATGACACCTTTCTCATCACTAAATGAAACAAATTAGAGGAAACCTTCAAGACCATCAATAATATCCATACTGGCATAAAATTCACTAAAGAGGAGGAAAACAACAACAAACTACCATTCCTGGATGTCACAGTAGAGCAAACAGCCAATGGGGAACTTCAAACCAGCGTCTACAGGAAAACAACACAAATGGACCAAATATTGAACTCCAGAAGCAATCACCCCAACATCCACAAACGAAGCTGCATCAGAACATTATTCCAATGAGCTACAACACA
This sequence comes from Chiloscyllium plagiosum, assembly GCF_004010195.1. NCBI lineage: Eukaryota > Metazoa > Chordata > Chondrichthyes > Orectolobiformes > Hemiscylliidae > Chiloscyllium > Chiloscyllium plagiosum. The sequence continues at coordinate 42,815,560 of NC_057733.1, read as the reverse complement.
TTGCAGCACAGAGGAACTACGCAGAGCAGACGAAAATCACCTATATAGTATATTCAAAAAGAATGGGTACCCAATGAACTCAATCAACAGATTTCTCAGCAACAAACCAAAACAGACAAAATGCATCCAGAAACCCTAACCACTCTCCCCTACATCAAAGACATCTCAGAAATGACTGCCAGACTAATCGGACCTCTTGGCATCATGGTAGCCCACAAACCCACCAACACACTAAAACAGCAGCTAATGAACTTGAAAGACCCTATATGGACAACAAGCAAAACTAATGGTATTTACAAAATACTGTGCAAGGATTGTAACAAACACTACATTTGACAAACAGGCAGAAAACTAGCCACCAGGATACATGGACATCAACTAGCTACAAAACAACATGACCCACTCTCACAAGTATCTTTACATACAGATGAGGAAGGACACCACTTCAACTGGGACAACACCTCCAACCTAGGACAAGCCAGACAGAGACACACACAAGAATTTCTAGAAGCATGGCATTCCAACTGGAACTCTATCAACAAACACATCGAGTTAGACTCCATCTACCACCCCCTGAGAAAAAGACCCGGAAATGACATCACCACAGGAAATGACATCACCAACCTAAAGAAACCCAAACATATAAATAGAAAGGAGGAATTATCAACAGTGCTTCACCCAGAGGCCCGCTAAAAATGTTACAAAACTTCTGGAAAGAACCTTCTAGCTCAGCGAGCAAACCTCCATTCAGATCCTACTCATTGACTACAGTTCAGCCTTCAACACTATTATCCCCTCGAGACTGATTACTAAACTGAGTGGGCGGCACGGTGGCACAGTGGTTAGCACTGTTGCCTCACAGCGCCAGAGACCCGGGTTCAATTCCCGCCTCAGGCGACTGTCTGTGTGGAGTTTGCACATTCTCTCCGTGTCTGTGTGGGTTTCCTCCGGGTGCTCCGGTTTCCTCCCACAATCCAAAAAATGTGCAGGTTAGGCAAATTGGCCATGCTAAATTGCCCATAGTGTTAGGTGAAGGGGTAAATGTAGGGGAATGGGTTTGGATGGGTTACGCTTCGGCGGGTCGGTGTGGACTTGTTGGGCCGAAGGGCCTGTTTCCACACTGTAAGTAATCTAAATCTAATCTAATCTCGGACTAAGCCCCACTCTCTACAACTGGATCCTCAGTTTCCTGACCAACAGGCCACAATCAGAGAAAATTGGGGACAATATTTCATCCTCACTAACATTCAACACTTGAGCCCACCAGGGAAGCGTATCCAGTCCCCTACTGTACTCACTGTATACCCATGACTGCGTTGCCAAATACCAGATTAATGCCATTTACAAGTTCGCTGATGACACCACCATAGTCGGTCGAATCTCAGATGGCGACAAAACAGACTACAGACGGGAGGTGGAACACCTGGAAAAATAGTGCTCTGAGAATAACCTTGCTCTCAATGCTGGCAAAACCAAGGAACTCATTATTGACTTTCGATGGGATGTTATTCATGCCCCCCTACACATTAACAGCACAGAGATGGAACCAATGGGGAATGTTAAGCTCCTGGGAGTGGTCATCCACAACAAGCTTTCTTGGACTCTTCATGTGGATGCAATGCTTACAAAGGCCCAACAACGTCTCTTCTTCATCAGGCAGCTGAGGAAATTTGGCATAACGGTGAACACCCTTGCCAATGTTTACAGGTGTACCATCAAGTATCTGGTATGGCAAGTGTACCATTCAAGATCGGAGACAGTTACAGAGAGCAGCGAACTCAGCCCCAACAAACACAAAGGCCAACCTCCCATCTATAGAATCTATCTACCAGGCCCGTTGTCAAGAAAAGGCCACCAGCATTCTCAAAGATCCATCCCATTCTGGCAATGCTTTTCTACAACCTCTACCATTGGGGAGAACACACACACCAGCCAGTTTCATAACAGTCTCTACCCTACTGTTGTTAGAATACTGTTGTTAGAATAGGACTCACAAATTCTTAACATTTGCCTGTACCTGTGTTTTTGTTTTTGCCGCTATTTACCTATTATTTACTTATCCATGCTACTTAACTATGTGATCTGCCTTTTCACTGTGCCTAGGTACACGTGACAATAAATTCAATTCAATTCAGCATTCTGGCAAATCTCTTCAGCACCCTCTCCAAAGCCTCCATATCATTCCTGTAATGTGGCAATCAGAATCGAACACAATACTTTAACTGTGGTTTAACCAAAGGCTTACAAAGAAGCAACATGACATAGATTAATAGACTGTACAGCACAAAAACAGACCCTTTGGTCCAACTCATCCACCCCAACCAAATTGTTGCATTTGCCAACATTTCCTATAAACCCTTCCTATTCATATATCCATCCAGATGCACTTTAAATGTTGTAATTGTACCAGCCTCCACCATTTCCACTGGGAGCTCATTCCATATACACACCACCCTCTGGATGAAAAAGTTGCCCATTAGGTCCCTTTTAAATTTTTCCCCTCTCATCTTAAACGTTGGACCATCATGACTCGCACTCAGTTCCCCAACCAATAAAGGCAAGCATGTCATACACCTTATTACCACCCTATCTACTTTCGTGGCCACGTTTTGGGAGCTATGGACTTGAAACCCATGATCCCTATGTACATCAATGCTGTTCAGGGTCCTGCCACTAACTATACATTTCTTGAACATTTGATCTCCCAAAGTGCAGCACCTCACACCTATCCAGATTAAACTCCATCTGCCATTTTTCTGCTCATATTTACAGCTGATTCATATTCCACCGTATCCTTTGACAACTTTCTACACTATCCACAACGTCATTGACCTTTGTATTATTTGCAAACTTACTAACTCACCAGCGACATTTTCATCCAAGTCATTTATATATATCACAAAGAGAATCGCTCCCATTATGGATCCCTGCAGAACACCACTAGTCACAGACCTCCATTTAGAAAAACACCCTGCCACCACTACCCTCTACCTTCTATGGGTAATGTTCTGGATGTGCCTATCATGAGGGATCTTGTCAAAGGCCTTACTAAAATCCATGTAGACAACATCCACTGCTCTAATCCCATCAATCACTTTTGTCACCTCCTCAAAAAATTAAATCAAGTTATTAAGACATGACCTGCCCTGCACAAAGCCATTCTGACTGTACCTAATTGGGTCATGCTTTTCCAAATACGCTTAAATCTTATACCTAAGAATTCTCTCGAATAGCTGATGTGAGACCCACTGATCTATAGTTTCTTGGATTATCCCTATTTCCCTTTTTGAACAGAGAAACAACATTAGCCACTTGGAGAAAGTGAGGACTGCAGATAATGGAGATCAGAGATCAGAGCTGGGAAAAGCACAGCTGGTCAGGCAGTATCCAAAGAGCAAAACAGTCAATGTTTTGAGCATTAGCTCTTCATCAGGAATGAAGAAGAGCTTAAGCTGGAAACATCGGCTCTCCTGCTCCTCGGATGCTGCCTGAGTAGCTGTGCTTTTGCAATGCTACACTTTTCGACTCCAACATTAGCTACTTGCCAGTCTCTGGGACCTCTCCAGTGGTTAGCAAGGATAATACAAAGATCTTGGTCAAGGCCCCAGCAATCTCCTTTCTTTCCTGTCTATTAATCTGGTTCAGATGCCATCAGGTCCTGGGGACTTATCCACCTCTTCAAGAGACCCAACACCATTTCTTTCTTGAACTCAAAATGCCCTAGCATAGTAGGATGCTCCTTACAAATTTCATTATCTTCCATACAAATGCAAAGTTGGGAATTAAATATTCAGGGATCTATGACTATGACTTTTCTAAAAGGCAAACGGGAAGGAAAATGTAGTGGAGTAGCTTTATTAGTATGAAATGGAATAAATAGAACTAGGGACATAGTCTAAAAATTAGGACCAGAGCATTCAGAAGATACGTTAGAAAGCGTTTCTACACACAAAGGGTAATAGATGTCTGGAACTCTCTCCCACAAATGGCAGTGGATGCAGAATTAGTTGTTCATTTTAAGTCTCAGATAAATTTATGTTGAGCAAAGATATTAAGGGATATGGGCCAAAGACCCATATGTACATAAGGCGTGATTTTATTAAATGGTGGTTTGAAGGATTGAATAGCATGCTCCTATGTTCATATGTCCCTAAGTACAATTGCAAGAAATTATGTTGGATGATATGGAATCCTTATGGGCATAGGGAACAAATAACAAGAGGAGTTGGTGGGAGTAGTCTACAGTTGCTGTTTTGTAGGACAGAGAATAAATCACAACATAACAATGGCATGTATAAAAGGCAGTACACAAATTATGGGTGACTATAATCTTCACATACATTGGGAAAGTCAAATGGGAAAACACAGCCAGGAGGACAAATTCATAGATTGTATTTGGAGCAGTATGTCATGGATCAAAATAGGAAGTAAATTATTTTGGATCTGATAAGGTGCAATAAGGCATGCTTCAGAAAACATCTGAGTAAGACTTTAGGAAGGGGATAAATCAACCATGGTTAAACAAGGAAATTGAGTTAAGTGTAAATTTGAAAGAAAAACATACAATGTGGCAAAGATTAGTGGTAAACAAGAGGAAAGAAAGTTTTGAAAGCCTACAAAGGATGACCAAAAAGATAATACAGGAAGAAAATAAATGATGAGGGCAAACTAGTGAGTAACATAAAAGCAGACAGTAAGAGCTTCTTTAAATATAGAATCATAGAATCACTACATGTGGAAGCAGGGCATTCAGCCCATCGAGTCCATACCAACCCTCCCTTCCAGACTTACCCCATCTCTGTAACCCTGCATTTACCATGGCTAATTCCCTGCATATCCCTGGATACTGTGGACAATTTAGCATGGCCAATCCACCTAACCTGTACATCTTGGACAGTGGGAGGAAAACAGGTCACCAAGAGAAAATCCATACAGTCATGGGGAGAATGTGCAAACTCCACACAAACAGTTGCCCAAGGGTGGAATCAAATCTGGGTCCCTTGCACTGTGGGCAGCAATGCTAGCCACTGAGCCACCTCGCAGTCCTGAAGAAAGAAAAAGAGAAGCCAAAATAGGAAGACATATCTTAAAGAACAAGGCTGAGAAATAATAATGGGGAATCAGGAAATGTCAGAGGAGTTGAATAAGTTCTGTGCATCAGTCTTCAAACTGGAAGACATTGCTAGCATTTCAAAACTAGTAAATAACTAAATGGCCTAAAGTGGGTGGGAGAGACTAAATAAGCATAGGATGTCTCACCAGAGAAAATATCCTAGGGAAATTAAAGGGGCTGAAGTCTGATAAGTCTCCTCAACATGATGGGTTGCATCCTAGCATTTTAAAAGCAGTTGCTATAGTATATTAGGTTGGATAGAGAATTGAGAGAAAGTGAGGGCTGCAGATGCTGGAGATCAGAGCTGAAAATGTGTTGCTGGAAAAGCGCAGCAGGTCAGGCAGCATCCAAGTAACAGGAGAATCGACGTTTTGGGCATAAGCCCTTTGGCTTACTAAAGAAGACCAGGAATTGAGTTAAAGAGCAATTTTCAGAGTGGTATATTGTAACTAGTCAAATGCTACATGGATCAGTACAGGGACTACAATTGTCTATAACTGTGGTCTCCAGCATATACATTGCAGAAGCCTCTGACAATCGGTTTCACCACCTGCCCACATTCCCTACGTGTATTTCTGGCAGTTCATCTCGCTTTCTGCCTATATTCCTTCTTCATGCATACCTCTGTTCTCTCCTTCACGCACATTGGTCATTCATGGCACTGCATGACCTCCTCTTCCAGAAGCTATATGGCCAGGGAAAAGTTCACGCTGTTAACAGCTTGTAGCATTGTTTTTCAGTTTGGTCCAGTTGGACTAGCATTGCAGGGTAAATTAAGTTCTATGGTGCAATACAAATGAATGAATAAAAAGTATACTAGGCACTGACATGTGAAGCCAGTATATTACAGTCCTAGAAACCTACCAGATTATTCAGCCCGTTATGTCAAGGCAAACTCTACTACAGGAGTTCAGCTAGTACAACTCCTCTGCCTATTCTCTGTAAACATTCAGTTTTTTTTCTTCACCTGCTTATCTAATAGGTCTGTGCAGTATAAAGACAAACTACAGGCAACACTGCCATGCCTCATACCCAATATTTGAGCAACACAAGCAAATTAGGGCCACCAAAAATCAATCTTGACTACAGGAATGACCTCCAGTGCCTCCTCTCTTGAAAGCAGCCAGTGACATTCTGGATGATCCAGAAGCCTACCTGCAACAATGACAAGCTGCATAGTGATGTCACGAACTACAAAGTGAAGCAATAATGATGAGTAATGAACCTGGACTATTTAAAAAGAAACCAAAAATATACAACTTCCACACAGAATGGGAAATAAACGTCTGTTCACAACTGTGGAAGAAAATAGTATTTGTCTTATATGTTACACCAAAGTGCGTCAACAATTAAAAAGAGGAATGTGGAACAATGCCACACAACAATGCTCAGTTCAAGGAGATTTTCCTTTGAACTGCATGCTTTAGATAAAGACAGTGGATGAACTAATGGCAGTTGTGAAATCTCAAAAGGCATTTTCTTTTCCTAAATCAGCAGCACAAAGGCAAGGCCTGCACTGAAGATTTATTTTGCATTTGTCATCTTCTAGCAAAGCACGAAGAATCATTCACAGATTACCAAGGAATTAAACAAGTGATGACTGTAACTGTTGACTTTACATTCAAAGACTTAAAGGGGAAAAAAGAAACAATAATGGAAATCTAAAGAATATCATTTGATGCTGAACAGTAGCAAGATGAGTGGAGTCTTTGTTGGAAGATATCTTTCAACAATTACAGCAGGATCTAAAGGATTGTAAATGCTTCTCACTGCAGTTTGATGAATCCATCAACATGACTGACACAGCAATTGTTTTTGTACACATGGTTTTTAGGGACATAACAACTAAAGGGCATGTTATCACCCTTTTTCCCTTTAAAAAGAGACCAAGAATTGAAGATATCTACAACAAATTCAAAAGGTACATGTCTGAGAAAAACATTCCGAGCATGTGACTGGTTTCTATCACAGCAAGAGGATTCGCAGTAGGGTTAAAATCAACTAGGTAAAAACAATGACTGCAGATGCTGGAAACCAGATTCTGGATTAGTGGTGCTGGAATATGAGCTGGAAGTTTGGAACTGGGGTGAGGTGAGGGTGGGGGAAATGAGGAAACTGCTGAAGGTCCACATTGATGCCCTGGGGTTGAAGTGTTCCTAGACGGAAGATGAGGCGTTCTTCCTCCAGGCGTCTGGTGGTGAGGGAGCAGCGGTGAAGGAGGCCCAGGACCTCCATGCCCTCGGCAGAGTGGGAGGGAGAGTTGAAATGTTGGGCCACAGGGTAGTGGGGTTGATTGGTGCAGGTGTCCCGGAGATGTTCCCTAAAGCGCTCCAGGAGGCGTCCAGTCTCCCCAATGTAGAGGAGACCGCATCGGGAGCAACGGATACAATAAATGATATTGGTGGATGTGTAGGTAAAACTTTGATGGATGTGGAAGGCTCCTTTAGGGCCTTGGATGGAGGTGAGGGAGGAGGTGTGGGCGCAGGTTTTGCAATTCCTGCAGTGGCAGGGGAAGGTGCCAGGATGGGAGGGTGGGTTGTAGGGGGGCGTGGACCTGACCAGGTAGTCACAGAGGGAACGGTCTTTGTGGAAGGCAGAAAGGGTGGGGACGGAAATATATCCCTGGTAGTGGGGTCTGTTTGGAGGTGGCAGATGATTTAGTTTATGCGAAGGTTGGTAGGGTGGAAGGTGGGCACCAGGGGTGTTGGTTTCTATCACAAATGATGGTGCACCAACCATACTTAACACAAATGCAGGCTTTGTTGCATTTTGCTGACATTATCCTGATTTCCCCTCTTTTGTCAATTACCAATGTCTAACCAACTAGCAAGCATTAGCAAATAAGGCTATGGATTTTTCTCATGGAATGAAAGTTGGTGTTGAGATTGTAAACTTGATTCGAGCAAGCCCCCTTCAGTACCATTGGTTTAAATCCTTACTCAACACAATGCTGTCTACAGTGAACTAATTCTCCATGCTGATGTGAGATGGTTAAGTCAAGGAAAGATCTGAAAAATATTTTAGACTGAATGTCTGAATTTGTCACTTTTCTGAAATCAAGGTATGCAGTAAGCTTTCAGTCAAAGTTGCTCAACTTCAGGTTCCTTACATTCATAATGTCAAAATTGAAAGAGCTGAACTGTGATCTGCATGGAAAGGACAGAGACTTTGCACTATGATCAGAGCTGTGAAAGCATTCAGATTAAAATTTAGCCTGTTGTTCCGTTCAATTAAAAAATGAAATGCTGCAATACTTCCTGACTCTGAAGAAAATACTAGAAAACTCAAAGACAAAAATAGTTCCATCTATAAATCTTCTGTGTACTGCTGAAGAAGTTAGAAGAGCAAGACAACAGATGATTTAAGGAATTAGCCGCGATGTAACAAATCCTAATGTTTGTCTCAATAATGGATTCCTGGGCAATGGGGTACCTTCAGAGATGGTTTGTGCACAGTTAATTAATATTCCCTTGGAAGGCAGGGCAAACAAGTCCTGAGTTCATTGGATAACAAAAGAAATAAAAATTATGATTTAAACTAAGATATAAAACATAATTGATAACCAGGCTGAATTTAATAGTTTCAGAGTCATGTAAAAGCAAATCAGAAAAGCAAAGACGTGACTCCAAAAAGAATTTCAGCTAACAAAAAACAAAATTCCAAATGTTCCTTTAAGCAAAAAATTAGTAAAGGTGTGATGAAGGGCTGAGTTGGGACCAAATAGGGGACATATGCACGCAAACAGTGGGCATGCCTGATGTATTAAATTAATACTTTGCATCTGTCTTTAAAAAGGAAAGTGAAAGAGGAAATTCAGTTGCTGGAGGGCTTAAATTGATGAAATACTGAATAGGTTGTCTATACCTAAAGTGAAGAAGGAACCAGGATCAGCCAAGATGCGTACTGAGATTGAGAACAGAAATTGCTGAGACACGCTCAATAATTTTTTTATTTTTGTTAGACTTGGGTGGTGAAATAGGATTATAGAATTGCAAATGTTATATCCGTTTTCAAAAAGGGGTGTTAGGATTAGCTAAGCAACTACAGATCAGTTTAACTTCAGTGGTTGAGAAACTTGTGAAAACAATAATTCAGAGTTAGAGTTGCTTCAACAAATGTGATTAAGGATAGCCAGCATGTTCATCTAATGTACTGGAAGTTTATCGGAGGTAAAAGTGTTCAATTCTGGCTGCCTCATTATAGGAAGATTGTGGAAGCTTTAGAGAGGGTGCAGAGGAGATTTCCCAGGATGCTGCCTGGACTGGAATGCATGTCTTATGAAGAAAGGTTGAGGGAACTAAGGCTTTTCTCATTGGAGTGAAGAATGGTTAGAGGCGACCTGACAGCAGTGTACAAGATTATGAAAGGCATAGATAGAGTGAATAGTCAGAGACTTCTTCCCAGCCAGAAATGCCTATCACAAGGGGCATAATTTTGAGGTGATTGGAGGAATGTTTAGGGGAGGTGTCAGAGGTTGGTTCTTTACACAGTGAGTGGTGGGTGCACGGAATGCACTGCCAGCGATGGTAAGAGTCAGATACATTAGGGACTCTTGGATAGATACATGGATGATAGTAAAATGAAGGGTATGTAGGTTAGCTTGATCTTAGAGTAGGATAAAAAGTTGGCACAACATCAAGGGCTGAAGGGCCTATATTGATTAGGGAAATACTATTGATGTTGTGTATATGAACTTTCAGAATGGATTTTTTTTTACTTATGAGCTATTCAAGGTCATGGAGTAAGAGAGTTCAGTAACAACATAGAAATAAAATTGGAAGAGTGATAGGAAACAGAATAAATGGCTAAAGCATATTCTTTTGGCTGGTAGCAAGATTTGCACTGGAATCTTTCAAGGGTTTGTGCCTGGACCTTGCTTTTCTTAACAATATTATTGACCTCAATCTTGGTGTATGAGGCACAACTAAAAATTATTGTTGATACAAAATTTGGAAAATTGTATGTTGTGAGGAAGACAATGTAGAACTTCAAAAGATCAGAAACAAGTTGTTGGAATGGGCAGACAGGTAGCAGATGTGGATCAATGTGGAAAAGTAAGAGATGATACATTTTGCTAAGATTAACAGGGAGAGACAATATGGAATAAAAGACACAATTCTCAAAGGGATGCAGAGTGGGACCTGGATATACATGTGCATAAATTATCATGGGACAGGTGAGAGAGTGATTAATAACACTTACACTGTATAGTGTATAAAGCATACATGTTTTATTAATAGGGGCATGAAATAGAAAATCAAGGAGTTACATTGAACATGTATAAAATACTGATTTAATCTCAACAGGAGTACTGCATTCAGTTTTTAGCACTGCACTTTAGTCTCCTTCCTATCAGAAAGATGTTGTGAAACTTGAAAGGGTTCAGAAAAGATTAACAAGGATGTTGCCAGGGCTGGAGGATTTGAGTTATAGGGAGAGGCTGAACAAATTGGGGCTGTTTTCCCTGGAGCATTGGAGGCTGAGGGGTGACCTTATAGAGGTTTATAAAATCATGAGGGGCATGGAAAGGAGAAATAGGCATAGTCTTTTCCCAGTGGGGGAGGGGGGGGGGGGTGTTGGAGGGTTGGAGTCCAGAAATACAGGGCATAGGTTTAGGGTGAGAGGGGAAAGATATAAAAAAGACCTAAGGGGCAACGTTTTCATGCAGAGGGTGGTACGTGTATGGAATAAGCTGCCAGAGGAAGTGGTGGAGGCTAGCACAATTGCAACATTTAAAACGCATCTGGATGGGTATATGAATAGGAAAGGTTTGGAGGGATATGGGCCAGATGCTGGCAGGTGGGACTCGATTGGGATGGGATATCTGGTCGGCATGGACGGGTTGGATCGAAGGTTCTGTTTCTATGCTGTACATCTCTATGACTCTTTCACAATGTGAAGATACTAGCTAAAGTGCAGAATAGGTTTTTTAAAAAATCTTTTGTGGGACATTGGCATTGCTGGCTGGCCAGCATTTATTGACCATCCCTAGTCATTGTGAGGAAGTAGCAGTAAGCTGCATTCTTGAATCGCTTCTGTCCATCTGCTGTGGATATTCAAACAATGTCATTTGGGAGGGAGATACAGGATTTTAACCCAGGGACAGTGAAGGAACAGTGATACCATTCCAAGTCAGATTGCCTACTGGTTTGGAGAGAATTTGCAGGTAGTGGTGTTCTCATGAATCTGCTGTCCTTGTCCTTCTAGGTGGAAGTGGTTATGGGTTTGGAACGTGCTGTATAAGGATCTTTGGTGAATTTCTATAGTGTATCTTGTTGCTACTCAGCATTGGTGACTGAGGGAGTGGAAGCTTTTGGATGTGATGCCAATCAAACAAGTTACTTTGTACTGGATAGCAGCAAATGTCTTGGATGTTATTGCAACTGCACCCATCCAGGCAAGTCGGGATTTGTTCATCACACTCCTGTCTTGTGCGTTGTAGATGGTGGACAGGCTTTGGAGAATCATTAGCTGAGTTAGTTACTGCAGTATTCTTAGCGTCTGATCTGCTAAGAACTCACGATATAATTACAGTGACTATGAGTTCAGTTGAGTAGCTGCTCAAGGTAATGCCAGGATGTCGACAGTGGAGAATTCATTGATGGTAACACTACTGATTGTGAAATGGCGATGGTTAGATTGTCTCTTGTTGAAGATGGCCATTGCCTGGCATTTGTATGGTGTAATTGTTACTTACCATTTGTCAGTCCAAGCCTGGATACTGTCCAAGTCTTGTTGGATTTGAACATGGATTGTGTCAGCATCTGAGGAGTTGTGAATAACCCTGAATATTGTTAATTGCACAATGAACATTCCCACTTTGACTCCATGGTGGAGGGAAGGTCCTTGATGAAGCAGTTGGAGATAGTTGGGCCTGGGACACTATTCCTGCAGAGATGTCCTGGAGTTGACAGCCACCAACCATAACCATCTTCTGATGTGTCAGGTATGACTCCAAACAGAGAATGGACCAAGAGGTGAGGTAAGTTTCCATTTATGTAAATAAGTTGGAGAAACTGGGATAATTTTCCATGGAAAAGAGAAGGTTGAGACGAAATCTAATTTAAGTATTTATAGCACAAGAGGGGTGATCAAAGTAAAGAGGGAGAAAAATACCTACTTTTGAAAAGATTGAGAGTAAGAGATTTAATTAATGAAAAGTAAAGAGACAGGAGGAAACATTTTCTCATACAGTGAGTGGTTTAGGATCTAGAATACATCTAAAGAAGGGTGGTGGCAGATACAGTCAAGACACACTAAAAGCAATTAGATAGTTCTTTGAAAAGGAATATTGTGCAATGTTAAGTGGATACGTCAGGAGAATGGCACTAGGTCATATGCTCTCATTTGGAGACCCAGTACAGACATGATTGGATGAGTAGCTTCTTTCTGTGCTGTAATAATTCTGTGATTCTATGATTGTATCCAGACATATTGTTCAACAGCCATTTAATGTCATGGGAGAAGGTTATGGAATAACAGGAAAAAAAAATTGAAGGCTAAAATTCCTTTTGATTTCTTCAGATGACTAAAATTATTGTAGGACATCACTTCCACCATGCTTAAATTACTTGATATTTCACTTCACTACAGCACGCAGAGTTAAGACCCAGCCTACAAATGAGCAACTTGTTCCAGAGTTGTATCATTCACTGGGAACAGAAGTAGTATCTAATATGTAAACTAAACATGTCTTCTCCAATCAATGAAACTGACACATACATATTTAACAACTTACTTCAAATCTATGTGTCTTTAATAGATCAAACATTTTGAATCTGTCGTGCTCACGTTTGCTAAGCCAGAATCTTTCTTGGATTGCTCCTCTGAAACTTTTCCAAAGTCTCTTATAACACCCACTATATGATGTAGGAATTTGACATTTCATGATTAATTTAGTTCAGTTGTAATCACAAAGTATATTCATTGATTTATCAAAATGATTTTGATTAACTGTAACCAATGCAGATTTTAATAATTTAATATCATGTAACTCTACTTAATCTCATTTGACAAAGAAATGCACCATGCAATTTTGAAAAATGCCTGTTTGGTTCATTCTATTACACACAGCCAGAATTGTGAGAATGTGCAACATTCAATGTTGAAAAAAGCAAAGTTTACATCCTATCAGCTCATTAAATTCTTATCAGGGAACAGAGGAAGACTAAGAGGGAGCTACTGTAGGAAAAAAAAGCTGTGTTCTACACTGGCTTTGTTTTAATTCATAAATGTTGTCTTTGTAGTAAAATTAACTTTATAATGATGTTTTTAAGTTTTAACTATAGAACTTTAGGACTCAAAATTGCTTTGACTAAACGTAGATGAATATATCACTAGCTTGGATTTGTTGTTGGTCTGTTCGCCAAGCTAGCATACGTTTCGTACCCTTTCTATACCCTTTCGTACCCTGCTGTACTGTTCTGCTTTGAATTTATGTGGTTTTGTTTGAGCTGTTTCCAGTTGGTCCCAGTTCAGGGATTTCCTCAGCCTCATTTTGCAAGGAGCCTAATTTAACTTCAACCTCTGTGGTCCTTTTTATATTTTTATAGAAGCCTTGCCTTGACATTATTTGCAAGTTTACACTCAAAATGTATTTCCCCCTCTTAATTTGGTCATCTTTTTTTTAAAACTTTCCCAATCGCCCTCTTATCACGAATCTTTGCTATATTGTTTGTTTTTTCTTTCAATTTAATGCAGTATTTAAAATGCAGCCTAACTCAAGGTTTTACATAAAGATAAATTTCTTCTATACTTTGTGCTAAGTATTCTTTATAATGAAATTTAATATCTTATTTGCTTGGCTGCACTTTCTCCCACGAGTCTTGAATCTTTAAAGAATTATAAACTGTAACTCCAAGATCCTTTTCACACAACTTTTATGTAAAGGGCAAGCATAATTTGCATCGGTTCTGTCAAGATGCGTATTATTATCTAAATGAATTAACATTTTAAAAAATTTGGTCAATTTTTGCAGTACATCAAAATTTCTAATTTCTTTAGAAAACAGATCTGACAGATGTTCTTTAAAAAAAACAAAATTATAAAATGCTTTAACATTTGTTTAAATCATATGATTAATTTATTATTTTATACTGAATGTGAACAATAAAATCTGTAATGAGCATCAAAATCGCCATACTTTCACAAATCATTGTGGATTGTTTGTTAATTCTTTCATAGAATGTGTGTCTCCTGCCTAGGCTAGCATTTATAAGCCATACCTATTGGCCTTGAGAATTGGGATCAATTTTCTTCAGTTGCTGCAGTCTATAATCATGTAATTACAGATGTTAGGAAGGCAGCTGCAGAAATTTGGTAACATTATAACTTTCTAATATTTATACAGAACTGAACAAACAATTTCATATTGTAAGCAATATAGTAATGTTAACATCAATACTCAGAAATTAACTGTTCAACTGAAATATTTACTCCTTCCACTACCGAAACAGAGGCAGCAGCATTGCTACACTTCATTAGCATTATGCACTGTAAATCAAGCCCCACTATTCCTGGACTTGGCAGAAAAGTTGAAAATTTTAGCAAAAAATGCAAAATCCCCAATGTACTTGTCAGTGACTCAGGGTAACAGAAAGCATATACTAGATTTCTATACCTAACAAGAACTTATATTTATTATAAACAAAGATTTTAATTGCAGTTAAACAACTAAGAAATATTAACCAATAAAACTCTACTGGTTAAAACTCTAACTGTCTTCAATAAGACCCCCCTTAATACACATATAGACAGGGTAGACAAGCAGGAGGCTGGAATAACACAGCAAGCATCAAAACGTAGAGGAGTCAACACTTCAGATGTAACCCTTCTTCAGGACTGGGGATGGGTGTAAGGGGAGTTGCAGATAAAGGAACAGAGGGGATGTAGGGTGGTGAGGTAGGGATGGGTGAATACAACTTCCACCGTGTCCTCAAATTCACCTGGTCCATCTCGGACACCTCCCTCCCCTTTCTTGACCACTCCATTTCATTTAGATGTTTTCTATAAACCCACAGTCTCCCATGACTACCTGAACTACACTCTGCCCACCCAATATCCTGCAAGAACTCCATTTCATTCTCCCAATTCCTGTGCCTCCACTGCATCTGCTTGGAACAGGAGACATTCCACTGCCAAGCATCCCAGATGTCCACCTATTCTGAACAACGTGCTTTTCCCCCTCTGATATCCAGACAGCCCACCTCTGCACCTCCTCCATTCCATTACACTGCTCTAAACCCCGCTCTAAATGCAGTGAAGACAGGGTCCCGCTTGTCCTTACCTAACACCCCGCCAGTCTCCACATCCAACGTATTATCGTTAAACCCTTCCGCCAACTCCAATTAGACCCCACCAAGAACATCTTCCCTTCCCCACCCCAATCTGCCTTCCACAAGGACCATTCTCTTCTCCAATTCTCCCCACCAACGTCCCTGAACCCCCAGGTAACTTCCCCGCAACCGTAAAAGATGCAAAACCTGCCGGCACACCACCCACCTCACCTCCATTCAGGGTTTCAAACAGTCCTTCCAGGTGAGACAGAGGTTTATCTGCATCTCCTCCAACCTAGTTTACTGTGTCTCGTGCTCCCGATGTGGTCTTCTCTACTTCGGGGAGACCAAACGTAAAGGGCATGTTTTGCTGAGTAACTCAGCTGGGCCCGCAGGGCTGACATGCCCTCCCAGTTACCACCCATTTTAATTCCTCTTCCCAGTTCCTTTCCGGCATGACCATCCTTAGCCCCCTCCATTGCCACAGCGAATCAGACCGCAAATTGGAAAAATGCCTCATCTTCCGCCTGGGCAGCCAACAGTCCAGAGGCTTCAACATTAGTTCTCCAATTTCAAATAACCTCCCTTCCCATCCCCTGACTTCCTTTCCAGCCCCTCCCTCTCCCTTCCATTTCTCTGATCAGCCCTTCCTTCCAGCTACCAACTCGATTAATTCCTCCCATCAACCAACCAGTGATACCCTCTACCTGTGTTTAGCAATCCCTAACTCACCACCTCCCCGCACCCTCCCACCTTTATCTGCAATTTCCCTTACATCCATCCCCAATTCTGATGAAAGCTTACATCCGAAACATTGATTTTTCCAGCTCCTCATGCTGCCTGGTTTGCTGTGTTATTCCAGCCTCCTGCTTGTCTACTTTGGATTCCAGTACCTGTAGTTTTTGTATCTCTAAAAAATGTAGACTGCCCTAGGCAGACAATAAGAGAGGGTTTTCGTTTTTCTCTCCACAGATACTGCCAGATCATGACAGTTTCTACAGCAATTTCTCTTTCTTTTTGTTTCAGATCTCCAGCCATTCTTTGCCTAATTTTTAAAAATGGTGTTATGGATGGGAGTGAAAGATAGTGGAGTGACATTCAACGGCACCAGTTCTCAGGATTCGATGGAGAGATTCTTTTTGTTTCCCAAGTCCTTTGGTTCACCAAGCTTTTCATTCAGGTTCTTTAATTTCTTCACAGAAATTACAAAATGACTGGTTCACAAATTATAAAATCTCTGAATTATTGGTTAAAAGCAACAGTTTACAGCAATTGGTAGGAACAAACAATTGGCTTTTTTTTAGTTACAGGTATTTTCACCTGAGAAGGACAAAGACACCACCTCTCACTCCAGAGATGAAAACAATTCTCACTGTAATGTTCACACACACAAGCTATTCAGCAATCCTGGATCCAATTAGAATTGTTGCCTGAACAATGACCTTTGGCATCCACAACTGGTCACAATTCTACAAAGTCAGGATGACGGAATTGCAGATGGATGAATATTTTGCTGGCTTAATCTCACTTTGTGTACAGGCCCTGGTGCCGTAACATCTTTTTATTCATTCCCCGTTGCTTTCAAAGCAATATTATAAATACAACTAACAATGATTTTCAGTAATTTGCTTCTTAAAAATACAGCAATTCCTTCCATTCCTTTGTTGTAAAACAGTCCTTTTCCTACTTCAGGCCATAATCGAAACTAAAGTAGAATAAAAAGATGCTGTATTTACATTGTACATTGTATACAAGGTGCACTTCAAGTCTCCTTTGACAGTATTTTTCAACCCGTGACATCTATCACATAGTTGCGTGAAAATATTCATCCATCTGCAATTCCGTCATCCTGACTTTGTAATAAATCACTGTTCCTTTATTGCCACTGGGTCTATATCCTAGAACCCACGTTCTAAGAGTATGGATTACATAATTTGAAGAAGATACATCGTCTGGAGTGTAACTACAGATGGACAACAAACACTGACCCAATCAGTGACGGCCATGTCCTGGGAAATTATAAAGAAATGTAATAGAGTACAGTAAAACACATCTCCAAGTTCATTACACAGAATTGGATTTATTTGACCTGGTTTGTCAGTACTAGATTACAAGTATGAATGGTAAATGATGAAAAAATTACTGACATCAATTTATCACACAACTTAAAATGAACTGAACAAATACAAAATAATCCAAAAAGAAATCTATACATTAAGTATATACAGCTCTGATAAATAGACTAATACTGCTTAGTCATCTCATTTTTTCTGTATTTACCTACCAGTGCATTGAAAAATAGAAAACAATATGGAAAAGTGAAACATCTACAAACAAATAGCCTCAGTTAAAAAAATTAAGTCAAAATGTATCATCTGATGGACAAACAGTTCGTTTTGCACAATATTCTCAGTAGTAATGTGGCTGCCTTCTTTCCAGGTGTTCTCATTTTCCAATTCTTTTGACACCACACATCTCTCTCCATTAAACTCCACTGAATGGACTCTCTCTATCCCAACTCATCATCAACCTTAGTCAAAGTACCTAATTCCAATCGAGCTGTCCATTAGCATTAAAACTCTGGCCTTACCAACTTTGACAAGTCCATTTTTCATGGCTTTATACTTATTTCACAACAGCTGACACGAATCTTCAGAGATGACAGTCTTTTGTATATAGCTGATAGAATCATAGGCCCCTTGCAACAGAAAAATGTTAAATCAAGAGATTCTTGATCACAATTATAAAGCTTTGAGGAGGTAAAGTAGGAGCCCTACACTCACAGACCAGCTGTGTAGAGGGAAATATTGAGAGGTTGCTGAGTAAAAACTATCTCCTCATTTGTTGAGGAGGAAGTAGCATAAGCTCATTAAGAGCCTTCTAACTTGCATCAACTTCTCTCCAGCACAAGCACGTAGTCAGCCCCAGAATGCACTGTGGTTATTACTGACACTTGGAAACAGACCTCCTTAGGTCATATGGCCAATGTTAGATATTTGATTCAAGCTGTAATGCTGTCATTTTAATGCTTCTTAGTTGAGGAAACTTTCTTCTTTCTTGCTGCCAACATTTCATAAAAAGGATCTCTGCTGATTGCAGCCCTATAAGAAACAAAACGTGAGACAGAATATTAAACAATTAAAACAAGAAACCTCATTACATTGAACCCTTTTTTCTTATTCATTCATGGGATGTGGGTTTCACTTGTTGGGCTAGCATTTATTGGCCATTTCTGATTACCCTAAAGAAAGTGGTGGTGAGCAGCTTTCTTGAACGGCTGCAAACTTGATGTTGGTACATCCAATGCTGTTTGGGAGGAAGTTCAAGGAGTTTGACCCAGCAACACTAAAAGAACTGTGATACATTTCCAAGATGAGGAGTGACTTGGAGGGCAACTTGCAAGTGTTGATATTTCTATGTATTGTGGTGGCTTTGTCCTTCTAGATGGCAATGGTCAAGGGCTTGGAAGGTGCTCTTTAAGGAACTTCAGTAAATTTTATGCAATGCATTTGTAGATGGTACACACTGCTGCTTCTGAGTGTCAGTGATAAGGGTATGCTTTGTGGATGTAGTACCAATCAAGTGGGCTTCAGCCAAATGGTTTTCAACATGGAGGAGTGCTGATTTAACTAACAAGTTGGGAGTTAGGGAGTAATGTGATAATTATCAGGAGGCTTCCTTCCCTTTTCTCAGGAAATACTTCATCAAATTATTCATATGACTTCAAAAGACAATCATTATTAGTTTAAACAGTCATCACTTCATTACTGCCCTTTAACACAATACATTGGACAGTGCAATTATCCACTTGAATAAGTGAATAACAGAATAACAGGACAGTGTGGGGCAAGATGAGGAACCAGGACTTGCTGAACAAGGCTATTGAAGAACGCTGATCTTAGTGGCCCTATATTCAAAAGAGAAATGTGATAACAGTACATGTTCACAAAAGGAAATTTCTGCCTGGTTACTGTAACTTTGGTGAAAGAGCGACAAAAAAACCCCCAAACTATTGCAAAAGCTAATCACGTGTTTCAAGTAAGCACATGCATTTGTAAAATGCAATGGTATAATCATGTTGTCACTCAACTATTAATACATAAGCCCTGTTTAATGTTCTGGAGGCATAAATTCAAAATCCACAATGGAGATGGTGAAATTTGTATTCTGTCAAATATGGAAATAAAAGTGAACCAAATAATGACCACATAACCACTGCTGATTGCCATGAAAATGCGATCCTTACCTGATCTGGCCTATATGTGACTCCAGATTCACAGCAATGTGACTGACTCTTAATTACTCTCTGAAATACACTAGCAAACTGCTCAGTTATGTCATACTACTTAGCAAAGACCAATGAAAAGAATGAAATCAGACAGAATATCTATCATTGACCTAGGCAATAGAAGCTGAAAATGTGTTGCTGGAAAAGCGCAGCAGGTCAGGCAGCATCCAAGGAACAGGAGAATCGACGTTTCGGGCATAAGCCCTTCTTCAGGGCTTATGCCCGAAACGTCGATTCTCCTGTTCCTTGGATGCTGCCTGTCCTGCTGTGCTTTTCCAGCAACACATTTTCAGCTCTGATCTCCAGCATCTGCAGTCCTCACTTTCTCCTAGGCAATAGAAGCAACAATGACAAACAAAATCTTGTCAACCTGCAAAGTCCTACATTTGGAGGCATGTGTCAAAATTAAGACAGCTGTTCCATGGACTAGTTAAGCAACAGCCAGACAGTCATACTCCCATAATCATACATTAAAGACAATGTCCTAGACACTACCACCACTATCCCTGAATATGTCTTGCCCCATTGAAAGGACAGACCCACCAGAAGTGAAGGCACAGTGGGAGAGATTGGATATTTGCCACTGGAGTCTTCAACATTGACTCTGGATCCTACGAAGCCTCTTAGTATCAGACCAAACATGGGCAAGGAAACCTCCTACTGATTCTCATTTACCCATTCTTCCTTAGTTCATAACTTAGTACTCTGCCCTGTTGAACACGAACTTGAAGATGCACTCTGGGTGCTGAGGGCACAGCATGTACTCTGGGTGGGGGACTTCACAGTCAATCACCAAGAGTGAATTGGCAGTTCTGAAGATAATGTTCTTTAGATTAGATTACTTTACAGTGTGGAAACAGGCCCTTCGGCCCAACAAGTCCACACCGACCCGCCGAAGCGTAACCCACCCATACCCCTACCCCTACATTTACCCCTTACCTAACACTACGGGCAATTTAGCATGGCCAATTCACCTGACCTGCACATCTTTGGACTGTGGGAGGAAACCGGAGCACCCGGAGGAAACCCACGCAGACACGGGGAGAACATGCAAACTCCACACAGTCAGTCGCCTGAGGCGGGAATTGAATCCGGGTCTCAGGCGCTGGGGACCCAGGTTTGAATTCTGCCATCGCAAATGGTAGAATTTAAATTCAGAAATTCAGAAAAAACCTGGAATTAAGAGTCTGATAATGACCATGAAACCATTGTCAACTGTTGAAAAGAAACCATCTGGTTGACTAATGTTGTTTAGGGAAGGAAACCTCCATACTTATCTGGTCTGGATGACATGTGACTCCAGACCCACAGCAATGTGGTTGACTCTTAAATGCCCTCTGGGCAATTAGGAATGGGTAATAAATGCTAGCCTGAGAGCAGTGCCCCCATTCCGTGAATGAATAAAAACAAATCCAGCCTTGCTAACACATTACCAAGCAACAGGACAAACTTAAAAATCCTTCATCAGGTAGCAGCACTCCGAAAGCTAGTACTACCAAATAAATCTGTTGGACTATAACCTGGTGTTATGTGACTTGTAAAATGGTTTTCCATGTCAACCAACTCAGCCACACACATCAATGCAGGAGATCCTCAAATCCTAGTTTCCTTATCACAATGGTCTTCAGCAGATTCATCAAAGACTTTCCCACAAACGAGTCCAGAAGTGGAGATGTTTGCTGATGACTGATTGTTCAGCACCGGCAACCCTCAGATAGTAATGCAGTCCATATGAAACAATACCTGGACAACATTCAAGCTAAAACTGGACAAAGTCCAGGCTTAAACTTATGAGTGGCAAGTAACATTCATGCCACACAGGTACCAGGCAAAAAGCATCTTCATCAAAAGAGAATCAAACCATCAATTTTTGACATTCAACGGCATTACCACCAATGAATACTCCACTGTCAATGTTCTGGGGTGACCATTGGCTAGAGATTGAACTTGACCAGCCATATAAATACATCAGCTACAAGAATCAGAAAGAGACTAGGAATTCTTCAATGTGTGACTCACCTGCTGTTTCCCCAATGCCTGTCCACATCTTCAAGAAACAAGTCAGGAGTATGATGGAAGACTCCCTTTTTGCCTGGATGGGTGCAGCTCTGACCTCACTCAAGAAGCTTAACACCATCCAGTGCAAAGCAACAAACCTGATTAGCTTCACATCCACCAACATTAACTTTCATTGCCTCCCAACTAAGACACAGTAGCAGCAGTGTACAATATCCATAAGATGCACTGAAGTAGTTCATCCTGTTTTTTTTTAAACAGTACTTTCCAAAGCTGCAACCGTACAAGGATAGCAGGTACAGGACCCCATCACTATCTGAAAGTTCCCTTCCAAGTGACAAATAATCCTGACTTGGAACCGAATCACATGTTGCTCCTTCAGTGATACTGAGTCAACATTCTGAAACTTAATTCCTGAAAGCACAGTGGGTTTCCCTACACCCCATGGACTGCAATGGTTGAAAAAAGCAGTTCACTATCACCTCTAGGGCAATAAAACTTGGTTTAGCGAGCAATGCACAGATTCCATGAATGATTCATAAGTACAAATAACTTTAAGCTGAAATTTATGCTTCCTAGGGCAGGGTGAAATGCAGGAAGAACATCGTCTTAGTCATCATGCCTTAAGTATTTAAGTGCTTAATTAGTCCACAAGTGATCTAAAGCACTTGTGGACTAATTGAGCCCTTAAGTGTCCATATAGTGACCTATTAAGGGCCTCTTTCTAGCCCCACTGCAATGTTTTTCACAGTGAAGAAACTGACATCAGATGTGAAGCTGGACAGCCTTTACGGGCCCCTTGGACACATCAATAATCCTCTCATCCAAGGCCCTTCTATCCCTGCTTTTCACCTTCTCAACCATAATGGCCCCTTCCCCGTGCCAGTGCCTGCCAGCCTGCCCAAAGTGACAGCCCCCATTTCATTCTCCCACTTACCTCAGTATCTGGTTCCAGTGCTGGATGTTAGTGATGACTGAACGCTGTCCTAACTGTGGCCAATGATTCCAGCAGCATCAAACAACCTCCAACTATTTGACTGGCCAGCAACTATAGGAGATAGGACACCATCCCCAAATGGAAGCTCAAGTCAACTGAAATCTCAATTAGCTGAAAGGCCCACTGACTGTTAAACCACCACTAGGCAGGTTGCCAGAATAGTTTGGGCTCACTCCTAGCATGTGCACTGGAGTGTTAAAAATCTCAAGTCATTGTTAGTTTCTCTTATTAGAATGATGTATTTAACTATTTGCTCACTTGATGCACTTTATCCATTCATCTTTTTCCTCTGGGGTTGGTGCAGATATCCTGTAAACTGTATGACTTCCTTCTACCACTCGTCCATCTGCCTCAGTCTTGCAGGCCTTGATAAATTGGTCTTTGTTATCTGGAATATAGAGCTCAAAACAATTCTGAAAAATATGAAAAAAAAAATGATAAGTCACAACTAAAGAAATTTAGAACTAACAAATCTACTCATGTAAGATCATATTTTTATACCATTTAAAAAGTATCTCTACTTTCCAACTTACTGAACAAGGCTTTGAATTGTTTGAAGCAACTGTCATCAAGCAACCTATAATCATCAGGATGAGGCTTGTGTACTGTTCTGCCCCCAGATTCTGAATGGTCTGTCATGCTTTTACACTATTTTCTTGTTTTTTGTCTCAGATTTTGATTTTGAATTTACAATTGCTTTATTCTTTTATTGAGCATTCTTCAATTAATTTCTATTTCTGAACGCAGGGCCTTTGGTTTATTATCTGCTGATGCTTCATCCTGAACCATTTTCCAAACAGCTCTACCAGTAATGGATTTGCCATTGCCATAACTCTCAAAGACACAGAGAAGGATTAGGCCCCATGTCTGCCTTAGCTGACATAGTGTTGGCATTATTCTGAATCACATGCTAGCTGTCAGAACTAGCTGACTCTCCAGATCTCTCAATATGGATATAAAATTAACTTAGATGTCACTGTTCATTGTTTTCCTCCCAAGTCTCTGTACTGAGCAGCTTTACAACACAGGACTGAATGACATCACAGATTCTAAAAAGAGACACTGCAAGATAGCAGACGATAACATATCTCTCTCAGATGGTCTCAACACGTTCTACGCTGGTTTTGAGCAAAATTTCAGTGGAGAGGTAACACCTATTCTGACACGTACCTATCCCAACAGTTACTGCATCAGAGGTCAGATCAGTTTTCCTTTGTGTGAATCCAAGGAAAGTGATGGGATCAGGCAAAGTACCAGGCTGTGCACTCAGAGCATGCGCAGATCAACTGGCAGAGGTCTTCTCGGACATTTTCAACCTCTCCCTGCAGTAGCCGCTGTCCCTGCCTTTTTCAAGAGGGCCAACATCATCCCTGTGCCTAAGAAGGCTCATGCAATATGTCTCAATGACTACCGCCCAGTGACCCTAACTTCAGTGGACATGAAGTGCTTTGAAAGGCTGGTCATAGTATTAGCTGGAAATGTGTTGCTGGAAAAGCGCAGCAGGTCAGGCAGCATCCAGGGAACAGGAGAATCGACGTTTCGGGCATAAGCCCTTCTTCAGGAATGGGGCCCTGGTCATAGTATTAGTCAACTCCAGCCTCCCCACTACTTTTGACCCAATTTGCCTATCAGACCAACAGATCCACGTCAGATGCCACATCACTTGCCCTTCACTCCTCCCTGGAACATCTTAACACCAAGAACAGCTATATAAGAATCCTACTCATTGACGACAGTCAGCCTTCAACACTATTATCCCCTTGAGACTGATTAATAAACTTACAGATCTTGGACTAAGCCACACTGTCTGCAACTGGATCCTCAGTTTCCTGACACACAGGCCACAAGCAGTGAAGATTGGGGACAATATTTCATCTTCACTAACACTCAACACTGGAGCCTTCCAGGGGTGCGTACGTAGCCTCCTATTGTACTCACTGTATACCCATGACTGCGTCGCTAAATACCAGACTAGTCATTTACAAGTTTGCTTATGACACCATCATAGTCGGTCGAATCTCAGATGGTGATGAAACAGACTACAGACAGGAGGTGGAAGACCTAGAAAAATTGTGCACTGAGAATAACCTAGCTCTCACTGCCAGCAAAACCAAGGAACTCATAATCAACTTTCAGCAGGATGTTACTCCTGCACCCCCTACACATCAACAGCACATAGGTGGAATGAGTGGAGAGTGTCAAGCTCCTGGGAGTAGTCATCCACAACAAGCTTTCTTGGTTTCTTCATATGGATGCACTGGTTACAAAGGCCCGACAATGTCTCTTCTTCCTCAGGCAGGTGAGGAAATTTGGCATGACGGTGAATATTCTTGCCAACTTTTATTGGTGCGCCATCGACAGCATTCTGTCTGGATGTATCAATACCTGGTATGGCAACTGGACTATTCAAAATTGGAGATAGTTACAGAGAACGGTGAACTCGGCCTGGACAATCACAAAGGCCAACCTCCCATCTATAGAATCCATCTACCAGGCCTGCTGTCAAGGAAAGGCCACCAGCATTCTCAAAGATCCATCCCACCCTGGTATCGTGTTTCTACAACCTCTACCATCGGGCCGAAGGTACAGAAGCTTGGACACACGCACCAGCCAGTTTCGTAACAGTTTCTACCCTACTGTTGTTAGAATACTGAATGGACTCACAAACACTTAACATTCACCTGCATCTGTGTTTTTGATTTTGCCACTGTTTACCTATTATTTACTATCTGTGCTACTTAACTATGTGATCTGCCTGTATTGCTCGCAAGACAAAGCTTTTCACTGTACCTCGGTACACATGACAATTAATTCAATCCAACTCAATTCAATTCAACATCAGTGACTTCAACATATTAGCTGCATCTTAGTTCATAGTACTCTCCTCTCTGAGTCACAAGGTCATCAGTTCAAGTCCCATTTCAGGTGTCAAGCTTGAAAATCAATACTGATACAGCTTTACTGAGGGAGTAATGTATGATTGGAAGTGGTTTTTGAATCACAGTTTAAAATGAGACCCTATCTGCCTCTCAGCTGGACAGAATAGATTTCACAGTACCATTTTGAAGATGAGCCCTATTAATATCTAATCATTAATAGATCCTGGCTAATATTTGTCCCTTAATCAATATCACATAGATAGATTATATGGTCATTATCAGGTCATTACAAGGGCAACAATCAACAAACTAACCAGTGATGAAATTCTGCAATTTAATTGAGATTTCAATAGAGCCAAACCACTTGTGAAAAATTGTGACTTATCAATTTCAAAGGAGGCATTTCAAAAAATCACTGCAGTTTCTATCAGCTGAATTTTATCAAAAACTAACTGATTGGCAATGTTTGGGTAGTTTCGTGGTGGGTTTATCTCCATGAGCACTAATGAGTTCCAAGCAATTTTCTGCTGCTCACCACATTGTGTGCATCTTGCCTTTGGATCCTCGCTTACACTGCAGTGTGCTCGCCATTGGCAAAAGTAAGCACCACTGCCAGAACCTCCCTGGATTTCAGGTGCCAATGTCAAATTTAAAGCTTGGCCAAGCAACTGGTCAAGTGCTGTGAATCAGGTGCTGCCTTTCACGGTGCACGTAGTGGAAGTGGGAAGATTTTGAGGACACATAGTTGACACAGGTATTTGCACTTCATTGTCAATAGAATTCACAAATTTATTGCTACTTTACTTCATCACCTATCTGATTGAATTTTGTAACTACTGTCACAATGACAAACAATCTGCACAGGCCACCCATCCTTAGCGCCATACCATCTTAGAACTCATGATAATGGAATGCCACTCTTTATTTAACAGGCAATGCAACCTCACATCTTCTCACAGTTCAATGTGGGAGCATCTCATGCTGGTAAGCTTTCAAATTGATAATATTAACTTTTATTGAACAATTGCAAAAGAAATGTAAATACAAAGAATTGAACTTTGAAGAAGGGGCATTGGATTTGAATTATTAGCTCTGCTTTTTCTCCACAGATGCTGAACACTTTTTCTTTAATTCTTCATTTTTCTGTTTTTATATTGAATGTTTTGGTTTATTTTCTGTGTCTTTAGATGATGCCAGAAGTTGTGAACTATACAACATTTTCCATTGTAACAAAATACACATGATCATGAATAAATCAAATAAATAAGACCTGCTGAGTTTCTCCAGCAATTTCTGTTTTGTTTAAAAAAAAATCAGTTGCTTCTGGGAACAGACAAAGACTATGTTCCTTCTGAGCAGCAACAAATTTACAGTCAATTGCAGACAAATCATATCTATTTGAATTGGATGTCATTAAGTCCTGTCTATCTTGTTGCATCTGATACTGTAGGCTGACAATGATGTTCCCCCGGTCAATATCCTCCTCCTTCTCTGAAGACTGCTGTTACCCTTTCAGCTGTTCAGTTACCTGCAGATCCCCCCTTTGCCTGCTCCAGTCATATAGATCACAAAATGAAAACATTACATCACACATTCTGTCTGCAGTGCACTGTAAGGACCCCAGACTGATCCACATACATAACCATCATCTTCAGGTGGCTTTTCGTTTGCTTCATGAAAGCCCTGATCAAAGAATAGGCTATATTTTAACATTGCCTCAGTCAGGGGGTTGCATAATGGAGCTATCAGCCATGATTATAAACGTTGTCTTCCGGTAACTATTCATGTAATGCATCCAGTCCTTCAAGTAAAATAAGAACATGAGCATTCTCAAGGATATACACTTCATGTCACCAGGATAAGTGGTGCAAACTTTCAAGATGCGGTACTGATGATCACAGCTGACTTTTATATGGATGGAATGGAACCCTTTTCTGTTGGTGAAGTGTGTAGTGTTATGAACCAGGATTTGTATTCCTTATAGCTGGACTGCAACTATATATCAAGTACCTAAGTAACATAGCTGTCTCTTAAAAAACATAATTTTGCTCACAAGTAGAACACACATGCTCAAGAGAAAATTAAATGCCACTCATTCCTTGTGTCGAAGCAGCCATCTTCCATTGCCATTGTAGCATATTTATGATTTGGATAAGAATGAAAGTCAAGGTGTTTGCATTTGGCAGAGTGAGTCCCAGACTCAGCCTGATACACAAGGTCTGTTTCCTCCAACCCCAAACCTCAATGTTCCATTCTTCCTTGCACTCCCAGTCAACTTGATTAGTACTAACCTTCCACTGATTCTCACCTAACTCATTCATATACATCTTCATCTTGCAACGTTACCCTTAGCCCCAGCTCTACTGCTTAGCCTTATCATGCAATGTGCCGGACTGTGCCCCTGTCAAAGCCAAGGTGTCTGTGATTGTCAATCAGTCATTTCCACATCACCCCTGCATCTCCCTCCCTTATATGCTGAGTTGCCCTTTTAAGATTAAACTGACTCATGGCCACGGCATGATATAGTGATATGAAATCTGATACCCTGACTACGCCATCTAATGAAATTACTGTTTCAAGCCCATAGACTGAGATCAAATGCTGCTGTTCACTGACCATGACGTGATCCCTAATTGCTGACAGTCCCATTTGACTTTACTGAAGACTTTACTGTTGGACATGGCAATTTTGCTGAAGCAAGCGTGTTCGCCGCATATGTGCATGCTGCAAAGCACATGGTATAGGTATGACACTGATGTCGCACAGTACTGTACCCCCAACATGTGCACACCTTTGATTGATAACTGCTGACAACTATGACGATCTGCCTGGATTTGCGTCTGTGCTAAAAGGCAAGACAAGCCAGAAATGTATGTTCTGAATGAAGCAGGAAAGAGCCGGTACGTTCTGAATGAAGCAGGAAAGCGCAAAAAGACATGGGCTGGAAGAGATACTGTGAGCATCCAAATAGGTGTAAAGTAAGTGCTAAGAGAGCACGCAGGGGCCCTTAGGTGCGTCACGACCCAATCCATGAGATCAGTGCGTGTGTAGTGGCCTGGCAACAGGATTACAATGAAGGGTAGCATTACATGTTGTAGTGCCATACTGAAGTAGAGAACTCTATGAAGTGAGTCAGACTGTGTCATGTCAACTTCTATGGATGGAGTTGCGGATGGTTGCCGCCTATGTGTGTACCTAGGGATGTTGCAATCTACTGTCCAAGATGGAGCAAGCAGAGAACTGGAGCAGCAAGCTATCTGCTCTAACTTTCATGTCAGATATTTTGTCGTCTAGTTTCTTTCCAGCGCTTGGGAGAATAGGAAACTGCATATAAATGAATAGAGATTAGGTACTAATAAGATGGAAAAGCTTGCAAATAGGCCTCTCATTGCTCACAAGCATTGCCCATGTTATTCATGAATGGGAAATTTCAGCTCCAGGTTCTAGTTCCTTCTATTCTATTAAAGGAAGGATATTTATTTTATGACAGTATTAGCCACATTTCACTTACACTTCAGACCATTTAACATTAGACAGATTCTCTTCTGTGGAATATTGACATCTCAGAGAAAATTGCTGGAATAATTAATTCAATGTAGGAATTTGACTTAATATACAAAAAATAAATTTGGGATAATAAAGCAATGTTTAGAATGTTAAAATTTCTCATTAACTCACTGGCTTTTTGGAGTCATCTACTTCTCGGATGCTGAGGTTTTCAAGTGGAATAATGCCCCTGGGTTCTTTGTCCTGTGAAATAATTTTGACAAATAAGAATAATATTAAATCAAAACTAATATATGTATAATTTACATTTTAATGCAATTACTTGTAAAGACAAATAACATGCATTACTTTTTACGTTTGAAAATATAGTAATGGTCAAAATTTAAATTGTCTTTTAACACCTCAAGGTAAATTATGGGGAAAGTCATTGCTGGCTTCAATTGTGTTCATCTGTCTGACATGACCTCAAGGTCTCTAACCAACCTATTAAGATGGAAGAAGTATCGGTGCAGGGAGATGTGCATAGAAGGAAGTAAAAAGAAGTTTTGTAATTTCTTATAATAAGTTAGCTAATTAATTTATATTCATCCATAATTTACCACTAAATTATGATCTTGGGAAATCTGTCTAGGTTTTCAATAAATTATCAGGTAAAATAGCCTGCATTAAAAAAAGAACAAGATCCACTCTTACAGAAAAACTCCATCACAGCAATATATTAAAGTCTTTCAACATTTTCTCAACAGAGTTCCAACCATACCTCAAGTGTAGTAGCTGCTGACAACAATATAAAAATTTCATAAATTTATTTCCAAAATTCAATTCCGAAGCATCAAATTTAGCCCCAAATTTCAAACTATCAGCAGTATCGTGTAACTTCCAGCTTGAGGTTCTTGGTCAAACACAAAAGTAAGTATCTGACATTTGATAAAGTGTACAAATGCATCAAGATAAATTAAGGCTCACTGCTGGAGTAGATAAGCAAATTTGGGACAACAAATGGGTATTTTCAGTCCAGTGAATGGAATTCCACCCAATCCCAGGGACTGATGTCTTCTTCCATGAGCATGAGATTGCTGCATTACCAACTGCCAATTCAGTTCCCCTGATGCCTGACCTTTGGTTGCCAATCCTTGTCCCAAGTGAATCCTGACCTGCAGTCAGTGACTTCTATTAGAACCACCCTACAATCCCAACTAATTCCCACCCTAGGGACATGGCTGCTACTGACTTTCCCATTGAGTAAATGTCCACTCCTTCAGTCTGCCTAAGTAGAAACTAAAAGAAAAATGCCTAAATTTAAAAGCAATCACCTTCAGTTAGTTTTGGGTTGTACAAAAGATTTGAACCTTCGCCACTGGATTCTCTTCAATAGCTAATGTATGCATAGCTACATAACCAGATGAACAGAAAAACAGAAATTTCATTGTACAATCCTCTCTTTTAAAAATGGTGCACAATTCAAGTAAGAAGGTAAGCACAGTTACGAAAATTAAAAATTCTCCTAACTCACCGTCGTGTATTCAAAGTAGTACAAGCAGTTGTCAGTCAGAATAAACCAACGTCGTTTCCATGTTTTCACTCTTCCACCTGTATTGACAGATATAGCATTTGGCAGAAAGGAAAAAAAGAGAAAACTCAAAAAGTTCACAACTTGTCATGAAGCTTGAGTCACAGCTTGGCCTCTTGATTGCTACACTGTTTAGTGAATTTGGCAGTTCCCAAAGTTCTGCATGCAATTGTGACAATACCGCTGATTCAAAAGGATACATTAACTTTGCTTGGACTAAAGAATTTAAGTTCATTATTAGCTTATGAAATTGTGGTGAATATTGTGGAAAATCTGAAACTGAGAATATGACACAAAATAAGGCAATGCTTGGAGATGAATAGCCCAGAAAGAGGTAGTATGATTTGTATCTATAGTTGACAATACATGTCATGCACAGGATCATATTAAATGTCAAAGATTCCTCGATAAAACTGCTGCTAGAAAAAAGACAAATTTAATCCACACAAAGAAAAGACAAAACATGGAAATATGAACTCCTTTAACTGAAATAAAAGAAACAAGTATGATTAATGAAAAATGTTAAAGGCAGTATATGTCAAAATTAGATCCCCTTTTAAATGTTGAGAGAGGTACATCTGTACTGTCTGTTTAATATCTTGCATTGCACATAAAGTAAATTAGTTGAAAGGTTGTTTTGGACCAAACAAGCTAGAAAATAAATGTTTTACAGCTTGCACTCCTTGTCACTCTCATCACTTGCATGTTTTCTATACATTTAATATCATGATGAAGGAATAGTTATTATACAATAATGTTTGACCTTATTAAAAAAAAAGACACAAATGAAACTGAAATTAGGGAACCTCCTGATGAAGGAACAGCACTCTGAAAGTTAATGCTTCCAATTAAACCTATTGGACTATAACTTGGTGCTGTGTGATTTTTAACTTTATTTCCCAAACTCATGCTTACATGTCCAAGGCTTGATGGGGATCAATAATAGCTCATTAGCAACAACTTATTTCATTAGCTCTGAGCTGAGTTCTGAGTTGAATATATGGTATGAAAAAAATAAGGAAATCCACTGCAGTAATCCAACTGGAACAGGATGGCATGGAAAGCTTGTTTGGAAAAGTATGAAATAAATATAGGTGTACTGAAACACAGTAATTTTTAAAAATAAAGTCAAAATATCTACTGAAATTGTAGAGATTTGTCATCTTGATTTGAGCATGAGGGTGGTGTGTGTATGGAGTGATCTGCCAAAGGAAATGGTGGAGGCTGATAAAATTACAACATTTAAAAGGCATCTGGATGGGTATATGAATAGGAAGCGTTTAGAGGGATATGGGCTAAGTGCTGGAAAATGGGAATAGATTAGATAGAATATCTGGTCGGCATGGACATGTTGGATCAAAGGGTCTGTTTCCATGCTGGACATCTCTATGACTCTGTGATCCAAATAAACTTGTCTCAAATGGGTATTGAGATTCTTCTAGCTAGTTTCCAGCAAAGCATACAACTAAGAATATCTGGATCAATTTTATCCTAAAATAAATGAATTTCTTGCACATTACAGTATGACACAATATGCAGTCTTCAATTCTATTCACATTGTTTCATGTGCCAGTCTAAAAGAAGTAAGATCAAATGAAATTTCCGTGGAACAAATTTAAATGATTTATGGTAGTTGTTATTTTTGAAAAATCAAGTTATTTATTCAAACATCTTGTTATTTGAATTCAGGGAAATTATAAAACTAAATACATTATATCAAGAACTAGATCAAAATCAAAACTGCATTACAATAACATTACTGGGTCATGGGTTTGCATGAGCTTTATAATGTTTTGAATGGAACAAATAATTTCTCTCAATTATTTGAAGAAACAAAGTGTCAAACTATCAGTCAGACCCACAACAGAACTACACTTGTGCAGTTCTATAAAAAGAGTCTTATCTATTCTTTAATATAAAAGCAAGTAAAGCTTTTCAGTCATCAGAGCTTGCTGCTTGGAATTATTCAAAAAGTACCTTCCTAATTTAAAGCATATAAGTTTTATATTTGTACAACACCAAGTGCCCATCTAGAAAATGAGCCGAATAACACAGATGAAGTGCAGCAACCTAAACCTTTGTTCATTTTCCGCTAAAAGGCTGGACTATCATTTGGGCATTAGGGATAAGAAATTAGCAAATTCCAGAAGAATCAGAATTTCCTACTGTGGACAAATAGCATTTTTGGAAAGACCTTCCATATTTTCTTTCCCTACTACGTAAAATTGGAATTTTAAAAATAATGGACTTGGTCTCCTTTTCTTATAAAAAAAATGAAGAACTTTTCTTTCATACTTCCCAAATTCAGCAACACAATGTCAAAACATGTTATTCTGCTATATCTACAGGTAAGTTTAAAAACAATGTATGCTATTCTTTCAAAGTACACAGAAAAATATGCGATATAGAGCTGAACTCACATTAGCACAGAAATGCAGTGTGTACAAAATGGTGCAAAGTGGATTTATTCTGATTTTTAAGAAAGGAAGTTTCAGTTGCAACTGAACCATCTATACAGAATAATTGGTGAAAATGAGAGAGGGAAAAGTGAGAAAACCTAAAGCTATTCTCATCATCTTTAAATTATTAGTGAAGGACCTGAGAATAATTTATCCTACACTGTAATGTAAAGACAGAACTGAAAAATGTCTCTTACAAAATAGGTGTGCACTGTTTCTTAACATCACAATTCTTGTCTTGCTCATATTATTAAATTTTGTAATGCTTCGGGCAATAGTATGGTTTCTCAGGGATCAGTTAGCTCAGTTGGCTGGATGGCTAGCTAGCTTGCGATACAGCGTGATCCCAACAACATGGGTTCACTTCTCACACTGACTGAGACTACAGTGAAAGTTGCACCTTCTCAACCTCACCCGAGGCCTGGTGACCCTCAGGTTAATTCACCACCAGTCTCTGTATGGTCCAGTAGGATTATGGTGACTTAACCTTTTACTGTGGTTGTGCTTTCATATACAAAGTGTTCAGATTTTTTGAGGGATGCGATATATTTTAATAAAGAGGGTAACCTATGGTTTCCCATTCCTTTGTTAATGTAGCCCAGTGTGTAGGGCACATGCTAATGTCTCATGCCAATGAGGAAAGTTTTAAAATTGGAGTTAAGTTAAATAAATAATTTCCTTTAAGAGGAGTTACGAATAATGCATACTTTGCAGATCATGAAAATACAGAATAAATTAATGAAATGATATTTTGTTCTCTGTCCTGAAGCATTTATGTCTTGCTTAACTCTGCCTTTATAATCAGAGCTAAATGTAAAAGAAAACTCAAATATTTTACACCAAATTAATGTGATCCATTAACTATAGTAAAAACAGAGTTGTTGGCTGAAGTCTTGAACCATAATGGGGAAAATTCAACTATTTTACAAAACAGAGAATATGGAATCTTTACATTTAGTCATGAAGGTATTTGTAAATGTAGATCTTATCTTGAAAACTGACAGAATACTCTTCATACTCTGTTTCTGACTAGAAGCTGGTTTTGAAAGTTCGACATGAAATCTTCACAAGATGGGTTTCTAGTTTCTAACAAAGCTTTGGAGGCTCCCAAAAGACAAGGCGGCAAACATTCCAAGGGTTGAGGATAAAGTGAAAAATCCCAAAGAAGTTTTGATCCACTGGTCATCTATTCAATAACATTTCACTTAACCATGCCTTAGGGCTGAGTTAAGTATGTGGTGTAAGGGATCTCAAACTGTGAAATGATTTTTCTGAGAAGGTAGAGAAAACTATTTCAAATTTAACTGTGAATGAATGGGTTATAATTTGATTGACAAAAAGGATGACTTATGATGTCAACTGAATTTACATGCTAATTTAAAGTAAAATATTGCATGTTTATAATCATAAGGAACATTATGAAATTTATGACATATTAAGTTCTTTATTTGAAAAATAATCAATTCAAACACACTTTTTGTAACTAAACAATACGTTCAACTTCTATTGCAAACTAATTCAAAGGAAAATTCTAATTTGAATATATTTTATTGAAAGCAACAAGAGTATTTTGATTAAACCAATTCATTTTTTTTATCTTTGAAAATAATAAAGACCAAATCAAAAGGAAGGAAAGACTACCAATTAAGTGAATTTTGTATTTTTTAATTAGTGGAAGCTGAAATTATAATTAAGCTGAAGGACAACTAACCATGGCTCCAGAGTGTGTGTGTATTTTGCTTTGCTAAAATGTGTATGCAATTATCTAACAGATACATTTGTGAACCATCAGTTTTGGGAGGAAAAAACATATTAAAAGAATAAAGATATGAACTCAAGCCCCGTTCAAATGCAAGATCTTGAAATGCATTCTTTATCATTTTGCTGAGCAAGGATGTTCAAAATTATACCTTTTTCAAAAATCAGATTAATCTGATATTGATCTTTTTACATTTTAGAGACATAGAGCCATAGTGATGTACAGCACGGAAACAGACCTTTCAGTTCAACTTGTCCATGCTGTCCAGATAACCCAACACAATCACACCTGCCAGCACCCGGCCCTTCCCATTCATACACCCATCCAGATGCCTTTTAAATGTTGCAATTGTACCAGCCTTCACCACTTCATCTGGCAGCTCATTCCATACATGTTTAGTACAATTTAACTATGTTGCACTACTCATAGAATTGTGAAGTGGGAATTCAGCCCATAATGTCACTGCTGGGTGTATGAATGAGCAATGCAATTAGTTCATTTGCCTTGAATTATCTGCACATTTCCTTCTCAATTTTGTCATGTTCTTAGCATTTGGGTAATGTTGTCGAGGCTGCATTCATTGCTAATACCCATACTGAATCTTCCCATTAAACCCTCCTCAACTCTTGTGATGATGCTGTCCCACAGGTTGATAAGTCTAGATTCCCAGAATATTAACCCACTGACAAAAAAAGGACTCATATGTTAATGGTAACTTGCTAAATTAATTAAACAATTAAAAGTAAGAGATAACGATTAACAATTAAGACATAAAACAGTTGGAGCTCTGACAACTAAATCTGGATTTTGAAAAATATTTCAAATCACACAGTAACTAGTGATCACAAATTAAAAGCCTGTGGAAGAAATAATTCTGTCAAGTAAAATCCTTGCCTTGCTGGAAATAAATGGGAAGCCAACTTAAAGTCTATGCAATATATCTCATTCTTTTAGATATGAATACATATAATCTGATGTATATTACTGTGCCAAACACTGCTTAATTTTAAGAATCAAGCATTCAGTTTATCATACTTGTAAAATGTCTTATTAATCTTCACCATGAAGGTACTGAATATTCCCACTTACGAAACAATTCTTTGAATCTGAAGAACAATTAGGATAAAAAATCAGTACGGCAGTGCAAAAGCAACTGTCTTTGTCAAACAAAGGCCACAGATTGATCACCAGATAAAGCAACACTGCAGTACAGTGGAAACACTTAAATACATAATATCTGTGTGAATATTTAACTATGTTGCTTGTTACATCTTTCATTTAGTGCAAAATTCTGTTTGATCCACTGCTAAAAGTGGAATAGATGATGTATTTACATTTCAACAGGTTAATTATAACTAATTAAAATAAAAAGCAAATATACAGCACAGATCATTTTTGAGATTCAACATTGAACAATTAACATAAGGACATCTTTATTGAAAAATATAATTATTTATGTATTTAAGAGTAATCCACTGTACTGCTACTGTAAGCTCACATGTAGCATATAGCTAAAGAACACCCGCTAATGAAAGCAGCACACCTCTACCACCAGCTGTAAGACAAAGACCAGCAGCACCCTGGGCACAATTAGCTACATGTCAGTATGGTACATACCTCCTGTGTGTATAAGGAAAGACAGCCAGTCATGTAACAACCAAACGGGGGGGGGGAAGAAATTAAAAAGAAAACAAAATTAATTTCAGAAATTAACCCTTTGAGTACTAGAATTGCAGAAGTGACTTGATAAACTGACGTTGCTTTGAAATATAAGCATGAGAAACTGTCTCCTTTTTCTCCATACTGGGTTTTTACTGGCAAAACTCCTACTAAATACTCTAAAGTTGTATCTTACCTTTTCAATGGGCTGGATTTTGGGGTCAGCAGTGAAGCAACAGCAGACATTACTGACTTCAAAATCAGCTCACAAACAGTTAGTGATACGTTTCCAACGTCAATTTGTTTCTGTTGCCAAGTCAAGTGGATCTCGTTGCATCCAGCAATGATGATGTCATCAAGCATCAAGGTAAACAGCAAATCACAGTGAAGTATTCACACAGACAACAAATCAGGAAGAGTATACAATTAAAGCCCTCATTTTAATTTTTAGATTTTGTAGATGGCAAAATAATTGACTGGGATATACACACAGGATTAAGGCGAAAGATAAGAAACCATAGGTAATCCTTAAAATATCTAAAAGCCTATGGAATTTACTATCATAAGGAAAAAGTTGACATTCAATAAACATGAGATTACTTTTTCAGGGCTGTGAGGCTATTTATCACTAATTCTACACTCAACATATGATTAAAAAGTCATGGTGCAGTTCATTTAACAAACTGAGGCCTTTTCAAGACTTTTCTTTAAGAGAGACTAAGAGTGTAAAATAAGATGTTCTTGCCATTTCAATTGTTTGTAATTGATTATAGTCTGGAGAAGCTCAATAGTACATCACTTGGAGAAACACAGAACTACTGATAGCAGTTTCTGGACATTAGTATTTAACTGTGCATGTGTGGACTATGTAGATGTGTAGATGTGATTAACAGTTTTAAAGGAGTGATGACGGTGAACACTGACAGTTTATCACCATTATCACCACAAAATCTAGACCTAGTTCATTATGAACATCATTTACCTTTTCTTTAACTATGGATTATTGACAATTTCAACCTTGCTATTTCACATGTGAAAACAAAAATTAAATTTCACATGTATGGAACCAGTTGAATATTACACAATTCATTTAAAGTGGCCTTATAAATGCTCAAAACATCACCCTGATAAAAAATAACAGATTATCTCCCTAGTTCTGGCAAGTTCAAGAGTATCATGTCTTGGGTGCTTCACAGTTCAGAACGTTTCTTCTTGTAAAACAAGTATTGGAACTCATCTTCATTAGTGGGTTGTACATTATTTTTGGTTATAATTTAATGTGCTTTCATAAAGTTTATTACAAACAGTCACACAAACCTATTCTGGTTAACCCGACAATGACATTGGCCACTGATCATTACAGGACTTCTGATGGCCATTATTGCTTCATGTATCGAAAAGGAATGGCATATCAGCTTATAAATAAACATCTTCACTGTCAAAGACAAACTCAATTCAAATAGGTAAAATCTTTGCATTGATACGAGGCCTGAAGCTGTGACATCAGCAGATATACTTAAAGAACTCAATGTGGTGTCAACAGATTGTTCATTTTTGAATTTCTTCTTTGAGACTTTAACTCTACAGTATTGTAAAGCAGCTGCAGTAACAAAAGAAAACCAGATAAACTTTATTTCTACCATCTTTTCTGTGAAATTAAGTTGTTTATGAAAAAATCTCAAATGTAGTCACCTAGAGACTACATGTTGTCAGATTAAGGAGTCACAACTGTATTCTGAGGCATTTTGCATCTTTCAAATTGTCTGTTTTATCTAATAAAAATTTTCTTGCCAGATGAGTGTGCAAAGATGCCAGACTGGATTGCTCAAAGGGTTAAAGAAAAACAAATTTAAACATGAGGAGGCAAAGCAAAATTACTGAAATGTATGTAATAATCAAAATGAAAAAAAACACTTTATTGCATGTATTGTAATTGCTGATATTATTAATGCTGGGCTGATATTGTAACCCACTCAGCTTTTCAGATTATCAGCACAAAAATCTTCACTCTTCCCTCAGTCAAGGACAACTAAGTTATGCCTTCTGATGTCACATCATAAAAAACATCAATAAATTTGTGATACCTTGTAAACATTCTATGAGTGACTAATCCCAAATACAACAATAAATCAACCTGCTACTGGTATTTCCAGCAGTTATGCTCAATAATATATCTAATTGGTACAATTGGTAACTTCATCACTAAAGTTTATTACTGACTTGATTGGAGCATATAAAATCCTGAGGGATCTTGACAGGTTGAATGTGGAAAGGATATTTTCTCTTGTAGAACCTAGCACTAGGGGTTGTTGTTTCAAAATGTGGTGTCATCTTTGTAACAGAGCTAAGGAGAAATCTTTTCTCAAAGGTGGTTGAGTGTGTTTGGAAATCTACTCCTTAAAAGGTGGTGAAAGCAGAGTCTTTGAATGTTCCTAAAGCAGAGGTAGATAGAGTTTTGATGCGGGGGGGAAAGTGGTGGAGGTTATCAGGGGCAGGTAAGGTGGAGCAATCAAGTCAGCCATGATCTTATTGAAAGACAGAGCAGGTTCAAGGAGAAGATTGGCCTACTCTGTTCCT
Source organism: Chiloscyllium plagiosum (assembly GCF_004010195.1). Classification (NCBI taxonomy): domain Eukaryota; kingdom Metazoa; phylum Chordata; class Chondrichthyes; order Orectolobiformes; family Hemiscylliidae; genus Chiloscyllium; species Chiloscyllium plagiosum. The sequence goes on along the minus strand of NC_057733.1, from coordinate 42,776,462 downwards.
AAATCATATTTTCATATGACCCTCAGTTATATATTCAATAATTAAATGTTTTTCTCAATAGCAATTACTGTTCCTTGACCAAGTGTTCATGTTATGCTTCAAGTTTATGCAAGTTATGCGATCTTCAATCTATCTGTCCATAGAACACACCCAATATTCATCTTAGTTATGCATAGTTTCAGACTTGATGTGACATAAAAACAACTTCAGGTTGTAGAAGCTGCAAAAATCTTTGAGGTTTATATTGACATTGTTTATCCACCATCAACAGTACATTTAAGTAAAGGCAAATTACTCAGTAGAGAAAGAACATTAAATATTTACATCACTGAAATTTTAGCATTAATATACACACAATATGAGTTGTTTTCAGGATAAACATGCAATTATTTCTAAGTGAGGAAAACATTTGTTTGCATTTCATGAAGGCTGCCATTGTGAAACATTGAATATATTTTCCTCTCTTGTAAGCTAGTGCCAACATAAAGCATTCTTAGGTCAGATTAAGGTGAAATAGAGGGAGCTATTTGATATAGCAGAAAGCTCCCTCTATTCTTTCTCAATGTCAGTTGGATACTTCAAACTATATCATAATGGACTTTTCTGCACCTCACACCTTTTATTGGTTCTCAAGATATAATTACGAATTATGTTAAAGTCACTAGGTTTAATATTGTAGATCCAATCTATTTAGATATGTACTAATTTTACTCAAATTTGTTTTAAGCCAGCAAGAAAAAAGTTTTCATTCCATCACAGTTTGGTTCAGATTCAAAACTCACAGGTGAATGGCAGAATATTACCACTTTCAATGGTGAAATATATTTAAATACTCAGCTTTTGAAATAAAGAGTAACTCATTTAAACTTAATTAACAATTTAATTTCACCAACAGGCAAAAGTTTTGTTTCTTCAGAACAGACATTGAAAATATGCTTGATGCCTAGCCTGTTGAAACTGAATAGATAAAAGTGATAGATTAGCTTTTAATTTTAGATCTGAGTAAATTCCAATATATGCAATATCTTGCGATACTATTACTTACTCTTGTAATATTAGTTTTATATAGACATTTTGGTTTTTATCTCTTTTACATTATTCTATGCAATTTAGAATTTAGTAATTATAGACTTTATTTTGTTCTATTTAGAACCTATTCACAAAGCTCCATAAATGGATCCATCCATTTATTAAGTAAGCAAAATTAAAGGCTTGTCCAGTCTTTTGGAAAAGCATGAGAAATGCAGTGCTGGTTGACTTCATAGGGGCATTTCATAATTGAACGGTTAGTCTAGAGTATGCATAAAACATCTTTTAAGCTTTCTCTGGTACACTATTTCTTCATATATTGAAGAAACAAAAAAAGTTGCATTCATACAGCATCTTGCCAGCCTCTAGCCATCCCCAAGCAATTTACAGTCAAGTAACTACTTAGATATTTTAAGTGTATTCACTGTTATAACGGAGAAAATGTGACAGCCAATTTGTGCTCAGCAAGAAATTCGAGAATTACTATATGGTCTATTTATTACTTAAATTTGTGGGGATTTAAATGCTGGTCAGAACACAGGACAATTCCATTGCTCTTCATTGAATAGTTCCTTGAAATCTTTTATGTTCATTTGAGACAGCAAACAAGGTCTTGGTTTAATGTTGAATGGAAAAAGTTGATACATCTAATAATGTAGGGCTCTGTCAGTGCTGCATTGAGCATCAGCCAAAATTTGCCTCAAGAGTGGAAATCAATCCTTCAATCTTCTGACTCAAAGAACCAACTGAGTAATAATTGACAAATTATTTAATACTTCTTCGACAATTAAAAATACTGTGAATTAAGTTTCCTTCATTTATTTTGAATTTAAAATTTGTATTATCTGTATAATGCATAATTAACCAAAGCATTACTGTATCTATATAAAACATTCAGCCCAAGTTTCCAATAGTTCGTACTTTACGGACGGCACGGTGGCCCAGGGACCCAGGCTCAATTCTAGCCTCAGGTGACTGTCTGTGTGGAGTTTGCATGTTCTTCCTATGTCTGCATGGATTTCCAATGGGTGCTCTAGTTTCCTCCCACTGTCCAAGAATGTACCGTCTAGGTGGATTGGCCATGCTGAATTGCCCTGTATCTAGGGATGTATAAGCTAGGTGAATTATCCATGGTGAATGTAGGGTTATGGGGATAGGGTAGGCGGGCTGGGTCTGAGTTGGATGGTCTTCAGAGGGTCGGTGGAGACTCAAAGGACCAAATGGTCTCTTTCTGCATTGTAGGGATGTTATATGATTTTAATACATTGCTGTTCTAATGCTAAAGTACTCTCTTCGCTGCCAGGCATTATAAATTTCTGCAAGCTAATTTCGTAAAGTATACCAACATATTTTCACACCACACAATACGACAGATTTATGGTAATGAAATTATGATGTCAATGAGAAAGTTGCTCTCCTGAAACCAGAATAAGTAACTCACCTAATTTGAGGAGCCAGCCCTCTCGATCCGGGTTGAAAAATGTATGAGTCAAATCATTGCCATCATCTTCTGGAATTTTGAAGGGTTCATTCTTAATACTTTCATACAGATTCTGTTAATAAAATAGCAAAACGAATCAGATGCATTACTAACTAACAGGGTTAAGGTTTGTTAACAAACATTTATGAGCACCATTGTAAATATCTAAATCTCCAGCTACTCTTAAGTGAATGTACTTGTCCAGGTTGAAACAGTTTCCTACAAAATTACTTGTTAATGATGAGGTCTTGCACAATTGGACATCTTTTTTACATGAAGGTCAGGCCTGGTTACAGGTCAGTCTTCTTAACCCAGACACTTCACTGATTTGAAAACTAATTTTGAAAAGAAAAGCAGTTTCAATAACAGAAAATAAACAAAAGCTGTCCTTAATCTCAAGAATGAATGATATGAACAGAGGCAATAACAACAGGTAAATTAAGGATTTTTAAACCCTAAGGGTATAATTTGTTAAAACAACATAATTGAAATGAAAAGAATGAGGAGGAAATGTGGAAAAGTATACAACATATATGGACAACCACTTCAGTATAAGTGAAATATTTTTATACAAAATTGGCTGTTCCTGATTTGTTTCTGTAAGTTTTAGTTGATACAATAACTTTTTTCTCATCATAGTCGCATTGTTTTCTTCACTACTTCAGCTAGGTTTTTCTGAACCGGCCAACAGTGTAAGGATCTGCACGGTATACCAATGAAACATGCTAACTTCACCTTTAAAAATACATATTTTTATACAATGTTTCACCACCACATCCGCACACACCCATCGACCCCATCACCCACCTCTATATACAAAATTAGTAATCAATTGCAATACTAACTCTTAGGAGTTCTTCAGGTAAGTCACCGCCGTCGTTTATTCCTCTATTCATTAGAATGAACCTCTCCACACTAGGTTTATCCTTAACATTTGGATTGTGTAGACTGGTATTCAACATAATAATAGCAAAAGATAACACATAGCACGTATCTGCAAAAGAAAACTGCACTTCAATTCGGAACAGTACAAAGGGTTAAAACATTTAGGGAACAAGCGTGAGTTAATAAGTACTATTTATAGCACTCCAGTACCGCTTGGTGTTGACAAATATCACAAGTACCAGGTGGGGTTGTCAGGAAAAAAACATTATTAACAGAGTATAATTTAATCTCCCCGAAAACATAAGCTTACTTCAAATTTGTGCACTGATGTAATTTCAGTTTACAATGTCAATGTATCTGTTATTTCATGTTTCAACACATTTCAGCATTTAGTACATCTGTCCCTCTGAAAGCTGGAGAGGAAGTCCTTGTCTCCACCCAGAGACTGTGTCTGTTATGGATGAAGCCAATGTAATATGAACATTAACTCCTTCAGACCCACTTCCTTATAGAAATAGTAAAAATGGAAATATCTGCTAATATTGTACTTCATGATTTCAATGCATCATAATTGCTCAAATTTACAATTTGATCAAAGAGAAAAGAAATAAAACGAAGCCAAAAAGGACTTGCCTACAAAGCAGGCATTGCCTTATGCCTATGGAAACTGTCCATCCATCCTTCCATTATAATCTCAAACATATACAGCTCAAGTTAGGACCTCTATACACTAAGACATTTTACAGCATTCAATCTAGTGTTCCAATGAAAAAGGTAAATTCTAGTTTTTTTTTCAAATTAATATTATAAATAAATTACAAATTATGACTGAACTAATTGGCAATAATACACAGATGTTATCAAACATACCAGTAGACTGAAAGACTCCAGGATTGCACTGACAGTATCGCTGTGCAAAAGCTTCCATCATCCGGTCAATTTTCTGCGCCTCTCCAGGTAACCGGAAGCTCCACAAGAACTGCCTAAGATTTTTATATGTTTAAAGGAAAGTAATTTTAATTGAATTCTCATACGCAGCTTCTAAATTTTAATTTATATTGTCATTCATGTGATAGAGTTGAAAATCATCACATCTGCCTGAATGCATGCTTTCTAATTTTAGACAGAAAAGTCCCTGCATTAACACCAATATTTCTTTATGAAGTGTACTTGATATTTTAGAGTACAAAAAAAAGCATGACTAAGATGGGAGGAAAAAAAACCATCTTTCTCTACTCCCATTTCTCCATAGGTCACAACATTAATTAATTTGTTTTAACCTGTACCTAAAAGCAGCTAATCATAATCTTCCCCAACTTTGAATAAAAAAAACATTAAAAAGGCTTCACTAATAAACACAAAATTATAAACACAAAACAAAACTTAATTAACAAAGATACAGAATTAGTTAATAAATACAGTTTGTATGGTGAAAACATAACTGTTAACCTGTCTAAATAACAGACATAAATACATACACATCAGTCATTGAAAACATTTTTGGCCAAGAAGTATATAGCTCTTCAAAGCAAAAGGGATAAAGTTTGAGGCGGTCAAATGGCTACCGGTCTGACATTCTGGTGCATAAAGACAGATGTCACTGAACATATCCAGTTGTCATTAGGAAGTTTTGCAGATGCAGTCATTCAGGGAACAACTGACAAGCTCTTTAAGGGGCTTTTCATACGCGAATAAGAAGGCACCACACTGTACCCAGAACACACGGGTGACCAACCTTCAACAGTATGGTCACCAATTACTCCAGCAATAACCAAAATAGATACTGCAACCTCACAGTCACAGGCTCAGGCTGGCATCTCCAATGAATAAACAATTATTATTAGACATCTGATTAACAAGAAGTGTTAACAAATCGATCCAATATCTTTTCATTAACTCGCTATCAATCCTTGAAACTCACATCCATAATAAATATTCAACATGAATACTTCATTCATCAATCCTTCAAATTTATGTTCATGAAAAATATTAGAAACATAGGAATAGGAGTTGCCAATCAGCCCATCAAGTCTGCCCTACTATTCAACATACCCATTGCTGATTGAACACCAATGGCTTTTACTCACCCCATCCCCATAGCTCTGCATGCTACTGATGATCAGAAATCATTGATCTCTACCTTAAACATACTCAATGTCTGACAGTCCACTTCCCTTGATGGGGCAGAATTCACAACCCTCTGCTTAAAATAATTTCTCAGCTAAAACCTAAGAGGCATTCCCCCTTAATTGAAGCCTCGAAAATTTATGCATTTATGAATATGTAGTGTCATCTCAAGATAGTGGAAAACCTAAACATTCAACTATTTTCAAACAATAAATAATTCTGTACATTTAACTCATGTGGAGCTCATTGGTTCAATGGTATTTATCAAGTATATTCTATGAATACATATTATTCTAACAATTTTATTATATATATTTGTTGAATTAAAACGAGCACTTGACCAGTTATGTTTTAAAAATACCCACTCCAACAACTTTCTCTAACTCTTTACACTCTACTCTTAACTCCTGGACATAATCCAGTGCCAGAATTGCCAATGATCCTCTGGTAACTTGCTCAGTTATCTTTCTCTAATAGTAGTCCAAACATTGGTATTTTAGTTTCTTATTCTTTCAGGCAGAGAGTGCACTTTACACCAAAGTTGTAAATGAAGTCATATGAAATGCTTCACAAATGTGTTTCAAACAAGCATTGCTGGATAGCAATCAGAAGGTCAAATCCCAGGCAATGTTCTTTACCATAAACCAAAGGTAGCATAATCTCCTAAATCCACAAACTTAACATATTATCAACTGAAACAGCACTGTATTAATCTATCTGGTTACTGTACAATGGTTGGTGTACTGTCTTAATTAATGAAGCATCTAGAAATGTTGGGCACACAGATAAAGAATTTGAACTACATATTCTAAAGAAAAGGGAAATAGAAGATTTTATGAGTTTGAAAGAAGTATTTATGTAATTCAAATTGTATTTATTTTCCATAGTATAAACTATAAGTGCATTTTATGTCCAAATAAAATCCAGAAGGATAATACTTTATAATGAATAAGATTGAAAGATAGTTGCAAGACTAAAACTAATGTGACACCATTCTGCAAATCTGGTCATATCCCACTCATCCACTTTGTGTGCTCCTGAAAATTAAATTCTAACATACTCGTGTGGAGTCAAGACAAGAAGGCTACTTCTATGCTTGGCCACTAAGAAAACAACATTTATTTCTCTGCATATAGTCATCAGTAATCATTCTTACCGCAATGCCTGCACCAGGTTTAAGTCTGTGAATTCATGAAGCTCCACAAATGCATGAAGAACCCTGATGTTAAATTCATCCCTGCATGAGGATAGAATGCAACATTTTGTGAGAAAACAGACTTGGCGTTTATTATATTTGTTTCATAATTAATCAGTCACTTAGAATAATATTGCACTAAGAACGCCATCTGGTCCAAAACATTGAGCTGGCTCATTGAAAGAGTTATTCAATTAACTTCATTCCCTTTTCCCCAAGCTTTGCAAATTCTCAGTCATTAAGAAAAGGGTCGCAGCTCTGAGGTAACCTTTTCTTTTTAAGAAGCCACTTTGATTAGATTACAATTATATAAATTCACCAGACATTTTCTATTATGATCTTCAATGTAGAATACATTACCAATTTCTAAAGATCCACATTTCAACATTTGGTCAATACTACAGCTTTATTACAAGCCACAGGCATCAGCCAATTCAGTTCAAATACGTTTCAGCTAAATTGGCCAAATCTTGGGAACCTTTAAACCAAGGTCACAATCTTAGTGCAACTTTAACTCAAGGATCACAGCCAGGGTAGAAAGCATGGTATGAAATGGGTCCACTGATTGTCCATTTGTGATTGTGAAGCAGCAAACATCTTAAGATCTTATTTGCAAACATCTGGTGACATATGGGGCAGCTTGTGCTTTTGAGAGAGACAGTCAGCCAGTTGCTACAATCATAGTTGAGCCTGGGGTAGAGGATAACAATCCCAGGGGAATCTCCTATAGAGTAGCAAGCACTACAGATCCTCCTAAACAGCAAAATAAAATCCTCAGCTATTTTCTAGATAGGGTCACTAGTTAGGGCATTTAAAAAATTGGTACAAGTAGATGCAATGTTTGATTCACCCATTTGTACCTCAATTTCATTTGGGGATCCTATATACCTCATAACATTCCATTCTACGTCTTACAAATGAGCAATAGGATGACGCGCCAGCTGACCATCACAGGTTCTTTGTCTGGGTAATGACAGCTGGCAAACTACTATCAACGTGTTGGTTCAGTATCTCATCATTATTCTCAGGTGAGTAGAGCCCTTAAAATTAAGCTTTCAGTGTTTGTGCTATATGTGAAAGTACATTGTCCTCTATTCCCTGCCTGTACATATGTATGTCCATATGCCTTTTGCATGTTGCTATCTTATCTGCATTCCAGGCATCTATCACCCTCTGTGTAAAAATCCTGCCTTGCACATCCCCTTTTAACTTTCCTGCCCTCACCTTAAGCCTATGCCCCCAAGTATTTGATCTTTGCATCCTGGGAAAAAGACTCCAACCATCCACCTTATCCATGTCTCTCAAAACTTTATATACTTCTATCAGGTCACTCCTCAGCCTTAGTAAAAATGATTCAAGTTTATCCAACCTTTCTTTATGGCGGAAACACACCCATCCAGGCAACATCTTGGTAAACCTCTTTTGAACACTCTCCAAAGCATCCACAATCCTTCTAGAGTGTGGCAACCAGAACTGCACACAATACTCTAAATACAACCTTACTAAAGTTAAATACAGCTGCAACATGTCTTGCCAACTTTTATGCTCAATGTCCCAACTGATAAAGGCAAGCATGCCGTATGTGCATTCTTTACCACCTTATCCACTTGCTTTTCAGGAGTTATGAGCATGCACCCTAAGATTCCTCTCATTTACTGTATATTTTCCTCTTGCAAGTGATCATCAAAAATGCATCACCTCACACTTGTCTGGATTGTCACGATCTGCCATTTCTTCATCCAGCTTCCTGAATGACCTTTCCTTTGACATACTTTCTAATTGTCCATGACTCTACCAACTTTCGTGTTGTTTGAAAACTTACTAAATCAGATCGCCTACATTTTCATCCAAATTATTTACATGACAAGCAACAGAGGTCCCAGCAATGATCCTTGTGGAACATAACTGGTTACAGATCTCCAGTCAGAAAAATACCCTTCCACAACTACTCTCTATCTTCCACGACCAAGCCAATATTGAACCCAACTTACCAACTCACCATGGATCCCATGTGATTTAATCTTCTCGACCAACCTACCATGAGGGACCTTGTCAAATGATTTACAAAAGCCCACATAGACTGCATCCACTGCCCTACCCTTACCAATCATTCTCGTCACTTCCTCAAAAATCTCAACTTTGAGACAAGATCCACCCCGCACAAAATTATGTGGACTAACCCTCATAAGGCCATTCTTTTCCAAATGCGAGTAAATCCTTACACTAAGGATCTTCTCCAATAATTTCCCTACCAGCTGTGTAAGGCTCACCAGCCTTTAATTTCCTGGATTATCCCTGTTGCCTTTCTTAAACAATGGAACAATATTGACTATTGTCCAGTCTTCTTGGACCTCGCCTTGGCTAAAGATGATACAAAGATCTCTGACAAAGCCTGAGCAATCTCTTCCCTTGCCTCCCTCAGTATCCTTGGATAGATCCCATCAGAACCTCGGAATTTATCTACCTAATGTTTTTTTTTCTAGATGACCAAAATCCACACCAACTCCTCCTTATATTAACATGCTCTAAAATATCAACAGATCCCTTCCTAATCTTATCATCATCCATGTTCTTCTCCTTGGTGAATACTGACGCAAACATATTTATTAAGGACCACAACCACTTTCTCTGGCTCCATGCATAAATTCCCTCCTTTGTCCTGGCGTGGGCCTACTGTTTCCCTAGCTAGCCTCTTGCTTTAATATATGTATAAAGTACCTAGGGATTCTTCTTAAGCTACATGCCAAGGACATTTCATGGCCCCTTTTAGTCCTCCCAATTTCTTGTTTACATTCTATTTTGGTTCCTTTATATTCCTCAAGGACCTTGTCATTCCAGTTTCCTAAACATTATATACATCACCTTTTTCTTTTTGACTGAGCTTTCAAATACCTCTTCTCATCCAGGATTTGCAAATCCTGTCATCCTTATCTTTCACCCTCGCAGGAACATACTGGTCCTGAACTCTGGTCAACAGGCCTTTGAAAGACTCCCACAGGTCAGATGTGGATTCACCCTTGAACAACCACGCCTAATCAAATTTATCCCGTTTCTGCCTAATCTAATTTCTCCAGTTTCGACCTAATACTATTGTAATTAGCTTTCCCTAAATTGAGCATTTTCACTTGGCGGACCAGTCTTATCCTTATCCATAACAATCTTAAAACATATGGCATTATGATATTCTTCTGAAAATGCTCACCCAGTGAAACTTTGATCACCTGGCCCGATTCATTCCCTACTACAATATCAGGTGTAGCCCCTTCCCTAGTTGGACTAGAACAGTAAAACATGGGGGTAGAATCCAAAAGAGGATTTTTTGGAGGCAAAAATAAAAGTTATCGTAATAAATTAGATGCAGAATCAGCAGATGGTTGTGCAGATGGTTAGTTCCAAGCCTCTCAGTTTGAAGATGGTTGGATAAACTAACAGGTTGCTGCTCCAATAGAGACTTAGAGTCAAACAGCATGAAAACAGACCCTTTAGTCCAACTCGTCCATGCCAAACAATTTTTCCCAAACTAAACTAGTCCCATTTGCCTGCCTTTGGCTCATATCCCTCTAAACCCTTACTATTCATGTAACTGTTCAAATGTTTTTCAACTATTGTTTCTGTACCTGCATCTACCAATTCCTATGGCAGTTCAGTCCGTATACAAACCACACTGTGTGACAAAATTGCTCCTCAGGTCCTTCTAAATCTTTCTCCTCTCAACTTAAACATAGCCCCCCTGGTTTTGAACTCCTCCACCCTAGGGAAAAGACTTTTGCTATTCACCTTATCTATGTCCTTCATGATTTTATAATCCTCTATAAGGACACCCTTCAAGCTCCTATGTTCCTGTGGAAAAACATCCCATAACAGGACAGATGAGAATTGCTCTGAAGTTAAAGAGAGCAACTTACTTAGAAAAGATAGGAAAGGACAAGTCAGAGATGAGTTAACTCTGAAGAATTAAACTGCATTTATTTCAATGCAAGGGGTCTTACAGGTCAGGCAGATGAACTCAGGGGATGTATGAGAACATGGGACTGGGATATCATAGTTATTACAGAAACATGGCTGAGGGAGGATCAGGAATGGCAGCTCAATGTTCTAGAGTTTAGATACTATACAAAGGATAAAAAGGGGCGCAAGACAGGCGGGGGAGTAATATTTTGATTAGGGAAAACATTACTGCTGTACTTAGAGAGGATATTTCTGAGGGATCATCCAGTGAAGCTATATGGGTGGAACTCTGAAATAAGAAGGGGATTGCAAGGCTTGTGAAGGTTTGTATCTCAGGTTGAGGTTTAGGGTGTAGGTTTGCTCGCAGAGCTGTAGGTTTGATATCCAGACGTTTCATTATCTGGCTAGGTAACATCATCAGTGGCGACCTCCAAGTGAAGCGAAGCTGTTGTCTCCTGCTGTCTATTTATATGTTTGTTCTGAATGGGGTTCCTGGGTTTTGTGGTGATGTCATTTCCTGTTCGTTTTCTGAGGGGTTGATAGATGGTATCTAGATCTATGTGTTTGTTTATGGTGTTGTGGTTGAAGTGCCAGGCCTCTAGGAATTCTCTGGCATGTCTTTGCTTAGCCTGTCCCAGGATAGATGTGTTGTCCCAGTCGAAATGGTGGTTTTTTCCATCCGTGTGTAGGGCTACGAGGGAGAGAGGGTCGTGTCTTTTTGTGGCTAGCTGGTGTTCTTGTATCCTGGTGGCTAACTTTCTTCCTGTTTGTCCTATGTAGTGATTGTGGCAGTCCTTGCGTGGAATTTTGTAGATGACGTTGGTTTTTTCCATGGGTTGTACTGGGTCTTTTAAGTTTGTTAATTTTTGTTTGAGAGTGTTGGTTTGTTTGTGTGCTATTAGGATTCCGAGGGGTCTTAGTAGTCTGGCTGTCATTTCTGAAACTTCTTTGATGTATGGTAAGGTGGTTAGGGTTTCTGGCTGTGTTTGGTCTGCTTGTCGTGGTTTGTGCTTGAGGAATCTGCGGACTGTAATTTTTGAGTATCCATTCTTCTTGAATACGTGGTATCGGTGGTTCTCCTCTGTTTTCTGAAGTCCGTCTGTGCTGCAGTGTGCGGTGGCTCGTTGGAATAGTGTTCTGATACAGCTTCGTTTGTGTGTGTTGGGATGGTTGCTGGTGTAGTTAAGTATTTGGTCAGTGTTTGTCGGTTTTCTGTATACGCAGGTTTGTAGTTCTCCATTGTCCTTTCTTTCGACTCTGACATCCAGGAATGCGAGTTTGTTGTCGGTTTCTTCCTCCTTGGTGAACTTTATGCCTGTGAGGGTGTTGTTGATGACGTTAAATGTCTCTTCTATCTTGTTTCGTTTTGTGATGACAAAGGGGTCATCTATGTAGCGGACCCAGATTTTTGGTTTGACGGTTGGTAGGGCTGTTTGTTCCAGTCTTTGCATTACCGCTTCTGCTATGAATCCTGATAGCGGAGATCCCGAGAACTAATCAATGACGCCCACCACAGACTCCGAAAATACAACCGGGAAATTGCGCACCAAAAACCGTTATTCAAACAAGCAACAAATCAAGAATGGACAGATGCAGTAGAACGAGCCATAAACACCAAACAACGACAAACTAAGATAAAGAAAAATCGGGACCTGAAGAAAAAACTTGACAAACTCACAAACAAAGACAAAACCAATAACACAGGGGCATGGATAAAGAACTTATCAGACATAACCCCTATCAGACACAGAAAAAGCAGTACTAGTAAAAGGACTAAATTTCAATTACCGAGACGCTGACAAGAAGTATTTCCTAGCGGCATTAGAAACCACATTGAAGGACAACAAACCCATATTGTAGAAACACAACAAACGATCAGACAGACAGTTGCACCTACTCTGAGCCAAAAGAGGGATGGAAACAAACTGAACACACAAGAAAAGAAAGCCTAGAAAACCTCAAAAAAGACAAAAACATCGTTATATTACCTGCAGACAAAGGTCGGGTCACAGTCATCCTGAACAGAAGGGACTACATATAGAAAGCCAATGCACTACTCACAGACACCAACACTTACCAACAGGTGGCGCTAGACCCGACCCCACAACTAGGAAACAAAATTACATATCTCCTAAGAAAATTACACAATTCTGGACAATTAAACAATTCCATAAAATGAAACCAGACGGAACCAACACCCCACGATTCTACGGACTACCAAAAATACATAAACCAGGAGCCCCCCTCAGACCCATAGTCTCACTACCCGGAACACCAACTTACAGACTGGCCAAAGAACTACAC
>NC_057733.1:42763107-42763462 GCF_004010195.1 Chiloscyllium plagiosum | reverse complement strand
CGACGTAACAGCACTGTTCACCTCCATCAACATCGACCTGGCAAAGGAAACACTTACCACACTTCTAGAAGAGACCATCACACATACACCAACCACCACCAATCACATTACCAACGAAAACATCATGAAGCTAAGTGGACCTGTGCCTCACCACCCACTTCACCTTCAACAACATTATCTACAAACAAACAAACGGCACACCCATGGGATCTCCGCTATCAGGATTCAAAGCAGAAGCGGTAATGCAAAGACTAGAACAAACAGCCCTGCCAACCATCAAACCAAAAATCTGGGTCCGCTACGTAGATGACACCTTTGTCATCACAAAACGAAACAAGATAGAAGAGACATTTAA
>NC_057733.1:42749007-42762988 GCF_004010195.1 Chiloscyllium plagiosum | reverse complement strand
GGTCTGCTTGTCGTGGTTTGTTCCTGAGGAATCTGCGCACTGTATTTTTTGAGTATCCATTTTTCTTGAATACATTGTATAGGTGACTACTAAGACCCCTCGCAATCCTAGTAGCACATAAACCCACCAACACTCTCAAACAAAAACGAACAAACTTAAAAGACCTAGTACAACTCATGGACAAAACCAACGTCATCTATAAAATTCCATGCAAGGACTGCCACAAACACTACGTAGGACAAACAGGAAGAAAGTTAGCCACCAGGATACATGAACACCAGCTAGCCACAAAAAGACACGACCCTCTCTCCCTCGTAGCCCTACACACGGATGAAAAAAACCACCATTTCGACTGGGACAACACATCTATCCTGGGACAGGCTAAGCAAAGACATGCCAGAGAATTCCTAGAGGCCTGGCACTCCAACCATAACGCAATAAACAAACACATAGACCTAGATACCATCTATCAACCCCTCAGAAAACGAACAGGAAATGACATCACCACAAACCCCAGGAACCCCATCCAGAACCAACACATAGATCTAGATACCATCTATCAACCCCTCAGAAAACGAACAGGAAATGACATCACCACAAACCCCAGGAACCCCATCCAGAACAAACATATAAATAGAAAGCAGGAGACAACAGCTTCGCTTCACTTGGAGGTCGCCACTGATGATGTTACCTAGTCAGGTAATGAAACGTCTGGATATCAAACCTACAGCTCAGCGAGCAAACCTACACCCCATAAGAAGGGGACGATCACCTTGATGGGATTGTCCTATAGACCTCCTCAATTGTCAGTGGGAAACTGAGGAGCAAATATGTAGAGATCGCAGATATATGCAAGAATAATAGTGTTGTTACGGTAAGGGATTTTAACTTTCCAAACATAGACTGCGACTGCCATAGTGTTAAGGGCTTGGATAGTAAGTCATTTGTTAAATGAGTTGAAGCAATTCTTTTTGCCTATATCTGTGTAACCACAAGAGAAGGAGCAAAACTTGACCGATTCTAGGGAAGTAAGGCAGGGCAAGTGACTGAAGGGGAGCACTTTGGAGCTAGTAATCACTTTTAAAATAGTTATGAAAAAGGATAGGCCCTGTATAAAAGTTAAAGTTCTTAATTGGAGTAAGGCAAATTTTGACAGTATGAGACAGGAACTTTCAAAAGTTGATTGAGATAGTCCGTTCGCAGGTAAAGGGATAACTGGCAAGTGGGATAACAAGAGTTCAGAGGCATTACGTTCCTCTTAGAGTGAAGGGTAAGGCTGGTAAGAGTAGGGAACAGTGGATGAATAAAGATATTGAGGCTCTGGTCAAAAAAAATTAATCGGGAATTTGAAAGACTTAGAAAAAATACCCACTGGTAACCTACTTAAATTAGCATCCTTTATTCTGATACTATGTCCTTTGGTCTTAGAATCTCCAATGAGGAGAAACATCTCAGCATTTACTCTCAAAAGGCCCCTTAAAAACCCTACATTTCAATGAGATCACTTCTCATTTCTTCTAACTTCCAATGAGTCGAGTTCCAACTTGGTTAATCTTTGCTTATAAGACAGTACCCTCATATAAGGGATCATTTTAGTGAACCTTCTCTGAACTGCTTCCAATGAAATGATATCTTTCGTTAAATAAGGGACCCAAAACTGCTCAGAGTACTCCAGATGTAGTTTCAACAGCACATTGTACGGTTACAATAAGACTCGTCTACCCTTGCATTCCAAGCCCCTTGAAATAAGAAGCAACACTCCATTTTTATTCATGATTTTCTTAACCTGCCGCACCTGCATGCCAGTTTGTGTGTTTCATGCACAAATACCTCCACAGTACCCTTTGAGTTGCAGCTTTTCTCCATTTCAGTAATACTGTTCTTTTGTTCTCCTTTCCAAAATCAACTTCACATTTTCCCATATTATACTCCATTTGCCGACCTTTAACCCACTTATTTAACCTACCAATAATACCCATTTCTAAACTTTTTGCAGCCCTCATGCAGCTTGACTCTCCATCTATTTGCATCTTATGCAATTTAGCTACAAAATATTCACTTCATTTATATATATTGTATATTCTCAACATTGATTCACCAACCTGAAAAAGAACCCCTTATGCCCACTTGCTGTTTCTGCGCATTAGCCAAATACCTATCCATGCCAATGTACCACTTCCAATACCATAGGCTTATTTACTGGTGGAGGAGGAATTTCTTCTCACACAGGGTTGAGTGTCCTAGAAAGTTGTTACCACAGAGACCTGTGCAGTCAGAGTCCTTCTGTATGTTTAAGGTTGAGGGAGATAGATTCTTGATCAGTAGGAGAATCAAGAGTTATGGGGAAAGGGCAGGCAGGAGAATGTGAGGAACACTGAATCATTTGCGATCCTATTGGTAGGGCAGGTGAATGGCCTCCTACTTGCTCTCCTATAATGTCGCACTTCAGATGTCACAGGAAGAAACAAATTGTAGGATTTTCTGCTACCGATTTTTCTCTCCCGCCATCACTGCTCCGTTGTTCCAGACATAGGTCCGCTTTTCTCTTTATGAAGCTGTTGACCCGCTATCTCATGTTTAAGAAGCTCCAATTCCTCTCTCTCCTGGTCTTTATGAATCTGCTGTACCTGCGCGTTCTCTCACTGTTTCAGAAACACAGACTCCTCGTCCACCTTGATCACCCTGAACAGGCTTGAGAGACTGAATGATATGGTCTCAGCACCAGGGACCTGGGTTCAATTTCACCCCGTGTCTGTGTGGGTTTCCGTCGGGTGATCCAGTTTCCTCCCACAATTCAAAAGGTGTGTAATTTAGGTGGACTGGCCATGCTAAATTGCCCCATAGTGTCCAGGCTATGTGGATTAGCCATAGTTATTACTGGGCTACGGGAATAATGTGGGGCTGGGTCTGGGTGAGATGCTGTTTGGAGTGTCAGTGCAAACTCAATCAGCTGAATGGCTTCTTGCCACACTGTAGGGACTTCATGACTATGATATACCTCTCCTGCTACCTCACAGTGGCAGGGTTCCACGTCATTGATTTGACTGAGGATCTGGAGCTTTTTATGTCAGAATCTTCTGGGCATATTAGGTTTAATCTGCTATCTGCTCAAATGTTATATGAAGCATGATGAGAGAATACAGCACCAGTGTTAATACTATTTTTCATGATATTCTTCTCTCCAAATTTGTTTTCTGTGGAGTAATAACTGTTCAAATAATTTACTTAATCAAAGATTAAGCCAAAATAAACTAGAAATGAATTTACCTTTCTCCTAGGTAATCACCAATCGCTGTCTTATTTAGTCCCTCTCCTTTGTACAGAAACTGTGCAATATCTTCTCTGGTGTTCTTTAGAAGTTCATTCTCAATTAGAAACTGAATACCCTGTAACAAAAAAAGTATTTCAAATTAATAAATTCAAAACAATAGATTTTGGAGTCTCGATTTTACATTACTCCACTACTTCAACTATTATTAAAAAAAAGCTTAAGAAGTTAATAAGATTTCAAGTTCAAATTAGAATCTCTGGCATACACAATCTGTTACTTTAGATATTGTGACTTTAATATTCTCCACCCGGCCAGGAACAGAGGCTGTGTTTTTGTCCATTTAGTGTTTGGAAGGCTTGATGAAGTTTTGCAGTGCATCTTATAGAGTAACAGAGATGTACAACTCGTCCATGCCAACCAAATATCCCAACCCACTCTAGTCTGACCTGCGAGCACCCGGCCCATATCCCACCAAAGCCTTCCTAATCATATATCCATCCACATGCCTTTTAAATGTTGCAATTGTACCAGCCTCCACCACTTCCTCTGGCAGCTCATTCCATACACGTAGCACCCTCTGCGTGAAAAAGTTGCTCCTTAGGTCTCTTTTATATCTTTCCCCTCTCATCCTAAACCTATGCCCTCTAGTTCTGGACTCCCCCACCCTAGGGAAGAGACTTTGTCTACGTATTCTATTCATGCCCCTCATGATTTTATAAACCTCTATAAGGTCACCCCGCAGCCTTCAACGCTCCAGGGAAAACAGCCCCAGCCTGTTCAGCCTCTCCTTAAAGTTCAAATCCTCCAACCCTGGCAACATTCTTGTAAATCTTTTCTGAACTGCTTCAAGTTTCACAACATCCTTCCGATAGGAAGGAGACCATTGTAGATGTACACACTGCTGCAACTAAGCACCGGTGGTGCAGGGGGCTAATGCTTGTGGATGTGATGTTAATCAAGCAGGCTGCTTTATCCTGGATGATGTCAAGCTCCTTGAACGTGGTAGCTCAGTATAGTGCTGAACATTGTGCAATTGTCAGCAAACATTCCCACTTCTGACCTTATGATGGGAGGAAACTAAATGATAAAGCATTTGAACATGGTTGGACCTAGGCAGTTGGACTCAATGAAGGGCTTATTCCCGAAATGTCAACTTTCTTGCTCCTACTATGCTTTTCCAGCAATTCGAGGTTAGTTCCCTAAGGAACTCCTTCAGTGGCTGAAATGATTGACCTCCAACAACCATAAGCATCTTCCTATATGCCAGATATGACTCCAACCAGAGGATAGTTTTCCCACTGATTCCAACTGACATCAGTTTCACATGAACTCTTCAATGCCACATCGGTTAAACGTGGCCCTGATGTCAAGGGCAGTCACAGTCACACTCACGTCACTTCTGGAATTCAGCTCTTAGATCCATGTTTGAACCAAGGTTGTAATGAAGCCAGGAGCAGACTGACCCTTCTGGAAGCCAAACTGGGTGTCAGCAAGTATGTTGTTACTAATCAAATGAGTTTTTTTTTGATAGCACTGTTGGTAGTGACTTCTATCAGTTTACTGATGATCAAGAGTAGACTGATGGCGTTGATAATTGGCCAGGTTGGCTTTGTCCTGCTTTTTCTGTACTGGGTGTTACTGGGCAATTTTCCATATTGTCAGGTAAATGCCAGTGTTGTAGCTATAATGGAACAGTTTTGCGAGAAGCGTGACAAGTTCTGGAGCCCAAGTCTTCAAACATCAGTGGAAAATTCAGAAGTTTTTGAGATTTGGCTTTGTGATACAAGTTAACAAATATTTTCATGCAAAATTAAAGACTGCACCTCTTCTTTCAAGCTGCATTATTACTCATCTTCAAAAGATTAACTTAGGGCTGGACAAATTACACACAAAATGATCAGGCTGAATGGTATTGTTTCATTGAGTGCTTCCGTATTCTTTGTGCTTAAAAGGAGACCAAGTGACATTCGACAGAAGACAGTAAAATCAGAAGGCAAGTGGGCACTGGATTGCTCCCCCGCTCTTATTACACTTAATAGTTGTAGTGAAGTGACCACAGCTAAAGTACGACAGATATTTGACAAAACTGGAAAGGTTCAGAAATGAGAAACAAACACAAAAAAACTGAAACAATAAAAATAAATTGATTTCACACCTTTTTAGGGTCCATGTTGAACTTTTTCCGGCCCATAGCCACTTGTTTATTCCGTTGCATATTTTTTCTAGAAAATAAAAAATAACATGGTAATTGGAAGTGACATTGTCAAAAACACATATTGTTCTTATGAATACCAACTGCACAGAGTTATATCAAATGAATGAATATGAAGAATAACATAATAATAACATGTTTTTATTTTGAGCTGCACCACCTCAAACTTCTGACAAAATTGTTTGGGGCCTTAATGAGACCACAGCTGGAGTTTTGTGGACAACTATGGTTTCTTACTTAGAAAAGGAAAAAAGAAGCCTTGGAGTGAAGCAACAAAGATTCATTATAGACTCTTCCTTGGAAGACAGAAATTTCACATGTGGCGGATTGGATGCACTGAGATTATATTACTATAAATTTAGAAAAATAAAAGATGATCTCATTTGAAACATCAAATTTTTATATGATTTGATGGAATCGATGCTGGATTCTTCCACTGGCTCGGAAGATTAGGATCAATTTCATCACTCAAAAGGTTGCATGAGTTTTGAAGTTTTCTACCTACAGCACCACAAATTCCATTGGTGCACCCAGAGATCAACAGATTCTTGAATACATAGGGAATTAAGGGACATGTGGATAATGTGGGGTAGAATTAAGGGAGATGATTAGTTAAGGCACAGCCTTAGGGCTAAGTAGCCAACTCCCACTGTTAATACTTATATTTTTATATTTTTTATGTGTTTATTAAGAACTTAAGCTATATACCTATCTATACGTCTCATGGAGAAAGTGAGGACTGCAGATGCTGGAGATCAGAGCTGAAAATGTGTTGCTGGAAAAGCGCAGCAGGTCAGGCAGCATTCAAGGAGCAGGAGAATCGACGTTTCGGGCATGAGCCCTTCTTCAAGAATGAGGAAAGTGTGTCCAGTAGGCTAAGATAAAAGGTAGGGAGGAGGGACTTGGGGGAGGGACATTGGAAATGCGATAGGTGGAAGGAGGTTAAGGTGAGGGTGATAGGCTGGAGTGAGGGTGGGGGCGGAGAGGTCAGGAAGATTGCAGGTTAGGAAGGTGGTGCTGAGTTCAAGGGTTGGGACTGAGATAAGGTGGGGGGAGGGGAAATGGAGAAATCTGAGTTCATCCCTTGTGGTTGGAGGGTTCCTAGGCTCATGTCTCATGTCTAAATATAATAACAATGTTCAGACAAGGAATATTTAGAACTGCAGTTTACACGAAGATTGCCTATCACACCATTATAATAATCATCCAACAATTTATATTTATATAGCACCATTAATACAAGGAAGTACCCGTGGCACTTTGCAGGAACTTTACAGAACAAATAATGACACCAACCTAAATAAGGAGACATTACGTTGGATACTCTTTGGTCGAAAGAGTATTTTAAAAGTGGAAAGTGAGGTAGAGAGGTATAAAAAGGGATCATCAAAGATCAGGCCTAGGAAACAGAAGGCACAATAACAACTTGTAACAATTCAATTTTTTTTATATATTGGATGCTGCCGTCTAGAATGTATCAAGCATTGAGTATACAGAGTGTGTTGGCCCATAGTGGGGACCATGGATCATCGGCTGCGGCAGGACTCGATGCTCAGCGCGGTACCCAGAACGGGGCTGCATCTTTTGTGTAGAAGATTGAGCTTGGCACAGATTGGTGGAGAGGTTTAGTGCATCCTGGTTGAAGGACTGAAATGCTTAACTTTATATTTAGTTTTCTAATGTATTCCTAAGATTTTGTGCCTAAATACTAAGATGGTGCAAAGGACTAAAAAGCTGAACTTTGTAATTCTTTATTTTTCTAATTTATTCCTTTGGACCTAAGATGGTGCTATAAGTGGTGACTTTGTAAACTTTTCATTGCACTCATGTGAGTACATGTGACAATGGACCCAAACCTAAATTGGGATTCACAAGAGGCGACAATTAGAGCAGCAGAGATATCTTCGCACATTTTGGGATGGACAGATGCTGCATTTCGCTGATTAAGAAATGCAAAGAAGAAATTCTGGCATTCTTATTCCAGAAGTAACAAACAGAACAATCCCATGCTACCACACCTTGGAATTTTGCAATCAACACACTCAGCAGAGGCTAGGATTCCACCTGGTACTTTCCAGGTTGTGCAGATGAACATTATGCAAGGTACTCATGGTAATAAATGATTAATGAAGCCCTATGATTCAGTTTAAAACAATTTTATTTACATATGAAAATTTCTTTAAAAGTACGCAAGTAGTCATTCCAATAAAATTCTACTGTCAAATGAGTTGACATTTATGAAGACAATTTTGTGTTTTAAATAAATATTTCTGAATATTCATAATGCATACTGAAGGGTTGCAAGTACTGAAACTGAAGCTTTATTGTCTGTTTTGATGAAGTCACTCGACTCAGCATGTTAATACTGCTTTCTCCCCACAGATGGTGCCAGACTTGCTGAGGTTTTCCAGTAAGTTATTTTTTGTTTATCATACAGTATCTTTGTAGTGCAAATTTGTGTACAATAAGCTGGAACAGAATCAGGTTTAACTATGAATATTTTTCCCTCCATATTGATGGCATTCTCTAACAAAGCTACTACCTTTACTATATATAGGTTTCATCTATATACCTTCTCACTGTTGTGCTGTTTTGCTACTGCATAAACAAATATATTGATACACTATTCTCCAATAGTTTTCTATTTTGATTCTAACATGCATTGCGAGATTTTATTAGATTGAACAATAATAATAATATGCATCTATAAGAAATCTATAACATACATGAAATGTTTCAAGACATTTTACAGGAGCATTATCAAAATAAAATTGACTCTGACTCACATAGGTCAGATGACCAAAACCTTGGTCAAAGGGTTGAGTTATAAGGTGTGTCTTAAAGGATAATAGATAGGATAACTGGGGAATGTATTCAGAGCTGAAGGTCTAGATGACTGTGAGGGTTCACTGATGGTTCGAGCTTGCCTCCAACAGGGTATTTTTCATCTGATGTTGCAATATTTATGTTATCTTCTGTCATATAAGAAACTGGGTGTGGATACTGTGGTACATTTATTACAACTAACTATTATATACAAACATTACATTCCTCAGGCACATAGGTGTCTGAGCTAATATTAAGCTATTAAATTATAACAGAGTAAACTGTCATGTTTCAGGTATCCAAGCAGTAAGGTATGACATTTTTATACACTCAAGTCACAAGCTTTCATCCAGTAAAGATGTCATGAGCATGTCTCAAAGGTATATTGACATACTTAAGATGAGACATGATACTACAGCTACTAATGTTGCAGCAATGGAAATCATGGGTTTGTAAGAAGCCAGCCAACAGAGAAAAGAGTACATAAGTATAAGATCTGACTGTAAATGCTGAGTAGTATTTCTATTGTTGTGGATATCTTTTCCCAATTAAGTTAAAGGAACAGTCATTTTTCAAGTTGCACTTTAAAGCTGAAGGTATTACATGCTGTTTACAGCATATTTATTACAGATGCACAAGTCTAGCTTAATGCTATCAACTTTTTCCATATTCTTGGATCAACCCTTATTCAAACACAATGAAATTCCTAGCAATAAGATTGTTAACCAGATTTTATATTGTAATTGGAGATAGTTTCAATAAAACAATATTAAATTTATCACCAAGATTGATATCCCATTAGGCTAAGCTATATTCCTCTCACTACAGGTAAAAGTTTTTCATATTTAAAAAAATATTAAGTGCAACTGAAACAGTTTTTCATTAGTTCAATGTTCTATGTAGAAATCATATCACACTACAGAAAAATACTTACATTTGATGAGCAATCTCTTACGAAAGCTTTTGTTATAGGATTGCCACAATATTGACCTGTCTCTGAATTCCAATCTTTAAACAATTGATACAAAGTTACAATACACTGAAGCTTAAACCATCAAAACCAATTCCTAAAATCCACAATAGGTTTGTAAATATGTTGGAAATAGGAAGCTGTACATATAGCTGCAAGCTAATCATTAATGAGTGCACGAACTCACCACATGATCTCTCTTAAAAAAAACTTGATAAAAATTTGATTGTGAATAATGTCAAAGCAGATTGTTTGAAGATTCAAATCAGCGAAAGCTTTCATCAATACATTCCAAAAAGCCACATGCTAATTTTGAAGCTGCTAATCTTGTAACAACTGAAGTTGTACTATTCCTATGTAACAAAGGAACTGTTATATCAACTCAGACATTGCTCCCAGCACATAGATCACCTTAGGAAACACAGCAAATGGAAATATACGAGATATATCATGCTTTAAAATATATTTCGAAAAATGACTAATCCCAGTAACATAGTTCTCTATTACACATTGAAAGTTGTCATAGAATTGAAATAAGATCTTTCTTTTTAACAAAAACTTTTCATTTAAAGAACAAGTTTTTAGAAATACAGAATAATAACTTGTAACAAATTTAACACTGCATGGTGATACCAAGCACAATGTTTTGGTGAAAGTAGGATATAAATCAATGAAATGTATATAAAGCTGGTACTTGCCACTTATTTGTACCCTCAGACCCCACCCCTCCAACCGTAACAAGGACAGAACGCCCCTGGTGCTCACCTTCCACCCTACCAACCTTCACATAAACCAAATCATCCACCGACATTTCCGCCACCTCCAAACAGACCCCACCACCAGGGATATATTTCCCTCCCCACCCCTCTCCTCCTTCCGCAAGACCCCACCACCAGGGATATATTTCCCTCCCCACCCCTCTCCGCCTCCAAACAGACCCCACCACCAGGGATATATTTCCCTCCCCACCCCTCTCCGCCTCCAAACAGACCCCACCACCAGGGATATATTTCCCTCCCCACCCCTCTCCGCCTCCAAACAGACCCCACCACCAGGGATATATTTCCCTCCCCACCCCTCTCCGCCTCCAAACAGACCCCACCACCAGGGATATATTTCCCTCCCCACCCCTCTCCGCCTCCAAACAGACCCCACCACCAGGGATATATTTCCCTCCCCACCCCTCTCCGCCTTCCGCAAAGACCGTTCCCCCCGTGACTACCTGGTCAGGTCCACGCCCCCCTACGACCCACCCCCCCATCCTGGCACTTTCCCCTGCCACCGCAGGAACTGTAAAACCAGCGCCCCCCACTCACAATTGTACTCTATGCTACTTTCTCCCCACCCTCCTCTCACTTATCTCTTCACCCTTCAGGCTCTCTGCCTGTATTCCTGATGAAGGGCTTTGCCCGAAACGTCGATTTCACTGCTCCTTGGATGCTGCCTGAACTGCTGTGCTTTTCCAGCAAGACTCTAACCTAGACTTATTTGTACATGCCTCAGGACAAAGATAGGGCATGGGATATGGTTACAGCCACAGAATCTCTTTCTGCCCAAATATATATCAAGGAGAAATCGTTCCAGTTTTTAAATGCATATCTCAGCCTTGACATCAGCTACTGACAGCATAAAGTACTGACGAATAGGTCAGACAATAATACAGAAAACAAGTTAGAAATGAAGCATAATTATAACTGCTACAGTGGGAGGAAGGTTGTCTTGTTTGCCATTTCAAAGTATCCCTTTCAGATTATAGAACATGGCACATTGGTAGGAGGCAATGATAGTCCCTAAAGGTCCCCACCAGATGCCAATCTTCAGCCAATTCAATTCATTCGACTGGATATCAAGAAATGGCTGAAAGCACTGGATAATGTAAAGCTATGGGCCCTGACAATATTCCACCAATAACATTGAAGACTTTTGTTTCAGAGCAGCTACAATGCAGCCCTTTACCCAAGAATGTGTTAAAATAAGGCCTGTGCACCAAACAGAGGACAAATCCAATCTGGCCAATTCCCACCCCATCAGTTTATTCTCAATCATCAGTAAAGTGATGGATGGAGTTGTCAATTCTATGACCAGGCAGCGTTTGTAAAGGGATAACCTTCCCACTGACAGTTTTCAGTTTGTGTTCAGTGAAGGTCACTCGAACTGTGAATCCATTACAGTTTCAGTCCAACATGGCCAAACGAAGTGAACTCCAGAGGTGAAGTGAGAGTGACTGCTCTGGACATTAAGGCATTTCCCAGAGTGTGACATCAAGGAACCCTAATAAAGCTAGAGTCAATAAAAATTACACATAAATCTCTCTAATAGTTAGAGTCATGCCTAGCACAAAGGAAAATTTTTTTGATCGTTTGAGGTTAACCACTTAATGCCCAGAACTAATAGCTGGAGTAGTTCAGGTAGATATTTTCCAACCAACCTACTCAGAGATGTCAGTACAGACCTCTGGAGCAGATGGGACTTGAACCGAGTCCTCCTGGCTCAGATACAGGGACACTACCATTACACTACAAAAGCCCCAGCACCTTAGGGTACTGTACCAGGAGAAAGTGAGGACTGCAGATGCTGGACAAGTCAGAGTTGAAAAGTGTGGCGCTGGAAAAAGCACAGCAGGGTAGGCAGCATCTGAGGAGCAGGAGAATTGACGTTTCGGGCATAAGCCCTTTATCAGGAATGTTGGGGGGTGGAGAGCTGAGAGATAAATAGGGGGGTGTGGGTGGGGCTCAGAGGAAGTTAAGTGGGAAGACGATAGGTGGATGCAGTGGAGATAGGTGGGTAATTGTGATAGGTTGGAGCGGGTAGGTGGGAAGAAATAGGTGAAGAGGGCGATGACGAATTGGAGAGTTGGATCTACAATGAGGTGAGTGGGGGACAGGAAATTTGGAAACTAGTGTAGTCGATGTTGATGCTGTGCGGTTGTAGATAACCGAGGCAGAAAATGAGGCATTTTTCCTCCAGTTGTCGGGTGGTTTGGATTTGGCAGTGGAGGAGACCAAGGGTTTGCATGGCCTTGGAGGAGGAGTTGAAGTCACTGGCCACAGGGAGGTGGGTAGTTTCGTGCAAGTGTCCCAGAAATGTTGCCTGAAACACACTGCAAGTTGTCCCAGTTGTCACAATCACCTTTAGCTTCTTCATCAATGACTTTTCTTCCATCATCAGGTCAGATGTGGGGGCACTTGCTGATGATTGCACAATGTTCAGCAAATTTGTAACTCCTCAGATACCAAAGCATTGGACAACCATAGATTGATGAGTGGCAAGTAACATTCATGCCAAGCAATGACAATCTCCAATAAGAAAATCCAATCTTCTTCCTTTGATATTCAATGACACTACCATTATTGAATCTCCTATGATTAACATCCTGAGGGCTACCAGTGACAAGAAACTGAACTTGACCAGTCATGACCGCGTGACGGAACACTCTCCACTCGGATTAGGAGTGTAACTCCAACAATAACCAAGCAACAAAGCAGTCCATTTAATTGGCACTGTTGTAAGCTTTTGTTATCAGATTTCTGTAAACTTGACCTGTCTCTGAATTCCAATCTTTAAACAATTAACACAAAGTTACAAAACACTGAAGCTCAAACCATCAAAACCAATTCTGAATATCCACAATAGGTTTCTAAGTGCCATGAAATGGTGAGTGAGGCTGAGGGTGACGTTACATTGTCTCCCACCACATAGGCCATTTTATCAGGGAGGTTGAAAAATGGTCCAGCATTTTGTAGCTAACTAAATCATTTAAATGGCCAACTAAAGATCTCTTCCAGTTACTGCATGCGTTATACCAGTGGTATTAAGGATAGCAAAGATGATTCTCAATAGGAGTGAGAGAGACAGGGCAGTTGTCATGGGGGACTTCAACTTTCCAAATATTGATTGGGAACACTATAGTACGCGTACTATAGATGGGTCAATTTTTGTCCAGTGTGTCCAGGACAGCTTTCTGACACAGTATGCAGACAGGCCAACAAGGGGCAAAGCCACATTAGATTTGGTACTGGGTAATAAGCCTGGCCAGGTGTTAGACTTGGAAGTAGGTGAGCACTTTGGTGATAGCGATCACAATTCTGTTATGTTTACTTTAGTGATAGAAAGGGATAGGTGTATATCACTGGGCAAGAGTTACAGCTGGGGGAAAGGCAATTACGATGCGATTAGGCAAGATTTAGGAAGCATAGGATGGGCAAGGAAACTGCAGGGGATGGGCACATTAGAAATGTGGAGCTTATTCAAGAAAAAGCTCCTGTGTGTCCTAAATGACTATGTACCTGTCAGGCAGGGAGAAAGCTGTAGAGCGCGGGAGCCGTGGTTTACGAAGGAAGTAGAATCTCTAGTCAAGAGGAAGAAGAAGGCTTATGTTAGGATGAGATGTGAAGGCTCAGTTAGGGCACTTGAGGGTTACAAGGTAGCCAGGAAAGACCTAAAGAGAGAGCTCAGAAGAGCCAGAAGAAGACATGAGAAGTTGTTGGCAGATAGGATCAGGGTAAACCCTAAGGCTTTCTATAGGTATTTAAGGAGTAAAAGAATGACGAGAGTAAGATTAGGGCCAATCAAGGATAGTAGTGAGAAGTTGTGTGTGGAGTCAGAGGAGCTAGGGGAAGCACTAAATGAATATTTTTTGACAGCATTCACTCTAGAAAACGACAATGTTGTCGAGGAGAATACTGAGATACAGGCTACTAGA
>NC_057733.1:42748691-42748885 GCF_004010195.1 Chiloscyllium plagiosum | reverse complement strand
TCTACAGGAATAGTGCCAGAAGACTGGAGGATAGCAAATGTGGTTCCCCTGTTCAAGAAGGGGAGTAGAGACAACCCTGGTAATTATAGACCAGTGAGCCTTACTTCAGTTGTTAGTAAAGTGTTGGAAAAGGTTACAAGAGATAGGATTTATAATCATCTGGAAAAGAATAATTTGATTAGGGATAGTCAGCA
>NC_057733.1:42736869-42747740 GCF_004010195.1 Chiloscyllium plagiosum | reverse complement strand
TTACAGAGAGACATAGATAAGCTGCAGAGCTGGGCTGAGAGGTGGCAAATGGAGATTAATGCAGACAAGTGTGAGGTGATTCACTTTGGTCGGAGTAACCAGAATGCAAAGTACTGGGCTAACGGTAAGATTCTTGGTAGTGTAGATGAGCAGAGAGATCTCGGTGTCCATGTACACAGATCCTTGAAAGTTGCCACCCAGGTTGACAGCGTTGTTAAGAAGGCATACAGTGTTTTAGCTTTTATTAATAGAGGGATCGAGTTCCAGAACCATGAGGTTATGCTACAGCTGTTCAAAACTCTGGTGTGGCCGCACTTGGAGTATTGTGTACAGTCCTGGTCACTGCATTATAAGGATGTGGAAGCTTTGGAAAGGGTGTAGAGGAGATTTTCTAGGATGTTGCCTGGTATGGAGGGAAGGTCTTACGAGGAAAGGCTGAGGGACTTGAGAGAGACATAAAGGATAATCAGAGAGTTAGATAGGGTGGATGGGGAGAGCCTTTTTCCAAGTATGGTGACGGCGAGCACGTGGGGGCATAGCTTTAAATTGAGGAGTGATAGATATAGGACAGATAGTTTCTTTCAGAGGTAGTTTCTTTATTCAGAGAGTAGTAAGGGTATGGAATGCTTTGCCTGCAACGATAGTAGATTCGCCAACTTTAAGTACATTTAAGTCGTCATTGGACAAGCATATAGACGTACATGGAATAGTGTAGGCTAGATGGGCTTCAGATTAGTATGACAGGTCGGCACAACATCGAGGGCTGAAGGGCCTGTACAGCGCTGTAATGTTCTATATATGGTTGGTGGACCTTATTTCAAACTCTTTTTGACTCCCTGTGGGTCCTGTCAATGGCGCCTTTCACCAACAATACCCTTTAGATATCTTAAAAGGCACATATCGTCAGTATCCCTCCACCTTCTTTACATCACCATCAAAGAGAAATTGGTGAATTGATAGTGCAGGTAAGTTCCAAGGGAACTTAAATATCCTATCTGTTGACTCAGTTTCCCTGCCATCAATGCTGCTTGACCTGCTAAATATTTGCAGAATTTTCTGCTTTTTATGAATTGTTAAATGCATTCCAACATTGATTTTCAGTAATTATCAAATTTCAGTAATTATGAAATTTGAGATGGCACTAAGGGAGTCCCAGTCAATATTGGGAAAGTTAAAATCATCCACTACAATAGTGCTGTTGTTTTGTGTCTTTTCATGATCTGCTTATATATCTGTTCCTCTAATTCCTATCGGCTATTGGGAGGCCTAGAGTGTATAAACCCATTACAGAGATTGCACCTTTCTTATTCCTAAATTCTACCCATTTTGCCTCGCTGGATGAGTCCTCCAAGATGTCCTCTCTTAGTGCAGCTGTGACATTCTCCTTAATCAGTAATGTAACTACTTCATTCCTTTTCCATCCCTCTCTACCACCCCTGAAACTTCAAAACAATGGAATGTTGAGCTCCCAGTCAAGCCTTTCTCTCAACCAAGTTTCTGTAATGACTATAAAATTGTACTCAAAAGTCTCACAATTCTAGGTTGTAGTCCAACAGGTTAATTTAAAATCACAAGCTTACAGAGCGCTGCTCCTTCGTCCGCATGTAGAACATCATAATTCCATGCACTAATCCAGACTCTGAGCTCAACTGCCTTAATTGTTTTACTCCTTGTATTAAAATAAATACACTTTGGATCGCCAGGCCTGGTGTGTGAATGGCACTAACAAATTGTCCTGGAAGGATATTGATATCCCTGCAGTTTAGATGCAACCCATCCTCTTGTACAGGTCTCCCCTGCCCTGGAAAAGATCCATTTATCTGAAGCCCTCCCTCTTACACCAGCCATTAAGCCAAGCTTTCAACTGTATCATCTTTCTATTTCTGGCCTCACTAGCATGTGGCACGGGGAGTTATTCAAAGATCACATTCCTGGAGATCTAGATTTTCAAATTTTGACTCAACTTCCTAAAGTTGCTTTGCAGGACCTGATCTCTCTTTCAGCCTATGCCACTAGTGCCAAAATGACCATGACCTCTGGCTGCTCACCATCGCCCTTCAGAATACTGGGTGCCCACTCAGAGAAATCCTTGACCCTGGCACTAGGGAGGCATCACACAATGCTAGAATCTTAGTTGCATCCCGAGAAACACCTACTTGTGCCCTGACTATAGAGTACCCTCTCATTAGCACAGATTTGACTGCTGCTGCTTTTCCTTGAGAAGCCGTTTCCCCCTCCTCCCCTAACAATGTCCAAAATGTTATGCTTGTTTGAGAAGGGAATAGCCAGAGGGGAATACAGCACTGTCTGCCTGCCTCTCCTGATTAGATTACTTAGATTAGATTAGATTACTTCCAGTGTGGAAACAGGCCCTTCGGCCCAACAAGTCCACACCGACCTGCCGAAGCGCAACCCACCCAGACCCATTCCCCTACATTTACCCCTTCACCTAACACTATGGGCAATTTAGCGTGGCCAATCCACCTAACCTGCACATTTTTGGATTGTGGGAGGAAACCGGAGCACCTGGAAGAAACCCACGCAGTCATGGGGAGAATGTGCAAACTCCACACAGAGAGTCGCCTGAGGCGGGAATTGAACCAGGGTCTCTGGTGCTGTGAGGCAGCAGTGCTAACCACTGTGCTGCCCATCCTGATGGTCACCCATCTACCTGGCTAAACCTTTGGTGCAATCGCATCCCTAAAAATCCTTCCTGTAAACCTTTCTGGCTCCTATATGCTCCTCAGTGAATCCAACTGCAGCTCGACTCACTTGCTGTTTGTTAGGCACATTTACCTGATCTCTCACATCACACAGGAGGAGCGTGTCAATCCACTACCATTACCATCCGTCTAATAACTAGTGGATTTAGAAAAAGGCCTTACATTGCCACAGCTTATGCAGCTCACCCTGATCAGCAACACCCAACATTCATGAAAGCAAAATGCATAATTCTAAGCACAATGCTGAGGATGCATTAATAATATTTTGGGATAAGAATTTAAAGGAACATAAACAGGTTATTTCAAAGTTACATTGACAATTTAAACATTCATCATGTTACAAATTCAAAATTTGACTAAAGGATGCAGGGGTATTGCATGCTAGGATAGTAGGAATATTGAGGGTATTAATGAAAATTGTAATATTTGCAAAATGTACAGAAGAATTGCATCACAACTAATGTTTAAGTCTTTCATCAGTGAGACATTTTACTGAAGCTGAGCAATGGACTTTGAGATTATAATATCAAGAAAAACACATTTGCCTTTTACATTTTTTGTACATTGCAACTAGATTTAGTCTCCCTGTGGTATTTTATAATTAAGACAAAAAAAAAGAACTACAGTCAGACAATAGAAAGATGGGTAGGAATAGGGTTGGGAACATTAAGTTCTTAATGGACAATCACGAAGAATTGGTCAATGAGGAACTTAGAGGTATATTCTCTCTGTTGGAGTACTGCACAGAGTGACAGAAATTCCTTTTAATAATTGGAATTGAGGGAAAGTCACATTGTGATTGATAAAATGTTCTGAAAACTTCTGGTTGATCAACCAAATTGCAAATTGGCAACTGCTTTAATGTGGACAGGGCAAGATATGAAAAAATATGCTTTAGGGCAGATTGGACCACAACCGCTATCAATTAGCTTATGACAGGATGCCTAAATTACCCTCTATCACATTGCATCAACTTTAGATGGGACTACAATTAATTCAATTTTTGCAGAACATATAAATGCCATGAATGCAGGCAGAAAAACATTTATTCCGACAGATGTTTCAGAAAAGATCAGGAAAGCTTTGAGTTATTTTAACATACTGTCAGAGGAGCATTTTAATCCTGGGAACATGGCATCTTTCAAGAGGGAAGGGCAAAAAGATCGGAGCTGTCTGGAACAGGTTATAGGCACTGATGCCAAAATAATAGTCTTGGAACATAGTGACCAAATTGTTAGAATACATTCCACATATCTTGCTGGCACATACTGAAGAAAGTAACTATGGACAAGATATTAGAAAGATGGATTGAAATAGGATTGGGAGCAATGGCTAAGTTCCTGATGGACAATCGAAAATAATTTGCCAATGAGGAATTTAAAATTACATACAAGAATTTAAATATTGGAGCAATGCACACAGTGGCAGAAATACATTTTAATAATAGGATTTGAGGGAGAAATCCACTGTGATTGATAAAATGTTCTGATATCTATTAGAGTACATTCCACACATCTTATTGGCACTTATCAGGGAAAGTAACCATGAACAAGATAACAGAAGTAATAGAAAATCCTGGTGATATGGCATCGTTCAATAAGAAAGAGACGAAAGATTGGAGGAGTCCAACAAAGGTTACAGGCACCAATGGCAAACAATCATCTTGGAACATAGTTGCCAAAATGTTTGAATACTTTCCAAACAACTTACTGGCACTTATTATATATTAATGGAGCCTGAAATAAAATGGAAAATGAAGATATACCATATACTTCATACAAAAATGTGCCAAACCTTTAAGTATCTCAGAATATGACAGATGATGGGGTAAACAGAGCGGACTGAGTGATGGAAAGATCAGGATTAGGCCACTTATTTCAAAGATCAATTCCCAAATGTTGGCACAAATTAACTAAATTTTACAAGAAGGAGCAGAATATTAGGTTTATAATTGGAAGGAAGTGAAAATGTGAAAAGCCAAGAAATGTAGTGTTAAGGCCGAGAGCCTAATGCTGATCTTAGATCAAGAATTTTGGAAAGCAAGTCTGGTGGCAGGAGGGACAGGTCAAGTAGTGGTAGTCCAGATAGGGACAGAGCATTGTTGAACAGGTGAACAGCACCACAAGAGGCAGAAGCCATTTTGATCGAAAAAACTCTGTGGATACCAACAGCTAGTTGGTAAAGGAAGCAAAATGAAAAGAACTTGATAGTTGGAAATAGTTTAGTGTATACACAGAAACACTGGATAAAGGACAACTAGCGTTGCCTCACTGATGGATATATCTGGAAAAATTACTTGCTAATGGTTCTTGTAAAGCTAAGGTCAGACGTGTAACTTGAAGATATAAGAAACAACTGTAACCGCAATGTGTGAATAGCCTGCACAACAGCTGGAAAAGCAAATTGAAGATTTTCTTTGCACTCTTAATAACATTTTCATGGAAATATAAATCTAATGATGTCAAAGCAGCATTTTTGCAAGGGTAACAATTTCAAAGAGAAGCATTTTTAAAGCCTTCAGTAGAAGCTAGTGCGTCAGAAGGCAAATTATGGACGTTGAACAGTGCATTTATTGTTAAATGATGCATCTGGAGTGTAGCAATTTTCAGTTAGGTCTGTCCTATGAAAAACTGGTTGTATTCAGCTAGAAGCAGATCCAGTAAGGTTTTATTTGAACTAAGAAAAACTGGAATGCATTTCATTCATGTAAGAAAATGATTTACTGAGGGAAGGATCTGAGGCATTTGAAAAACTGGTGATAGATAAAACTATAAAGGAATTCAAAGCTTCAGAAGCTTTTAAACATACAAGATTGGATATTGGAAACTGGTTAAGTGGCAGGTGACAGAAAGTAGGGATAATGGGTAGGTATTCAAATTAGCAGAATGTTATTAGTGTGTCCCTCGTGAATCTGTGATAGGGCCTCAATTATTCACATTATTTATAAGCAACTTGAATAATGACACAGAACGTCATATACCCAAATTTGGTGACGACACAAAGTTGGGCAGGATTATAGGATGAAATTACAAAAGGATATTGATAGATTACGTGAATGGGTAAAATAGTGGCAGAGGGATTTCAATGTAAGCAAATGAGAGGTTATCCATTTTGAACAGAGAAAGGACAGACTGGGGTAATTTATTGATGATATGAAGTTAATTACAATAGTTGTCTGAAGAAACTCAGAGTTCAGGTATATATATATATATATATATATCATTAAACTACAATGACATGTA
The DNA here is from genome assembly GCF_004010195.1 of Chiloscyllium plagiosum. Lineage (NCBI taxonomy): Eukaryota > Metazoa > Chordata > Chondrichthyes > Orectolobiformes > Hemiscylliidae > Chiloscyllium > Chiloscyllium plagiosum. The sequence goes on along the minus strand of NC_057733.1, from coordinate 42,741,775 downwards.
CAGAAAATAATCAGGAAGGCAGATATCTAGAGGAGTACATTATAAGAACGCAGACATTATGCTGCAGTTATACAAAATCCTGGTTGGACCCCACTTTGAGTACTGTGAGCAGGTCTGAACACCACACCTTAGGAAGGATATATTGACCTTGAAGGGGATATGGCATAAGTTTACAAAAATGATATCGGGACTTCAGGGATTAAGTTATAAAGAAAAACTGTACAAATTAGGCCTGTTTTCTTTATATTTTAGAAAGTCAAAAGGTGATCAGATTGAAGTCTAAGACATTAACAGGGAAAGGCAGGGCAGATGAATATGAACTATTTCTACTAGTTGGAGATTCTCAAACTAGGGGGCACAGTCTAAATATTAGGGTCAGGAGAGATGTTCATAAGCATTTCTACACAACGGTGGTAGATGTTTGGAACTCTCTACCACAAATAGCAGTGAATACAGGGTTAATTGCTAATTTTAAATCTGAGAAAGATAAATCTTTGTTCAGAAAACATATTAAAGGGTATAGGCCAGAGGCAGATATACGGAGTTAGGCCACAGATCAGCCACAATCTCACTGAATGACTGAATAGTTTCAGAGGATGAATAACATATTCCAGTTCCTATGTTCCCATATTAAACAGACTAAGTTGGAAACTATCCTGAAACAACACTCTTACCTGGAGAATGTTCCTAAGAGCCCAATGAGACAAGCTAGATCCACATAAATATACGTCAGTAGCACCAAGGAAGAAACAAATCAGTTGAGAAATTTGTTTGGGCAAGTAAATTGGCTATGCATGCACCAGAGAGGGCTGCGCACATTGGAATGGTGTAACACGATGTGTGAAAATAAAGAAGCTCCTCCAAAGCTTATGGATCTCTATATGTGCTTTCCAATAGACTCAAGTCACCTTCAGCACCATAACTTTCACTGATCTAGAATAGACAATTGGCTGCAGCCAAACAGCAATTTCCAGACACCAGAAGAACAGGAGAGGTCAGCAAATTGTTTTTTAAAAGCTGCTCCCATATTTCTGTCATAACTTAATTGGGTAGACATATGAAATTAACATCAGAAATACAGTATTTATTCCAGGATACTTGCCCACGCCATAGTGACTATAGCATCATGACCCTAACGATTGCTTACACACAACCCATTTATATGGGTAAACTTCTTCAATGCTACACTTTCCACAAAGTTTTGGGAGTAGTAGGTATAGTTCTAAAGAAATTGCAGGTCCATATAACATGATTCTTACATCTGAACTTATAAATGTAACTAATTGGGTGTTGTAAACTGTATCTCCCAAATCCAGTACACCACCATCCCTAGTCCCCAAGTCTTGTCAATACATTAGTGAATAATGTTACATGGAGATGGTACCTTCATACTGCACAGACAGTAATATTCATTCGACAAAAAACAAAAATGAGTCCTTACCGCTCTTCAGTGGAACCCAGGTTTTCAATCTCATTCGTAACCTCTGCTATCTCATCTTTCAACCTCTGAAAAAGATCAATGAGTTACATCATCACAACATATGAAATGAAATTATACTCTAACAAGTCTTCCATAAACAAAATATGACAACTGATGCAAAATTTTTTCTGTTCGTTATCTGTATCAAATTCATAAATGCATTTAGAATTTGGTTACAAACAAATCTTCCCGGATGCGTGACAGCTAGTGACTACTGTACAGAAGCTATAACAATATTTAAGAGTTTAATCACATCACTTCAGTGCTGCTACTTATGACTTAAATTTCAATATAATCCAATGCATTACCCAGTTTTTGCTTTGGACCAATATTTGGTAACACAAAAGGCATCATATAAAAATCATCCGCAAATATTTATCCTAAGGTAAGAAATCCAGTTATCCCTCACATGTACAGTAGTAGTACACTTCTATTAAGATAAGGTCACAAGATGTAGGAGGAGGAGTAAGCTATTCAGTCTGTCTCACCATTCAATCAGATCATTGCTAATCTGAAAACTCTCAAGTCCACTTCTCTGCCTTTTCCCCATAACCCTCAACTGATTAAAAATCTGTCCATCTCAGGCTTGAATATAAGACCGTAAGATGTAGGAGCAGAAGGAGACTATTCACTTTCTAAGGACTGGAAAATCATGTGGCAACACATTGCAATACAAAGCAAGAGTTGTCTGCTTGAATCCCATGATCCTACTGGCCCTGAAGAAGAGCTTATGCCCGAAGTGTCGATTCTCCTGCTCCTTGGATGCTGCCTGATCTGCTGCGCTTTTCCAGCAACACATTTTTCAGCGCTGTTTGGGAATTTACTGGGTTATTGAATTTCAGAAAATATTCTGTGTAAAACCTAAGATCATTTCATACATTGTATGGTTGTAAAGCACTTCACAACCAACAGAAGTCACTTTCAACTTCAGTTGAGCTAAAACTTGGTGTAAGGAGGTCAGATACTCATCAATTTTCCTATCATCTGACCTCAACAGAAAGGAAAATTGAACAGGGTACATCCAATATTGTGTCTTGTCAATTTGGTAGTTGAAAGCCACACACAGTTTGCATACTGCTGATTAAAAGTGTAAATTGATGAACTTATTTTTCTCTTTTGCAGAATTTGTCATGGTTTGCACTTTCATTTCCTCTAACAATTTCTTGTCTGACCTTAGTTGCAATTGGAAAAGTGACATTTAATGACAGTATTTTAAATTAGCCTCTTCTAATTTTATTTAATTGGGGCGGCAAGGTGGCACAGTGGTTAGCACTGCTGCCTCACAGCGCCAGGGACCCAGGTTCAATTCCCGCCTCGGGCAACTGTCTGTGTGGAGTTTGCACGTTCTCCCCGTGTCTGCGTGGGTTTCCTCCGGGTGCACCGGTTTCCTCCCACAGTCCAAAGATGTGCAGGTTAGTTGAATTGGCCATGCTAAATTGCCCCATAGTGTTAGGTGTAGGGGAATCGGTCTGGGTGGGTTGCTCTTCAGAGAGTTGGTGTGGACTTGTTGGACCGAAGGGCCTGTTTCCACACTGTAAGAAATCTAAATTTGTAATCTAAATCTTAATTGCAAGAAATTGTAGATCATAAAGTATAGAAGTAGAATATGACCATTTAGCGCAATGAGTCTAATCTGCCATTCAATCATGGCTGACATGCTTCTCAGCTCAATATTCCTGCCTTCTCCCCAAAACATTTGATCCCCTTACCAATCAAAAACATATCTATCTCTATCTTAAAGACACTCAAAGACTTTGCCTTCAGAGCCCTCTGCAAGCACTGAGTTCCACAGGTTCACCACTCTCTAACTGAATGAATTCCTCATCTCAGTTCTAAAAGGTCATTCATTCACTTTGAGACTGTGCCCTAGGGTTCCAGTTTTTCCTACTACTGGAATTTTCTTCTTCATGTCCACCCTTTTTCAGGCTTCTCAGTATTCTGTCAGCTTCAACTAGATCCCTCCCTCATCCTTCAAAGCTCCAAATATAGGCCCAGAGTCCTCAACAGCTCCTCATATGACAAATCATTCATTCCCAGGATCATTCCTGTAAACCTCCTCTGGATCCTATCCAATGTCTTCCTTAGATACAGGACCCAAAACTGCTCTCAATATTCTAAATGCATTCTGACCAGACACTTACACAGCCTCAGTGGTATGCTGTTGTGTTCCAGTCCTCTCGAAATGAATGCCAACATCACATTTGCCTTCCTAATTATCCAATGAACCTGCATGCTAACCTTAATCTAACTCATCTAATCTTAAACTAAGGCTCCTCAGTCCCTTTGTGCTTCATAGTTCCACAACCTTTCCCTATTTAGGAAATAGTCTATGCCTCTGTCCTTCCTACTCTGTTGGAACTGTAAATACAAAACTTAAACAAATGTACACAAACACAAATGAAAATACAAAGTCACTCAGGCACTGAAGTACATTTTCATGGGTGTGCACAAACGTACTGGCTTTTCATGATTTCTGAGGCAATGTGGTACTCTGACAATTCTCTCAAAGCTATAAACAATCTTGACAATTTATTTGAAATTCACTTTCTTGGCATATTTCTATAATCTCATTGAATTCACAATGAAATCCAGCTTTAAACATGCATTCCTCCTTAAAAAAGAACATTCTTGATTCTGATGCTAAAAATAAATTGTGATTTTTCTTTTTTTATACCCGAGTTTTGCCAAGAGTTAACTGCACTTTCAAAAATGTTACTCCAGGTCCCTGTGGTTTGACATTGTTTCAATTTAACCTTTTTCTTCATTTTTGGTGACTTAATAACACAGGTAAGGAGGTGTTAGTGTTGGACAAGGGTGGACAAAGTCAAAAATAACACGACACCGAGTTATAGTTCACCAGGCTTATTTGAAACCAGAGCTGAAAATGTGTTGCTGGTAAAGCACAGCAGGTCAGGCAGCATCCAAGGAACAGGAGAATCGACGTTTCGGGCATAAGCCCTTCATCAGAAATGAGGAAAGTGTGTTCAGCAGGCTAAGATAAAAGGTAGGGAGGAGGGACTTGGGGGAGGGGCGTTGGAAATGTGATAGGTGGAAAGAGGTCAAGGTGAGGGCGATAGGTTAGAGTGGGGTGGGGGCGGAGAGGTCAGGAAGAAGATTTCTACTACAAACCCACCGACTCCCACAGCTACCTTGACTACACCTCCTCCCACCCTGCCCCCTGTAAAAACGCTATCCCATTCTCCCAATTCCTTCGTCTCCGCCGCATCTGCTCCCAGGAGGACCAGTTCCAAAACCGTACAACCCAGATAGCCTCCTTCTTCAAGGACCGCAATCTCCCCCCCGACGTGGTCGACGATGCCCTCCACCCTATCTCTTCCACCTCCCGCTCCTCCGCCCATGAGCCTCACCCCTCCAACCGCCACCAGGACAGAACCCCACTGGTCCTCACCTACCACCCCACCAATC
>NC_057733.1:42645471-42736461 GCF_004010195.1 Chiloscyllium plagiosum | reverse complement strand
ACCTATCACCCTCACCTTGACCTCTTTCCACCTATCACATTTCCGACGCCCCTCCTCCAAGTGCCTCCTCCCTACCTTTTATCTTAGCCTGCTGAACACACTTTCCTCATTCCTGATGAAGGGCTTATGCCCGAAACGTCGATTCTCCTGTTCCTTGGATGCTGCCTGACCTGCTGTGCTTTACCAGCAACACATTTTCAGCTCTGATCTCCAGCATCTGCAGACCTCACTTTCTCCCCTTATTTGAAACCACAAGCTTTCAGCCCCAGCTTCTTCCTCAGGCAACTAGTGAGAGAGAATACATCGGACACAGAATTTGCGGATAAAAGATCAAAGAGTCATACAACTAATGCAAATGTATTGAACAAATCTTGATGGCTATTAAGTCTTTAATCAGTGAGAATGGATGTGCAGGTTTCCATTGATTAACATGTAAATCCCAGAACTTCTTTCAAGTCACTGCCCCAAGGTAACTTCGGGTTTTATCAGAATAAAGATGACGCCTCAGGTCAGACAATGCATTTTAGGTATGAGGCTATGTTTCAAGTCTGTTTGTATCGCAACCTAGAGTCAGACTGGTTTCATTTCCAATGTAGGTATTTCTAAAATGCCACATTGACTGACAGTCTTACAGGATTGTGTGCTTTTTGAACAAAATAGAATGCAACTATATTTACAAATTCACCCCATACATTTATGTGTGTACACATATGAGGGGGAGAGAGAGAGAGCATGTGTGAAGGAGTGAGACAGAGTGTGTGTGTGTGAGAGAGAGTGTGTGTGAGTGAGAGAGGGAGAGAGAGAGAGAGCGAGAGCGAGCACATGCGCCTGCGTGCGAGTATGTGCGGTTAAGGATATTCAGCCTCGGATCCTCGGTTAAACATTCTCCAAGGTGGACTTCGGGACACACAACAACACAGTCACCAAATAGAGGCCAATAGCCAGGTTCTGTACCCATGATGACGGCCTCAACCAGGATCTTGGGTCCATGCCACACTACAGTTGATTCCACCACATTATACAGACTCACACACATACACACACCCTCTATCACAAACACACACAGACCCTCCCTCATAAACACTCTCACTCTTTCACAGGCGTATACCCCCTCACGCTTGCACTCACACTCTCTCAAGCACAGACACACACATATCCACCCACTCACACACATACACACTCTCTGCCTCACATACACACATATAAATCTATGGGGTGAATTTGCATTTACAGATTTGTACTTGCAGATACATTCTATTTTGTTCAAAAAGCACACAATCCTGTAGACTATCAGTCAATGTGACATTTAATAAATACCTACATTGGAAATAAAACCAGTCTGACTCCAGGTTGTGATACAAACAGACTTGAAACATGGCCTCATACCTAAAATGCATTGTCTGACCTGAGGTGTCACCTTTATTCTGATAAAACCTGAAGTTACCTTGAAAGAAATTCTGGGATTTACACATTTATCAATCGAAAACTGCACCTCCATTCTAACCAATAAAGACATAATAGCCATCTAGGTTTGTTCAATACATTTGCATTAGTTGTATGACCCTTTGATCTTTTACTTATAAGAGTCTAGATTAGAGTGGTGCTGGAAAAGCACAGCAGTTCTGGCAGCATCCGAGGAGCAATAAGTTTTACTTATAACTTCTGTTTCCAATGTATCCTTTCTCACTAGATGCCTGAGGAAAGATCAGGGGCTGTGAAAGCTTCCAGTTTCAAATAAACTTGTTGAACCATAATCCAGTGTCATATGATCTTTGACTAATAACAGAGAAACATTCTCTTCAGTTTCAACTCCCTCGTATGTCTATTCAGTTAGATTTGATACTTCCACACTCATTTTCAGAATTATTCGACTTTGCTCAGAATTGTTATTTTCTTCTGGTTTTATGGTGTTGTCCACTTCTTGTACAAGTTTCTTTTTTAGAGACTTTCCTGTTTATTCAGTGTGGTCTGTTTTGCAGACTCTTCTCAAATATCCCACTCTTCCAAAGTTGTGGCATTCTGCACCCAATGTTGGCAATCGCCCAGCTTGAATGGTTTATGCACACCACATTCCAGATACTTCAACGTGGTGCTTTTCTTAGTTTTAAAAATTTGTTTATGGGTTGTGGGCTTCACTGGCTAGACCAACATTTGATATCCATCCCTAATTATATGGCAAAGGATATGATTTGCTGCCCTCGAAACAACTGAAGTCTTAGGTGTAGGTACAGCCAGAGTCCTCTCAGCATGAGATTTCCAGGATTTTGTACTAGCAACAGCGATGGAGCAACAATATAGATCCAAGTCAAGATGGCTTCTGGTTTAAAGGGGAACTTATTTCCACGCATCGAATGTCCTTGTCCTTCTAGGTGGAAGAGATCACAAGTTTGGAAGCTTGTGGCATGGGAACCTTGGTAAGTTATTGGGGTGCATCTGCTTACCAGTATGTGTTGGTGGTAAAGAGATTGAATGATGAAGGTGCTTTGCTCTGAATAGTGTCAAGCTTCTGGAGTGTTGTTGGAGCTGCAAAGGACCAGAAAAGTGGAAAATATTCCATCAAACACCTAACCTTTGCCTTCTAGATGTTGGACATGAAAGAGAGTGGATAGTAAGAAGCAAATTACATACCACAGCATTCCTAGCTTTTGAACTGCTCTTATAGTCACAATTTAATCTGACAGTCCCAATTCACTTTCTGGTCAACAGAAACCCCTCAGGGTGTTGATAGTAGGGTTTTTGGTGATTATATTGCCATTGAATGTCAGGGGATGATGATTTGATTGTCTCTTGTTTAAGACGGGCATTGCCAAACACTTACGTAGCATAAGTGTTCCTCGCCATATATCAGCCCAAGCCTGGATGTTTTCCAGTGTTTGCTGCATTTATACATGAAATGCTTCAATATCTGAGGTGTCACAAGTGGTATTGAGCATTGTGCAAAACCAGTGAACATCCCCATTTCTGACCCCATGACAGAAGGATGGTCATTGTTGAAGCAGAAGATGGTTGTGCCTAGACAGCCTCCTGAGGAACCCCTGCACTTAGATGATTCACCTCCAACAAAAACAACCTTTTTTTGTGCTATGTATGATTCCAACAAATTCCACCCAATTCTCTCTTTCTTGGAACAAAGTATCTACCTGACTTTCCCCTTCTTGATGTGGCATAGTGTCTGTGGCTCAGCCTCCAGATCAATGGAATGGAGCCAAAGTTCCTCAAGCCACAGACAACAGACATGTTTGTCCTGGATCACACCAATATCTATAAATCCCACATCCTGCAATCACAACACATCACTTGCACTACCATCCTTATTTTGTCTAATTAAGTAATTAATGTATTATTTAATTACTGAATTGAATACTACTTTTTGCTACCAGTTATTGCACTAATTTAAGCCTTTGTGGTCCAATAAGCCCTGCCAATTAGAATTAGAATACATAATTGAGTCACCAGTAATTTATTTCCATTCTGCTATTGCCTACAATTAAAAGATAGCTACTGAAGGTTTATTTTTGGAAAATGTTTTCTAAATTTCAACACTTCGCACACAATCCTTGACAATAGTTATTTGCCAAACCACTTACATGCTTCCTGTGATGGTACATTTTAAATTCTTATCTCAAACTCTGCAAGATGCAAACTGGAAGCTGCTCCAGTTTCTCCGCAAGTCCACCTCTCTCTGAGGTCAGTGGTTGGCCCCAGAGCATAACACTCTATGTATCTGAGTGAAGGTTCGAAAGCTTCTTCCAACTCCTGAAGTTAAGTGGTTTCTAAATGACTTTACAACCAAAGTAGTAGTGTACTTTCAAAACATGGGAAGGTCGGGGAATAGCAGTAGCCAATTTGTTTCTCAAACAGCAATGAATTAGTGACCAGACAGCATGCTTAAGTGTCATCAGCAGAGGGAATAACTGCTATCATACTAGTAAAACTTAAGTCTTTTCTTTGAATAATGGCATGGGATCTTTCACACTTATTTGAGGGATTGATGTGATCATTTCATCTGAAAGACTGGACTTCCAATGGTGTAGTATTACACTAAAGCAGCATTTTCGCAACCACTTTGTGAAACCCTGCCAAAGGTAGCTGTGAGGCGTATTGGTCAGGTATGTAGAATGTGGTACAATCACATGGCCTTCCAACTCAGAGGCACAAATGCTATCACTAAGACAAGACTGATACCCAATAATGCAAAAGATGCCACAACCAATGAAATAAACAACCTACTTTCACATTCAACACAATTTCCAATACTAGATGCTGTGTTTAGCCACAGGCTAATCACTGGATTTCCATGCTCATTTGTTCTTATTAAAATACAACTCTGGTCACATGAAAAAATGTCTTAATCAGTTAATTCAAACAGAGGGGATGTTCCAAGAGAATTCCAATTGGTTGGTGTCAACACAGTATGTCTACTTTACAATTTCTCTGAGCAAATGCATTTTTCGACAAAAATAGTATTAGCAAAAGTGTACCATTTTGCTTAATTTGATGGAATTGTAATAGGACTCCTCAGGGCTCCAACTGAATGCATATTTACCTTCAGATCTAAGTTGTTATGGGAAAGTGTCTTTTAAATTAAAAGCACACACCACTTTACTTCATTTATTATGCTTCGAGTTGCACAAGAAAATTTCATTGCCATAGCAACACTGTATATTACACCATGTGATGCACTATAGCTAAAACATGGAATAGTGTCACTTCAAACACATTATTTTCTGATAAAGGGTAGAAACTGCATGGCACTGAAGTCTCTAGGCAAATTGCAATAAGGCATATATTTGCAAATACCATTCAAATTCCATCATAGCTATTGCAGTCCATTAGCATTTTGACACCATTCTCTCTCTCATTAGGTACCACACCTTAACCATGATGTTCACAGACTTCCACTGCATCATGTCAGTCCATAGTCATGTTTACCTAGATACTACAATGGTTGCGCTTGGAGTCTTCAGTATAGTTGACGATGAGATTCTTCCACTCTTACTGCCTGTCATCAAATAGACTAGATGGATTTACTAACTGATTATCAACCTGTCTGGCACATTATGAAGGCATCTTTCATGGTTATCAAGTGGGTCTTAAACCTGGAGATTTTGGTCCAGAGGTACAGATGGTACTTTTACACCGCATGATCTTTGGTGCTCTTTAGAATTCATATTAAAGAGGGGAACATGAATGAATCATACAACTTTGTGCTTTTGCTGGAAAAGTTGAATGCTATCAAACTTGTAGTTTTCAACACAAAAATGCTTATATGTTTTTTAATACTATACTTCAAGGCTATTTGAATAAAACTGATAATGATCGACCAGACAGTATGTTTAACTTCCCAGATCTCAGCTAATTCTTTCGGAATTATAAAACTGACTTTTTAATATTCTTCTACACATTTAATGAAGTTGAAAAATAGGGACTTCAATATTCACATGAGAAAATGACATTTCTAATGCAGAAATTTAGTAGGGTAAACTTTATAAAACTAATTTTATCCATTAGTGATAATATAGAGTTTATCTAGCGCTCACTGCATTGTTTACATGTAACACCACTATGATTATTTATCAACTTAATCAATGCAAGTTTTAAATTTATAACAGAACTCCGTGAATTGGAGTAGCATAAGTAATACTTCTTGGACCAGCTGCTGTTCCATACTTGACACACAGGCCAGAACGTTCCAAGGTTGCTCAATGCTAACAGAGCTAGCTGATGTAAATGACACCTGTTTAAAACTGGAATAGCTTTGAAGAAATTTGGTTGCCTACAAATAATTGGAAAGTTTTCCGAAATCTGTGGACTTCTAGGAATTCCAGCTTTAGCAAATTGCTCTGAACAATGGCATCAATTTCCACAAATCTACTTCTTCATTCTACTAACAAAATAACAAGGGTACAAGTCAATGCAAATATATACATATTGCATCTTGAACAAACAAACATAAAGATAGTTTAGAAAAATAAAACTGTAGTCCAGAAGCTGCCAATAACCTTCCAAATCATTTCCCATCTGATAGCTCAAACCTAACAGTTCAGTAACAAAAAAGGAGACAATGTCCCAGAGCTTGCTCCAGTTTCTCCAAGCAGGGCAACATTGTAAAGAGGTGGCCAGTGCTAAACTAGTGCAGCAATCACATCCGAAGTGTATTTCCACAATATGGTCATCAAATCAGAGATAATTGAAACAAATGACTGGGCTTACTTGTATCTGATTCAGGAGAAACCTAAACAAACCAGCATGGAGACTAGCACAGCTCAAAGTATCCTTCAGTACTGCTGAATAACTATTTCCCCATCTAGGCCCAGCACTAAACACCCTGGCAGGGAAGTGAGGGATTAGAATTGCCAATACTAACTTCATATATACCTGGAGGTTTCCTTGCTCTGGACTTTCCATTTAAATGGTTCTTCATTATCAAAGACACATTTTACCTCCAATTTAAATTTAAAAAAAAATAACTCATAAGCATTAGGTTAGCTTTGAATTCTAAATTTTTACCAACTATCATGATGGATTTGAACTCATGTCCCTTGAACATTAGTTTGGGATTCTGGATTACTAGTCCAATAACATTATCACTCTGTCAGCACTTGGCAAACATATGCATACAGTTATATATACACATATACAATTAGCATTACATACATGTAATATATATATTATAATTTTCTGGTATTTCTAAAGAAAGTAAATTCCATTTTTAAAATGCAAACTTTAAAGGAGATATAAAATATTAAAAACAAACTGGTTGTGTAACTTGACAGGTTTGTTATTTCAGCTGTCAAATAGTACATGTATTTTTAATTGATTTTTAAAATTTGCTACACAATCACTTGCCACATTTACCATAATTTCCCCAGTTATGAACTTTCTGCACTGTATTACATTCGTTAACAAGGCAGCAAAAACAATGGCCACTTTAAACAACCATAAAGAGACATGCAACAGGGTTTGCTTTGCTCACTCTTTTGCTCGACTTCGCCTACTACAATAATCCTGTAAGCAGGAATACAAATCTTACAGATTTGAGCAAAACTGTATTCCTTCCCCAATGTGTTACAATGTACGGCTCATCACACCACAAAATAGCATATAATTTAAATTAGTCACTGCTCTCATCAGCATTCAACTGCATTGCTTTTTACTCTGATGGAAATAGCGCAAGCTCTTTCTGGGTTCTGCTCAACAACCTTTCTTGACCCAATTTTGTCTGCTTCAATTTTCTGCCCTAGAAACTGCCATACTTCGTCTACACCTTCCTCAGGCTTTACAAAACTAGTTTAAAAAAAGCTGCACAGAGTTCAGCCTGAGGCAAAGATTTCAGTCATTTTGACTGCTCTAATTGCCCTGATTGCTGGCTTATCGTAAGAAGGTTCAACAGGATCCATCTGCCACATTCTATACAGCAACCTCATATGCAGTAGTTACATTCTTAAGTTATCCGGTGCTGCAATTGAAGTATTATGTTTTGCCACTTTTTTAAAATTGAAAAATAGCCAAATTATAATGAATCAAAATCGGATAATCCAAAATTCCAGTCATGTCAAAGTCACTTATACTGGCTGAATAGAAATTCCATTAGAAGGATGTCTGTGATAAATTGAAGATCCAGACTGGTAACTCCAGATTAGCTGGACATGACAAAGCCAACTAGTCAGAATGGAATTAGGTCATCCAACACAGGAGTAAACCATTACTTGACATTGAGATTTCTCTGTGCATCGCTGCAGCTATGCATATACATGTGAAAGAGTTAAATGTGCTGCCAATTGATGACAAAATGAGGTAGAAGCTGCAAATGAGAGGAGAAAGATTTAAAAAGACATGAGGGTGGTTCGCGTGTGCGAAGAACTTATTGAGGAAGTGGTGGATGTGGGCACAGTTACAACATTTAAAAGACACTTAGGTAAGTACATGAATAGGAAAGGTTTGGAAGGATATGGGCCAGGAGCAGGAAGTGGGACTAGTTTAGTTTGGGATTATATTCGGTACGGACAGGTTGGACCGAAGGGTCTGTTTCTGTTCTCTATGGCTCGATGGAAAACTGCAATACGAACCAAAAAGCATCATAATTCCACCATCATGTTTTTCAACCTTCTGAAGCACAAAACAAAAATATCACAACCATTAGATGTTTGCTTCAGCAAAGAAAATGACTGCCTATCCCAATGCTGAAGAAGCTCTAACAATGAACATTCCCATATAGTAAAACAAAGAACTGTGGATGCTAGGGGTCTGAAATACAAACACAAACTGCTGGCAAAGCTCTGTGAGAGGAAAGCAGAGTTAACACTTGGAGTCCAGTGACTCTTAATCAAAACATTCCCATTCCCAGTCCAATCCTTCAGGAAAGAGAGTCACTCTGAAAAAGGGATTTAGCCACAAGGAATTCACCTGCAGTGATGGGTAGCTGGATCAACTCAAGGGAATACACAGCATAGTCTTCTCGACAAGACTGATTATCATCTTTTACTAGTTCAATCTGATTTGACATGCAGTGTCAGGTTGTGTGAAATCAGATTCAATGGCATTTCTTTTAACTGAATAAGGAGATCAAGTTATATTGAAATGGGGAAAGAATGAAAATGACTAACTGGACTCGACTGGTACATTTAATGGCCCAACTGGTTGTCATCTGTGCTGTACTACTCAATGTTTAAATTGTTGAAAAATGGGTATGGGTCAAATGGGGAGGCAGTGGTACAGTGACACTGTACTAATAATTCAGACATGCAGGCTAATGTTCTGAGGACTTGGGTTCAAATCCCATCATGGCTGATGGTAAAATTTGAATTCAATTAAAACACAGCCAGTGGAAAACTATGTAACCACTGTCACTCATGTCCCTTAGTGAAGGAAATCTGCCATCCTTACTTGACCTCATATACCTGTGACACCAGACCTACAAAACTGTGGGTTCAGTCTTAACTGTTCTCTGGACAATAATTACTGGCCGAGCCAGCGTCACCCACATCTCACGAATGAATAAAAAAACGCTCAATTTAAAATGATTTCTTAAAAAGTCATGATTTGTCTGACCAACTTCACTAAGCTGTGCCATTGCTAATGCTGAATTTAAAATGCTATTTCTTATTGGTGAATTATAGTCAACTGATTTGATTTTCTGTGACAGCCTTCATAATGCATGATAAATTCTTATATGGTTGGGAAGATTTCCACAGTGCCTTGTTTTAGAGAAGTTGTCAGTTCATTCTTTATAAAGAGGTTGTGATTTTAACCAAACATGGTGCAAAGAGGAAATCTTCCCTAATGGTTAGCAAACAAAAAATGGGACTGAGCAAGATTTGTACTAATTGTTACTCATTAATAATGGTTCTAGAGATCGGCTAATAGAATACACTGTTTAGAAAGATCTTAAACCAATTAAAAACAGATGCATTCGAAGGTTTATTGAATTTTCCTTTGCTAATTTAGTACAATGCACACAGAATTTTAATTAAGATCAAAAAGCTAAAGCTCAGTGTATTCGTATACAAATTTGTCAATGTCTTTAAAATGGACAATATAATGTACTAATGGGCAAACCTTCATACCAACAATTTGCAGGCAATCAATACATAGTCACATAAAATCCAAAATTTTGGATAATTGAAAATTTCCCAGAAGAAATATTTTGTTTTCACTTCACCTGAGAGTTGATCAGAAAAGTAGATCCCGAAAGTATCTACCATTTAGAAGAAAATTTAGATTCTAATTCCAGATCAGCAAAAGAACAAAAACAAAGCTCTTATGAAAGTAGATTTTATAATTGATAGCAGTGAATAATCCCTCAGGATTTAGGGTGGATCATTGATCAACTGTCATACAATGTTTTACTAGTACCGGTCCCTATGAAATCTTAAAACTGGCTAGATTATTCATGATGATCAGACCAAAAATTCCTGTTGTCTGTTTTACTGTGCTTTCCTACATTCAAGACATTAGTTGAATATTTTTATGGTTATTATTTTGTTGCCTACTGATTCCTAATAATTTCACAAAAAAGTCACAAAACATTGCCAGCTAATTTTCCTGTTCACAAAAATAGTTACATCATGGCTTATTGAACTGAAGGAATGTTTCTAAAGATTCCCACACTAGAGAACAAAAGGAGATGACATGCTAAGATCAACACAGTACAATCAACAAAGAATATTCTCACAGCTTTTGCTCAAACTATAGCTTTAGCAGGCACCAGATGAAGTTGATAGGTCTGGTCATTGTGAACTAACAACATAGAATCCACCATGTTGACACTTTTCATCATTGCTATTACATTGCTAATAATTAAACATGAACTGCAATTCTGCAAACTGCATTCATGTGTGATCTGTTCACTCAGATGTAAAGGAACACAAATTAATTTCATAATATTGCAATTTAAACAACTTATTGACACTAACTTATGAGAATGGTATCCTTGAAGATAATTCTAATTACAATTATAGGTTCCTGAAAGAGGAATCTGTTACTTTCAATTAGTTTATATCAAGACTACACTGAGATACCCAAGATATAACAGCTTTTGAATACATTCCAGAAAATGAGATTTTCATGTTTCCATGTTATATTCCATGCTAAGTAAACTATACATTGGAGGTGGAATGCTTTACAAAATATCAACAACTTGATTGTACATTTTACAAATCTATGTATAAACACAAGACACAGTTTAAAGGACTAAATATAACTTGAGCATTTGATTAAGTTCTGGAACAAGTATTCCATGTAAAGAAACGCATGATTCTCTTGCACCAGAGAAGCTACCAAAGGAAAGAAAGAATGAAGTGAAGTGTACTTGGTAAAATGCAAACATCAAACTATAACAGAAATGGTCTTAATTTTCGTATCTACTTATACATGCTAAACATTTTTTATTTGAAGCAATCGTACAATATGTCTCTACCCAGGGTAGAAATTAGAGTTTTAGCAATAACACAGAAACAATTGTATAGGTTTAATTTATTGAGTAAGGCCAATCAGGTCAACAGTTGTCCAACACTTTCTGGAATGTCTACAAGACCACCAACTGGAATTTTTCACCTCAATTTTCACATCACATTGGCCTCAACCTCTTGGTCAGTGCCAATGCCTTAGGACTGTCACTGACCACAATGACCTTATCTACTCTAATCCTTCCAACCAGGAATTTTCAAGAAAATGCTAAGGTGGATTGGGGCAGCATGGTGTCTCGGTGGTTAGCACTGCTGCCTCACAGCACCTGGGACCCAGGTTCAATTCTACTCTTGGTCAACTGTCCGTGTGGAGTTTTGAAATTCTTCTATGTCTGCGTGGGTTTCCTCCGGGCTCCAGTTTCCTACTACATTCCAAAGATGTGCAGGTTGGTTGTATTGGCCATGCTAAATTATCCATAGAGTCCAGGGATGTGAAGGCTAGATGGATTAGTCATGGGAAATACAGGATTATAGTGATGGGGAAGGGAGGGTGGGTTGGGTCTGGGTGGATTGATCTTCGGAGGGTCATTGTGGACTTGATGGACCGAACAAAGACTGTTCTCACTCTTCTCACACTGTCAGGATTCTATGATTGGTATCTTTGAAAGGGAGAGTGATGGCTTGAGGATTGCAAGGGGCTCGGTGAGAATTGTTCAGAGCCAGGGAGAGGGGTAAACATTCTTGAGTTGAGTGAAAGGAATTGGCTGATCATTCATATTGGTATTGGGGTGGGGGAAGTGCTGCAGTTTATTTCTTTGTCCATACCTGTCCAACAGGTGGAACATCAGTTATAAGACGGCCTGGAAAAATGTCCTACCTGGCCCAGAAGCCATGTTTTCAAATAAAGGTCAGTCCATGTGGAGGATATCTCAAGGACAGTTTATTAGCAACAAACATGGAAGAGAAGTGGCCTCTGACTGGAGGCAAGGCAAACCATGTTAACATTCCCACACTAAGCTATCCAAGTGAAAGTAACCTGGATACTGGGGAGGACAGAGACGCTGCTGGGTTGGATGGATTGTGTTGCTGTAAAGGTCACAATGCTTGCTGGGGCAAAGTGGTTAGTGGATCTGGGGGTCAAGGCGGCAAGTGGAATTAGGGTTGAATCAACAAGTGGGGCTAAGGCATTGGGAAAATGAGACAACTTCACAAACAGAGGACAATCCCCTGTAACACACTGTGCTCAAAACAGCAGAGTAGGCCTCCCGAGTCTTGGGATTGTGTGTGAGAGAGAATGTGGGAGGCAGAAAGAGACATTATGGAAGGCAGAGTTCCAGTATGCATACGAGAAAATTAGTATATGGAGGCAGAGAGAGAGAGAGTGAGAGACAGAGAGTGCGCGAGGAAGAATGTTTATGGGAGTAGAGAAAGAGAGCAAGAAAATGTGAGGGAGCAGAGAGAGAGTGTGTATGGAAAAGGGACGCAGAGACAGCGAAGATGTTTGTGGAAGGCAGGGAGAGCAAGAATAGAAGACAAGAACAAGACAGAGTGTGTAGGGAATGGAGGGTGTGAGTATGTGAGTGAAGGATAGACTGTGCATAAGCATCTGAGTGTGCATGTGTCTTAGTGCGTGAGAGTGTGACTGAGTGACTGGAATGAGTCAAATACAAAAGCAAAGTTGTGGACTAAAAGAGCGGGAGGAGAATAAAAGGGGCATAAAGGAAAACTAAGGAAAAACAAGTGTTCCAAATTGAATAGCCTCAAGAAACAACTTATCACCTGTTGAAGTGAGAATCCACAATGCCATTGTTTACTTTCTGGTCCTCCAAAGTTCATTGCTATGTTGAGAACAAAACTCTACATTAACAGGTCCTTTCAACATGATTTATCAGCCCAAAATGACTGTGGTCACATTAATCCCATAAATACAGCAATTTCAGGATATGGGCTTTCAGTGACATGGAACTTTTTCCTGAGGCTAACAACAAAATAAAATAAATCAGTTTAATTGGTGGCAAACTGGAACTCATAGCATATCTTCCTTACAGCACAAATTGCTGGGAGGGTTTACTATTAATAGCAGGCACTTTGAATTTGAGATTACTTTCCCAGCATTTGCTGTTGGTAGTTTTACC
This sequence comes from Chiloscyllium plagiosum, assembly GCF_004010195.1. NCBI lineage: Eukaryota > Metazoa > Chordata > Chondrichthyes > Orectolobiformes > Hemiscylliidae > Chiloscyllium > Chiloscyllium plagiosum. The sequence continues at coordinate 42,723,419 of NC_057733.1, read as the reverse complement.
ACAAAAGGGTGTGAGTGGAAAAAGTCAGTGCTGCTCTTTAACTATTTTCCACCATCAGAATAAACAAAACTTTTAAAAATAATAAAACACTTGTCATCTCAAATTACTCACTATAGGTTTCATATCAGGCTATTAAAATGATTTTCCATGAAAATAAATTTCAGCTCAATTCAAAACATTTAGATTTAAGATTGAATGACGGCATAAGTGAACGTGAAAGCATTACTGACCAAATACTGGTCAAGCTAAATAGAGTATACTGCTGTTACTTATTCTGGCAGTTTAATGTTGCTTTATGCACTACTTCCCAATTTTGCCATTCTTTGGCATGAAAGATAGAAGCTGTTGATTGAATGGATTCTCATAAACTTTCAGTAATTAGCTATTCAAAAGTACTTAGTTTGGGCAGATCAGTTATGAAATCAGCACTATTTCACTAGGTGCTCTGAATAGTATAGCTGTGGCCTGAGTCAACCAATGCATGTCATCTCTTCAAAATGTAATCTTGGTTCTTTGTTTAAATTATTTCAAAGGGAAATGCTCTAGTAAAGAGTTTCTTACATTTACAAGAAATACTTTAAATTGCTGTTTTAATTTTCTAGATATGTCATATTGATTCAACATAACCAACCTTAGCTATCGTGTATACAGAGACAAACATAGTCTGTGGCTTCTACAATTTGAAGAAAAACAATTGAAATAGGTGAATTAGATTATATTACATAATAATTCAACAGACAGAACAAGATAAAAGAAACATTGTCATTTAAGATTTGATTGCCTTTGGGTATGAAATCAGAAATTGAATATGAATATGCTACAGCTCCTGTTGGCCATTTTATTTCCCTGTGGAAAATATGAGTGCCTCTGAATAATATTTCTACACATACATCCCTCAGGCAGAAGTTTAATGATCCTCTAACCTAATTTTAACTTGATTCTTCAAACCATGAGCAAAAGTACAACATGAGAATGCAGTCACTGCTTATTTTAACTGAATAAATTTGCTCAAATATCTACACTATTAGAAACAGCATGAGTACATATTTATTGTAAAATGCAGTATTGGAGACTACATGTTGTATCAGCTTTTCATACAATACACCCATCCTAGTCAGATCTGCAAATTATTACCCTATAATCAAAAAGGAAAGAAAAGCAATTGTAATGACAAAATAATTACAATAACTGCTGCAATCTTGCTGTACAGCACTCAAGCTTAGAAGAATTCCATTATTTTAAACATTAAAAGTGATGAAAATTCAGAGGGTTTCCCTTGATGTGTCGAGTATGCCCACTCACCCATTGTAGAGAAAAGAAGAAAAATACACCTTTTGTAATCTTCAAAAATCCTAAAAAATTCCAAGGCAACTCATAGACTTTTAATATGCATTATTTGTAGTTAAATTATTTCAACCAATTGCTTACAACCATGAGTTAAATAACTAGGCAATCTGTTTGAAGGATGATTATTGAGCAATAAATGTTGGCACAGCTTGCTTATCTTCTTTGTGTTGTGGCCTAGTATTTTTTAAATCCATAACTTCTAACTTGAAAGCGACACCTCCAAAAATGCAGCAATCTTTTAATAAGATACTGAAATGTCAGCCCAGACTAGGTGCTCAATTGTCTGGAGAGGATTTAAAGTCTCTGGCTTGAAATATAGAAAGAAAAAGTGAACATTAAATGGAAATTGTGGAGAGACAAATGCGCTTTTAATATATTTTTTTGATTAACATCTGCCTGTACTATTTGTGTAAAATATAATATTGAATAGAATTGGAGACGTGTAGGTCTATTGAACAGAATTTTCAAGCACAACCTTACTAAGCAATGCACAATATACCATTAATATTTTACGTCCTTGTAGAACTGGTTAAGTAATTAAAAATTATCTAAAGCAGTCAAACTAATGATTCCTTCACTTAAGATGATTGCTGTTGGCAGCAGTCCTGATTTTGATGGTAACATTAGAAGTTAAAAGAATTAGTACTTCTGTTTGCGTGGGTGCTTAGATGCCTTTTCTTTATATGCATAAAACAGTTAGCATTTTCTCCAGATGCAAGTAAGTTGAATATTCAATTAGAATAAACAAACTAGACAATTTTCCAAATACTGGTCTGCACACTCCTTCTCTGCTTACTAGGTAGGTTTAGTGGTCACATATCAAGTCACAATTTGCACAATCCAAACAACATCATGTTCCCTGGACAAATTCGAATGCATCCAATTGCTGTGGAGGCAGCATGAGGTATCAGCTGCTTTTGACATTGGATTGCTGACCACATGTACATTGAAGCACACAGGTCCAAGAGCAAAGGGCAATTGAAGGTCAGGCAATTGCTGGTATTTCAACTAAGTGAAGGAGCAGCAGAATGAAGTACAAACAGATTGAGGATCGAGGGGCAAGGGTGCCCGACAATGACAACAATCAAGGATTGGAATAATAATTGAGTACTGGTGGCATTGGTGATTCATGTTCTTTGAAAAATGGGAGTTGGGACAAATACTATTGCTCTTCCTCCCCACAAAGTATGCAAATCCATAATTTTTTGGACCCTAACAGGCAGCCCTTTTGGTACGTAAAATTGGTTTTCCAGGGTACAGTTGTCTATAGCTACTATTGGAAAAAATACTTATTTTTTATCCAAAGCGCCTAACCCTTGTTTCAGAAGTGGGAACTGCAGGCCATATTTTCACTCTTAGTAACACAGAAGGCTGTGCACTTCTGGCTGGATTTAAGTGTTTCTTCTTGCCCACTCATACCAGAGGATTAAATTCCTATCAATCACTTGAAAACAGAGCATTGGGCAGTCAGTGTCTTAGACTCACACCTCTTTAATACAATTTTGCAATGAAAATGGGGTTGGTAGCAATTAGACCTCCAGTAAGTAACAGTAATGTTGTGTCTTGAGGGGATAAACTATGATTGATTTTTCGCAGTCTATTTTGCATAATACTTCACCAGATCTTACATAACTCATTTCATTTATTGGTCAGAGTATTGAGTACAGGAGTTGGGAGGTCATGTTACAGCTGTACAGGACATTGGTTAGGCCACTGTTGGAATATTGTGTGCAATTCTGGTCTCCTTCCTATCGGAAAGATGTTGTGAAACTTGAAAGGGTTCAGAAAAGATTTACAAGGATGTTGCCAGGGTTGGAGGATTTGAGCGATAGGGAGAGGCTGAACACGCTGGGGCTGTTTTCCCTGGAGCATCGGAGGCTGAGGGGTGACCTTATAGAGGTTTACAAAATTATGAGGGGCATGGTTCGGGTAAATAGGCAAAGTCTTTTCCCTGGGGTCGGGGAGTCCAGAACTAGAGGGCATAGGTTTAGAGTGAGAGGGGAAAGATATAAAAGAGACCTAAGGGGCAACATTTTCACATAGAGAGTGATACGTGTATGGAGTGAGCTGCTAGAGGAAGTGGAGGAGGCTGGTCCAATTGCAACATTTAAGAGGCATTTAGATGGGTATATGAATAGGAAGGGTTTGGAGGGATATGGGGCGGGTGCGGGCAGGTGAGATTGGGTTGGGATATCTGGTCGGCATGGACGGGTTGGACCGAAGGGTCTGTTTCCATTCCGTACATCTCTATGACTCTATAACTCATAACAATATGATAATAGAAATGTTATTTAAAATCTAAATGATTGAAGACAAAATGTAGCAATACACAGATAATGACAGTTACTTCACTGTTTGGAAATTGAAAAATGCAGGAAAAGTTCCACTAAAATACTTTAAATGAGGGGTGGGCGGGGGGGGAGATGGGGTACCTGAAAAGTTATGAGCCCCAAATCTTCTGATTGAAAGACAACTGTTGCAGTTAATTACCCTGACAGTGGTGCTACTGGATCTCTTGCCTCTCAGTGGTCCCAATTAACCAATTATTTCGGAATTTCCAGAAAATATGAACTTCCATTAGGTCATTACCCTGCATCTGGAACCTTCCTAAAAAAAAACCTAACTCCAAGTTGGAAACTTTGGAGGGTTTCAACAGACTTGTCAGAATATTTTCTCTGAAAAGCTCTCAGTCACACAGCATGGAAACAGACCCTTCTGTCCAACTCGTCCACATCAATCAAGTTTCCCAAACTAAACTAGTCCCATTTGCCTGAATTTGGCTCATATCCCTTTAAGCCTTTCCTATTCATATATCTGTCCAAATGTCATTTAAATGTCATAAGTGTACCACTTGCTCTGGCATTTTATTCCACATATGAAGCACCCTCTCTGTGAAAACGTTGCCCCGCAGGTCCCTTTCAAATCTTTCTCCTCTCACCTTAAAAATATGTCCTGCTAGGGAAAAGACCTTTGCTATCTATACCCCTCATGATTTTGTAAACCTCTATAAGGTAATCCCTCAGTCTCTTATAATACTGTGAAAAAAGACCCAGCCTATCCAGCCTTTCCTTATAACTCAAATTCCCTTCAGTCCCAGCACATCCTTGTAAATCTTTTCTGCACCTTTCCAATTTAATAACATCCTTCCTACAGCAGGGTGACTGGTGATTACAACCTGCAGCAATCTCTGGAATAACTGTAAAATTGAGCATGCACCCCTTGCAAACCGCACCCAAACTAGACACCTCCTTTGAGATATTCCCTGCCCAACCTGCTTAGCTATCACCCCAACTAACTCCTTACTGACCTATCTGCCCTCACCAATTATCTTCACTCTGTAGCTTCTCAAAATGCTTTTGGGACCTTTAAACCCCAGAATATAGAAGTAATTACCATTAAAAGGGGCATAGTTTGGCCTCCAAAGCTGCTGTGCTGCAAGATTCTCAGGTTACTCCATATTTCCAGATGGCCATTTGTGGACCATTCGGCAGGATAAGTGGAAAGGAGGGCAGCGCAGTCCAATGGTGAAGAGGAAAAAAGGAACAGGAATTCATCCCTTCAAGACTGCTCCGCCATTTACTACAATTATGGCTGATCAAACATTTCAATGCCTTTGATTCAAACTATCTCCATAACCCATTACCACCTCTCAGAAGATTTGGCCTATCATAGTAAATGTAGGCATGCCTCCATTTTCTGCAAATTATCCCACTAAAATTCACAGCTGCTTCTTATCAGTTAACCACTTTTTTTATTTATAACAATTTCCAATTTCAGGACAGTCTAATTATTTCATATGGAGCATTGCTGTGACACTGACTCAAATACAGTTACTTACTGGTTTTCTAACCTAACAATAGAATATGTTTATGTCAAACATATCTGTGAATGCATGCTGAACCAGCAAGAATCACGTAAGCATATAATCCTCAAACATGATTAATAGAAAATGGTTTGTACAAGTCACAGGAAAGCCACTTACTTGGGAAAAAAAAATTCAAACTTTTGTGTTATATGACTGTGAAACATATGTTGCTTAAAAAAATACTGAGACTTCAAGAAATCAATCACATCTGTTTTGTAACTGGTAACAAAACTAAAACTGTAAAAACAGCAATCAAACATTGAAATCTTGTGTGTTTGCCTATCATCTGAGACAACCAGCTGCTTACCTGAATGTCAGCCAGGAGCTCCTGCTTGCGTTTGCGGATACTTTCTAGCTCTATCTCCTCCTCTGGAGTCAGGTCTGCGGGCACTGTAAATAAAGACATGAGCACAATTAGCTAGCGAGATCAAGACTGTAAGCACAATTGTTGGTCGGACGCTCAGCTGTCTGACCTTCAAAGTCACCTGACCTATGTTTAAACAAGTCAAGAGCTCCGTCGTATGCTCCATGCCTTTCATTTCTCTCTGCCCAAACTGATTTTTAATGATTAAAAACTGCCTGAAGCAAATGCCTTGGAATAAAGGAAGAGACTTCCTCTCATTTAGATAATGCATGCATGCTCATGTGTGCTGAACTCTATCCTAATATATAACATGCCCAACTCAAATGCTTAAGCCACTGTCAAGTAAGCAGGTTATGAAGATTTCAATTCAATTCAGGTAAATATACAACTTGACACTGTATAAATATTATTTCACATATAGTACCACCTGTCAAACACTACAAATTAAGCAACAGGGTATAAAAGATTATAATACAGCAAAATTTAAGCTGTATTATTGCAACATTGATAAATAAAATGCTGAACACATGGTGCTGTGTATAGGTCTGAAAAGGTTAATACTGGATTAAGTGAAGTAAGCACCACCCATTGTGATGACATCATTAGGACTTGATTCGAGTAAAGACGGAGTTTTCAAGGAGACAAATCTGGGGATAGTGGGCTCCTAACAGTCTCTGACGTAACTTTAGTCATAGTCATATAACCTATAAATAATGGCAGTGTTGAGATAAGGATGTGGGCATCACTGGCTAGACCAGCATGTTTTTGACTCTAATTGTCCTTGAGAAGATGGTATAGTGAGTTGCTTTCTTGAGCTGCTGCTGTCCGTGTGGCATACTGTTTCTCAACAAGACGCTCCTGGTTAGACCAGAAACACTGATATCTTAATCTACACTAGACAACCTTAGATTTGAAGGAACCAAGGAACAATACATGGTCTGGTATCCTGGACTTATTGATTTATTAATTCAAGATCAATAATGGCAGAAAAAGGTTTGTCAATTGACATGAAAATATATAAAATTAAGATTCTGTGGAATTTCTGCTTCAGGTAGCGTATAAAAATATATGACAACATCATTGGAATGGCTGGCAGTGGTGGAGTACAACATATCAAATGTCAAAATAATGTAGAGTTCAACAGCTCACAATAAATTGAACATTTCACTGGAGACTGCAAATTCTAGGGATTTTTTTCATTCAGGTGAAAGACCATTGCAACTAACGAATGGCATTTCGAGAGAAATAAATGGCCAGTCCTGCATTGCATGAGCTTTCACAAAGCTTTTCATTCATGCAACAGAATATTCAAATATAATGCAAGAAAACAGCTCTTACATCTGTGTCAAATTCACAATGAATGTTTCAGGGAATTCTGTATGAATGAAAGGTTACCGATAGCTTTTGGGAAAGTATTTTGGGAAATTAGATCTTTTAATGCCATCAGCAAGTGTTGGTGATGCTCTAAATGAAGACTCAGGTGAGATACTCAATCTTCGAGGAGAAAGTGAGGGCTGCAGATGCTGGAGATCAGAGCTGAAAATGTGTTGCTGGAAAAGCGCAGCAGGTCAGGCAGCATCCAAGGAACAGGAGAATCGATGTTTCGGGCATAAGCCCTTCTTCAGGAAGAAGGGCTTATGCCCGAAACGTCGATTCTCCTGTTCCTTGGATGCTGCCTGACCTGCTGCAGAGATACTCAATCTGTTGATTCCTCAATCTACCTCCTCCCCACCTTCTAAATATGCTTTCCTATTCAGTCATTTTGAGTATTATCTTGTCAACCTGTTCAGAGATATTATCACATACCTCGGGAGAAGGTGAGACGTGAACGTGGCCTCTTGGCTCAGAGGTAGGAATACTACACATTGTGCCACTAAAGTCCTCAGTGATTTCAGAGAGTTCTGAGAGACTACAAAACACCTGAATCGACCTTTCAATTCTGGAAAAGTAACCCACTGTTGAGGAGAGACTTAGCTCAGCAGAATATTTGCTAGCTCAGCTCTCATCGCTGCATTCTAGCATTACAATGGCCTGCCTTCCTGTCCATTTTCAAATATGTGCCAAGAGGACATATCTCAACCTCAACCTAAATTCATTCTCCATCAGCAAGTTGAGAACTACCAAGTAGTCTGCTCCCACTTTCAGCAGGTCATTCAGTGAACGAAAGCATCTCTATTACACTAGAAAATGCTTCATTCAGGAGAATGCTGATCTGTAACAAAAAACTGGGATTTATATATCACCATTCACATCCTTAGAAGGTTCAAAGTATTTCACAGCTAACAAAACTTTTTTTTTTAAATTCTTGCAGCATTGGAGAGAGGGTCACTGAATATACTTAAAGAAGTATTCATAGAATCATAAAAGCCCTACAATGGTGGAAGCAGGCCATTAGGCCCATTTAATCCAGACAGACCCTCTGAACAGCATCTCACCCAGACCCAGCCCTACCCTATCCCTGTAACCCTGAATCACCCATGGCTAACCCACCTAGCCTGCACATCCCTGGACACTATGGGCAATTTAGCATGTCCAATCCACCTAACTTGCATATTTTTGGACTGTGGGAGGAAACCAGAAACATTGGGGAATATGCAACACCACACAGACAGTAACCTGAGGGTGCAATTAAACCCAGGTCCCTGGCGCTGTGAAACAACAGTTCTCACCACTGAGGCACTATGCTGCCTTAGATTGACAGTAATAACTCAGACAATTGTAGAATTGTAGAGTTGATGCTGCGATGAGATCATCCAAGGTCTTGTTGAATGGCTGAATAGGTTTGAGCAGCTAGATTGCCTACCCTTGCTCTTAACTCTCATGCTCATATGAAATCATGCTGTTTCATTCTTTCAGCCAGTAGTTTTGTTTTTTAAAGTTGCCATTCTCTACAGAGGCTATAACAATGGATCCCAAAATCAAAAAAAGACCCTATAAAGTGTCTGCAGCCCCAAGACAAAAAAAAACTTCATATAAAGTGATAGGACTGCACAATCCAAAGTGGTGCAAGCAATCTTCATATGCCTCACACCAGCTTCCTGAAGCAACTGCTCTGATTGGAATGCAGTCACTGAAGGAGACTCCCAGAACAACAACTGAGATACTTTAGGGATTTCCTCAAAGCATCCCTAAAGAAATGAAACGTACATGCTGCCTCTTGGTGTTCCCAACTTGTGGCCTAAAAATTGGAGAAAGCTTTATCTCAGGAGGAACTAAAGACATTGACTTCATGGGGAACATGCAGAAGCAAAGTCAAAGGATTGGGGCGACAGCACAAACCCCCAAATGAGTCATCCACCCAACCTTTCTGCATCACCTGCCCCATGTGTTGCACAGTCTACATTGGACTTACATGCTCTCTCAGAATACATCAAACTGGAATGGGAGCAGGTCATGCTTAATTCTGAGAGACTTCTGAAGAAGAATACATACTTTGCCAAAAGGAGGCAGCGGCTAAAATTAAGCATATTTCTAGGGATATTTTTGCACTGGACTGTTCCTAAGATTTTTCAATGTGTCAACAATCAGGTCACATAGCAAACCATATTAAAACTAAATGGTGGCATTTGTTTCATTCAATAAAAGTCTTATTTTTCATCTTGAACTCTCAATACAGCTTTCAGAAAGGCAGCATGTGTAATAAAATTATTGTATTTCCAAATTGAACTTTATATACACTACATGTACAATGCAGGTGATCCACTAGACCTTCACCAAATAGAAAGCAATAAGTCAACTCCATTCAAGCTCTTTTATAATGAATTTCTCCATTTCTTGGCAATATTATGAGTTTCTCTTTAATCTTTAGCTTCAGTGATTATATCATATACAATAGAAGCAATTAACATCAAAGTGAGGAAAACACATTATAAACCTTTGATAGTGCATACTTGAATACGACTAAAAAAAACATTTAGTTAAAGATTTTCATCTTGCACTCATCAGCATAATTCACATCAATACCAACATAAAAGAGAAAACAACATTTGTACAGGATGAAAAGACAGTGATGATTGGTTGGCAAGGAGACTCTGATTGGTAGAAGTGTTACCATAGAGAATGGGTCTGTTAATGAATGACAATTAACTGCCATGCTTCGTTTAAATTTTAATCTAGGCAGGTTGGCTCTGATTGGCCAAGGCATTGTTCTGAGGAAATAACCAAAAAATGATCATCATATGCTTTGTCAGTTTAATTCTTCACACAAAGGATTAGTTTGTAAATGTTGCTCATAGAATCGCATCTAAAATTGGGCAATGTATTTTACTTTAAATAGATTTATAAGTACGATCAGTGCCTTGTTTTCTGTAAATAGTCATGCTTGACACAGTCTACTAGTCTTCAGGATATACAACACACATACGTCAATATCACACTGGCATGGAAATTCATATACCACATTACTCATTTGTGTAATCAGCAGAACATCCCAAAGACTGGATTTAGTTCATAACTATTGTCAATTATATTGCCACCATGTTTTCTGCATATGGCAAAACACTGAGTGAAAATAGTCCTTACTTCTCCCTCCATTCACATGATCCTCTTTAGGTATTCATCAAATTACTTCTTTTTTCCATAAGTAATTTATCAATAGCTGTCATAATTTTGAACACTTCAAACAGATCTTTGAACTTTTGTATTCTGACTAGAAGACCCCTCACATATTTGGTTAATTAAAACCAAATGTTTTAATTCCCAACGTTTTGCTAATTATTCTGCTTACAATCCACAGATTTCATAGCCTTACTAAATTATAGCATCCAACATTGGGTATAATTGTGGTCTAGACCAGCTAAATTCGTTCTTGTATAACATCTTATCAAATTCAAACATCCCAAACACTATGCACAAGAAATTACTTTTAAATGCACTAACTTATCATGCAGATTAACGCAAAAGCTATTCTGCATGAGCAATAGTCCATAAACAGCAATAAGATGAATCACTGATTTTTGTTTGAGGGAGAAATGTCTGATGGGACATAAGGAATATGATTTGCCACGAATGACTATTTGAGCAATGGCGGAAGTCAGAACCTTCAATTAATCTCTACCTGAAGTGAGGGATCCTCAACAATAGACACAACCTTACCAGTGCATAAAACAATCAGCCTAGATTATGAAAACAAATTGAATTCCAACATCAATATTCCAATCCAGAAATCAGTGCAACTAACCAAGTCAAGTTAAAACACATTAGTTATTTTAAGCTATTCTGGCAGACGTAATACAGATTCTCTTCTTTCTGTCACATCCAGAATTGTAATTCTCAATTGGACAAGCCATTAATTCAAATTTAGAGACATAGATTATGAGCCAGTGGAATGTGAAGATATATTTTGAGCTTGACAGTGCACATTCTGGACTAGAATATTCTGCCCTTTAGAACCCTATTTTAATAGCTCAGTCTCAGAAATATGATATCCAGATGACTTATCCGTCGTGGTCATATATGCACATTTTGAGCATAGCAGGTTTAGTTAAGGTTCATCATTCAAAATACAGTATATCCATTACATAGTTCTACACCAAGATCTCTGCACTAATTTAAGTTTCTAAGAATACCATCAGGGTTTCTCAGTTACCGGCATATCAATTGCCTGAAAGAAATTCAAAACTATTTGTGCATGATAAGTAAAATTATTGCATAGAGTAGCATAGGAGTTTGAAAATTTAACTATATTGTACAGAAGTATGGGCCTGTGCCAGAATGTGGGAACATGTTGTTTTACATACTGTGCTCAAGAAACTGTCACAAGTTCTGGATTATAAATATGCCACCATCATACAGCCTCACAAGTAGAATCATGATCTACAGAGCAGAAAGCAAAAATGACCTTGAAGTTAGCCAGAACTTACATTTATATGGCACCTTTAATGTAGCCAACTGTCACAAGTTGCTTCCATGGTGCCACCATAAAACAAGAAATGACTATATAACACTTAAATTTTAATACCTACACAGATGGATGCTAGATAGAAATTTCATTGATACTACAGTAACTAACATCCAAAACAGCAGTATGGAACATTTCAAATACTGTTGTCAGTTACATTCCAACGTGAAATGTAAAAAATGCTGACAGTGAAGTGCTCAAACCAGTATAAAATGGATTCTTTAGAAATCTTGGGTTAAATGGAGGGGGAAAAGATTAATTCCTAAATAATGAGTGACTGGCCTCCTCCCCCGGATGGATCAAACAGTAAACTTTTGTTGAATAAAAGCAGCTTTCTTCAGCTGTGGAATTTCACAGAGGATGCAGTTCTCTATTCTAATGGCTGGACACATCACTAGGTTTGCACACAATGCAGAGCTTGGCAGTAGCCTGGGAACTTCTGAAAGAATACAAATTTGGCTTTATGGTAGGAAACAGAAGGTGGTGGTGAAGGGTTGTTTTTCGCATGGGAGGCCTGTGACCAGCAGAGTTCCACAGGGATTGGTTCTGGGTCCACTTTTGTTCATCATTTATATAAATAATTTGGATGAGAGTATAGTAGACATGCTTAGTAAATTTGCAGATGACACCAAAATTGGTGGTATAGTAGATAGTGAAGAAGGTATCCAAGGTTACAAAGAGATCTTGATCAACTGGGTCAATGGACCAAAGAGTGGCAGATGGAGTTTAATTTGGATAAATGCAAAGTATTGCATTTTGGTTAAACAAACAAGGGCAGGACTTATACAATTAATAACAGGGCCCTGGATAGCATTGTACATCAGAAACACCTTGCATTGCTGGTACATAATTCTTTGAACTTGCCTTTACAATTAGAGAGGGTGGTTAAGAAGGCATTTAACATGGTTGCCTTCATTGCTCAGACCATTGAGTACAGGAATTGGGACGTCGTATTGAGGTTGTACAGTACATTGATGAGGCCTCTTCGAGAGTATTGTATGCTATTGTGATCACCCCCTCATAGGAAGGAGATTATTAAGTTGGACAGAGTTCAGAAAAAATTTACCAGAATGTTGCTGGGACTGATGAATTCGGAGTATGAAAATAGGCTGGATAGGCTGGACGTTTTTTCACTGGAGTACAGGAGGTTGAGGGGTTTATAACATCATGATGGGCATAGATAAGGTGAACAGAAAGGGTCTTTTCCTTAGTTTGGGGAAGTTCAAAACTAGGGGATATACTATTCAGGTGAGAAGAGAATGTTTTAAAAAGGACATGAGGAGCAACTTTTTTTACACAGAGAGAGCTTTATGTGTGGGTTATGATCTGACAGAGGAAATGGTGAATGTAAGTTTAGTTAAATATTAAAACACATGTGGACAAGTACATGAATAAGAAAGATTGGGAGAGATATGGGCAAAATACAGGCAGGTGGGACTAATTTAGTTTGGGAACATGGTCGGCATGGACTAGTTGGACCAAAGGATCTGTGTCCATTCTGTATGACTCTATGACACTCATACCTCGAACATTCTAAGTTAAAATGGTTGTTCACTGCAAATCCAAGTGTAAAAATGCATCAATGTTTTATATTAAATTAATAAACATCAAAGGTCCTATCACATGTTGCACAACTAGCTTCAACACAGATAAGTCAAAGAGCTACCACTAGCCGAGGTTCAGCATCCACTTTAAAAGGACCCCTCATTGTTGTCAGAAACTGTACATATTTATTACAAAGAGAAATTAGAGTATATAAAACCAAGCAATTATTTGATAACACAGAACTTAAACACTGCTAAAAAGGAACAAAATCAAAGAGCTTCATCTTGCACTAATCAGGATTGAAACACAAGAAAACCAACTTCAGAAAATGCGGAACAATTCATACAGCATAAGAAGATTGTGCTGATTGGTTGGACTATGATTGGCTTGTAGATATAGCAGGAACTGTCAGCTACCTTTGCTAACTGAGTAAATTCAAACAAACAAGATAAATTTGAATGGACAGGCCACTGCTTTTCTGCAGCGCTTGGCTAGCTCGATAGCCCTTTCCTGTACGGAAATAATTACAGATTCTAGCATGTGCAAGACCAAACTGATAATGCCAGATTGGTTTCTGCTGTAATCCTTAGTGCAGTCAAGGTTACATAAAAAATGTTGCCCAATAATAGAATCACATCTAATGTTGGACATCATTTTCTGAATTTTGCTGGCATGACCTGATTGAGTACAGTCATTCTCCACAGACATATTGGTGAATACAGTCCACCGGTTGTTGGGATGTAGAACGCATAAATCTGGCATTACACTGAAACTTGTATTCCATATTATACATTCATGATTGGCAAAATGTTACTTTCGCATGACAGTATATTTTTAGTACAATATACCACACATGTATCCTGCAAGTTAGCTACAAGACAGCTAGCTTCACCTGTTGCTCAAATTTGTGAGGCATCTTCCCCCTCCAAAGAAATCTAAGGTAGACTAGATACTTTTAGGGTCACATGTAGTGGCCTTAGATTGCTTTATGAGTTTGCACAATATAAAGCAAACTATGATTTTATTAGGCTAATCATTGTCTCCAGGATAATTTTGATAATCACAATCTTAGCATCAAGCACATGGTATGTTGATGATCAAGGCCCTATTTATGAGGGTGCCAATGAGGCTAATCTTGTAACATAAGAAAATTTCAATAGGTTTTGGTCACTTAACACTGGTTGTGGTGGCCAGTAATACAGAATCCATTGATAGACTTCTCAGTTAGCACATTGAAGGCAGCTGGTTTGACTGCTCCATTTCAAAAGTGAATCTGATCACATCATGAGGCCTAATAAAGCATCTCAGAAAATTCTTAGACATAGCTGCTGCACATATATTAAATACATCATCTATGAATCGAAAGATTTTTCAAAATTAATTCCAAGGATTTTGGGTATTGCTCGAAGCTCAACATTTATTGCCTGTCCCTAACTGTCCTGGAAAAGGTGGTGGTGAGTTGTCTTCTTGAACTGCTGCTTTCCTGTATTAGAGGGATACCCATAGTGCTGTTAAGTATGCAACAGAGAGCAGGCTAGTAGTTATTCCATTGAAGTCATGGAAACTAATGAAGATATTGCTGTAATCTAGGGCGACAAGGATATAATGGCAATATATATTGATTTTGGGTAGGATGCAGTCTTGATGAAAGTAAACTCAATATCATGAGTTGCTAAGTTCATGAACTCCATGAAAGCAGATTCAGACACTGCTGATACATCTAAATTGGCATGACATAGAGACCGAGTACAAACTTGGATGACTTCCTGGAGTGTACATTGCTGAATGGGCTACCAATGCTGAGAGAACTGTTACTGACATGCAGGTATTGTATGGTTTAAAGTGAAAGAATCCTTCACGCAGTAAGCAGGAAACAGACTTAAAACTGGTTCCAACAGTTCACTTAACCATTTTGCTAATTCATGTTGTGCAGAACCAGACACAGATAAAACAAGATATAAACGACATAGTTTTTGCATGTCTTGGGAAGTTAATACATGTATGGATGCAGAACGCTTTAAGGACAAATCCTATCAATAACATCAGGCTGATCACCAATACTATGCAAGTCAACACAAGCCCCTGCAACTTATTACTTATATAAAAGCAAAATACTATTGGTGCTGGAAATTTGAAATAGAAGAAAATGCTGGAAGTATGATTTGAACTCTTCCTTATATGTAAGAATGGGACAAAACATGGATTTTAGCTTTTTGTGTTGCTGCAACGGGGTACTAAGATGCCAATTCGGTAATATCCAAATATAAATTACCTCAATGACATTTTACAATCTTGTTGGTCTAGCTCATGGCCCAAATAACTTTAGTACAGAGTTAAATAAAGCTATGGGATCATTGCTGTTTTCGGCTCAAATTAAATTCCAAAATTCTGCAGAAAAACAACTATTGATTCAACACTACCATGTCAGGACAGAGCCATAAATAGATGATGAAATGAATGAGTATTTCCAACCAACATATTGTAAGAACAACAACTTCTATATTGTGAATTGAGTATCTACACAGTCAACTTCTTTAATATTCACATGAGACTGGGGACAAGAGTATGTTTATCTATTGTACACTTCCTGTCTGCGACTTTGGATATTGTATAAACTGTCTGTTGCAATACAAGCAGAAAGAGAAGTTTATCTGGACCTGTGCACCAAACTTAACACTTCTGTATAAAATTCTCAAAAGAAATGTTCATGTTTTAGGGCCTGAAGTGCAATTCCAGAGAAAGGCCTTGCCGTTTTCGACACCAATTTAAACTAGCTTTCTAAATTAAAATTCACATAATTGCTATATTTGGCTCTTCTGAAAAAGCAACCCATGAATAATTAGCTACTTAATTCAGGTCACTGCTAATATCAGATTTACTATTACTAACAAGTCAGTACAAATGTCAACTGGGTGGTTAACTACAGTACGTGTCTGGCACTTTTTTTCTGTAGGAATTTTAAAAAGTACCAGATTTAAGCTGACATAATCAAGAATCATTTCTTTTGGGTTTATAGGTGCAAAAAAAATCCCTAATCTTATCAGTACATTTTTCCATTCCTATCAAAATCAACACCAGAACTATCATCTTACACTGCTCTTTTTCTTTGTTTCATGTTGACATTTAATCCAATACTGCACAATGTTACATTTATTCTGATTAATCATGTGAACATTTGCTACCCTTAAGCAAAATGAAAGGAATTTACCAAAACATTTTTTTGGAAAAGTCCCAGATAATTAAGCTGTTGGAAATGGATGCAAAGTTAATCAAGTATAATTTTACATTCAACATGTAGCACTATTTAAAATAAATGCCTTCTTATTTACTGCAAATGTTATTTTCTCCCACCACCACAACAGTAAATTATTACACAGCAAATTGCCAAAAGAAGGAACAGGAAAAATAGAAGAATGACAAGGTTTTGTTCAGATAGAACCTGTTCAACTTCCAGGAAAAGAGAATTTATTTTGAATGCACTACAAAGCCATTATAAAAATAAAAATAATAGTACAGTTATATAAATGTCACAAATTAAAATTCTACAAGTCACTCCAGTGTATTTTTTTGCTAAAATACATTTGAAAGCAATTGGTAGGTTAATCAATAAACATAACTGCTGCTAAAATTCATCTATCAAACCAAATCCAATTGGAGATTTGTACTATATTACAGTACGTGCCCTGAAATTTGTAACACTTCACCAACTCTGTTGAAAATGGAGGATTTCTCTCAATGTAGCCTGAGGTTCTTTTATATGTATCCTGTTCCAAGGACTGTCCTGCTTGGTAATATGGTGAGTCTAATAGGTCCAAGGTACTGAACACTGTCGCCAACTGTTGAGAAGCAGATGGCTTGATCCCAACAGACACATGCTGAAACAGCATATATTACACGAGGGATTTCATTATGCTTTTCAGTAGGGCACATTTTCTGAAAGAATGGAATGCCGTTAATACACAATTGGGTTATTATCCAAGAATCAAAGTCATGGTGTTAGAGTAGGCGGTGAAATTCTTTGGCCCTCATGTCCTAAATAACCCACGCTACAGTACAACAAAATTTCAATCTGTACTGCAAATGCAAAATCACCTAACATTTGCTGAAAAGAATTATTTTCGATTTTAGTCGAAATACTATACAGACAGAATGATAATGACAGACATTATAGAACTGCTCTACCTACAGTATATAAAACAAAAGGGAAGGATACAATCCACTAATCAAATAAAAATGCTCAAATGTAATAAATAATTGCAGATACCAGAAATGTAACATGGCTCAAAGGTTCTCAATCATAATCTTTGATGTAATTCCATTCGAGTTATTTCTTCTCAAGGCCATTACAAATGAAATACTGAATAAAGATCTGATGACAATGACAATAAGTGCTGAATATGTATGCAATAAATCTTGATATAAAGCATGTACAGCACTGAAATCACAATAATAATGTGCAGGATGCCAATATCAATGCGTATTTTCAAATTAAGGAAAGATTCTAAATAAATAATTTCGTAAATCTAGAAATAGTGCTTACATTTCATACAACATAAATACTGTACCTGGTTATATTTGTGCAGATCTCTGACAGCACTTCTACCCACTAGCTGACAGTCTTCAGTGTACACAGCAACATCATTACAAACGATTGGATTTTTGAGACAGTAGACAAATCCCCAAGACTAACATAAATTTTCAACAAAATATAATCACGAATATCTTGTTCTACGTGCTAATCAGAACGGAAGGCATTTCATCAAAACGTTATTCTGCCAAATACCGTCTTCACCTCTATTACAGTTGCTTTTGTAATCCTAGTGTTGTTCTTCTTAGGTCCACAGGCAAATCCTTGGACAGTGCCGTGAAGACCAGTAAATGCCGTCAGTAAACCCTTAATCGGAATTATCAAATGGAAATGATGCGCCAGTAACCTGAATACAAAGCTTTCCTGCTAAGTCCCTGTTCAGGAGGCTGCAAAAGGTGCTGATACCGCACTCTCAGTGTTTCCCCAGTGATGCAGCTGTGACACTAGTGAATGTGCGGAGTTCTCTTTCTCTGCTGGATGCATGAGACTAGGCTCCACCCTTGCCGATGCTAAACACAGCTCTGCTTAAAACCAGCTCTCAAACTCTGATCGGATTCTCCAAGGACACATTACAGACCACGCATTGCAACGCATTTATAGCACATGCAGTTAACTCCGTAGTGTCTAATCCGTTCAATAGTGCGCCCTATGAAATCGATGCCCACCGATTAGTTTTTCATAAATGCTGACTCGTTATTTTGTTGGAACTAAGGATTGAAGAGGAAAATAATCAACTACCATAATATATAAACTCAAGTTATGTTGTAATTTGTTATTTTTCAAAAGAATGTATAGCAATTTTAAAACTTTGTGATTAAAAAATTGCCATCTCCAGGAAATATATTGCACAAGGTACATTCGGACCAGAACCTATTGCATTATGTTCCCACAGGTCATTGTGCAAGTCACTTCCACCATGATGCAGCATTCAGCCAGTTCCTTAGCTTCATTTCTGATCAGTACTGACTCTGAGATATATGGATACAACTTACAAAATAATAATTCATTTGGGTCCTTGTCATAATTGTCTTTAGCATCCTTCATATCATCAATCCCATTTTTATTTGAAGGCCCCAGCTTTGTCCCAAAAGCAAGACTTTTGAGTTGAAATTCTTTCGGGGGATTTCATGTTGCTAACTACAGTCCTGTTTGCAATTCTCAGAGTGTTGCATTCTCATTGTGAACAACTTCCCAGCATCCATCACTATGATTCGGCCAGTGCCAGTGTCTTTCTGATATTTATTTGAGAGACAGAGTATGATAATGCGCTCTTGGACTCACCTTGAGCAAACCATACATGTAAGTCTAATAGGAAGAACAGGCAGGACCAGGTTAATGAACATGGTAGAGCTTGTGAAGTGCAATTATTTTAACGCAAGGAGTATAGTGAGGCTGAGGAGCTTAGAGCCTGGATTAGTAAGTGGAAGTACAATGCTGTAGGTATTACCACAAACGTGTTCGGAAAAGGGCAACTCAGCGTTCCAAGGTTTACATGTTTCAGGCATGATAGACAGGGATGTAAAAGGGATGGGGGACTCGCATTACTGATTAAGAAGATGTCACAACTGAATTAAATGAGGCCATCTTGGAGTGCTCATCCAGCAAAGCCATATGAGTAGAATAATCAGGAATAAGTAAGGTGTAATCACTATGATGGTGTGATAGTGTAGGCCTCCCGATAGTCAGTGGGAGACAGAGGAACAGATAAGTAATCAGATCCTGAAAAGATATAAAAACCACAGGGTTACTGTAGTGGGTGAATTTAACTTCAATATTGATTGGGGCTTCCTTACTACCGGGGTTTCAATGGGACAGAATGTGTTAAGTGCATCCAGGAAGCCTTCTTGAAACAATATGTACACATTTCAGGAAACAACAAAATGCTGGAGATCACAGAGAGTCAGACAGCATCCATGGACAGACAGCAAGCTAACATTTCAAGTCTAGCCAACTCTTCACCAGAGCTGAAGTGAAGTGTGGAGGGGACAGCATTTACAATATTTCACAAATGCTGTCCCTCCACACTTCACACCAGCTCTGATGAAGAATCAGTTAGACTTGAAATGTTAGCTTGCTTTCTGTCCATAGATGCTGTCAGACTGGCTGTGATCTCCAGCATTTGTGTTCAGTACAGATTCAAGCATCTGCAGCAATTTGTTCCTACATGTAAACAGTCCAAATAGGGAAGGAACCATGCTAGACCTTGAACTGGGATATGATCCTGGCAAGGTGATCAAGTTCCATTGGGGGAGCATTTTGAGAACAATGATCATAATTCTGTAAGTTTAAGTAAGGAAAAGACTGGTCCTCTGGTGAAAATGCTAAATTATGAGGAAGTTAATTCCAATAGCATTCAGCAGGAACTTGAGAAACTAGGGGTGGCTGTTTGACAGTAAATCCACATCCAACATATGGTTTCGTTTAAAGGCCAGTTCATCAGAGTTCAGGACAAACATGTTCCTATAAGAATGGCAAGAATCAGGAACCCTGGTGACAAGAGATATTGAAAGGTTAGTCAAAAAGGGAAAGGAAGCATATGTAAAGGTTTCGGAAACTGAAATCAGATTAGACCCATGAAGAATATAAATGAAGCAGGAAAGAATTTAAACAAGGAATTGTGAAGGCTGAAAGGGGCCATGAAATGTCCTTGGTGAGTAGGATTAAGGAGAAACCCAAGGTATTTTATACTTATATTAGGACCCAGAGGATAGCTAGGAAATAGGTAGGTCCATTCAAGGATGTGCCAATATTAAGAAAGGGGTGGTGTTGGGTGTTTTGAGAAATATTAAGGTAGATAAGTCCCCAGAACTTGATGGGATTTAGCCAAGGGAGGAGATTGCTGGGGCTTTGACAGAGAACTTTATATATTCTTTAGCCACAGGTGAGGTCCCAGAAGACTGGAGAATAGCCAATATTGTTCCTTAATTTAAGAAGGACAACAGAAATAATCCAGGACATTAAAGCCCATAATCCTTATATCAGTGGCAGGGAAATTACTAGAGAAGATTCTTAAGGACAGGATTTACTCTGATTTGGAAAACAATAGACTTATTAATGATAGCATGGCTGGGGAGGTCTTATCTTAAGTTTGAGTGAATTATTTTGAGGAAATTATGAAGATGATTGAGGAGGGTAGGAAATGGATGCAGTCTACAATGGGCTTCAGAAAAGCATTAGACAAGGTGCTTCATGGTAGGCTGGTCCAGAAGATTAAGTCACATGCGATCCACAGTGAGTTCATAAGCTGGATACAAAACTGGCTTGGTCAAAGAAGACTGAGCATAGTTGTGGAAAGATATTTTTCTGACTGAAGGTCCGTTACAAGTGGTGTTCTGCAAGGATCAGTGTTAGGACCTCTGTTGTTTGTTGATTATATGAAAATGATTTGGATGAAAACGTAATTGGTCTGATTACGACACAAAAATGGGTTGAGTTGTGGGTCTTGAGGAGGTTTGTCAAAGGATACAGCAGAATATAGATCAGTTGGGAAATTGGCCAGAGAAATGGCAGATGGAGTTTAATCCAGATAAGTATAAGTTGACACATTTTTGGAGGTCAAATGCATGAGGAAAGTATACAACAAATGACAGGACCCTTAGGAATACAGATACACAGAGGGATCTCGGGGACCAAATCCAAAGCTCCCTGAAAGTGGTACCACAAGTGGATAAAGCAGTAAAGAAAGCGTATGGCATGCCTGTCTTCATCGGTCAGGGAACTGAGTGTAAAAGTTGGCAAGTCATGCTGCAGCTGTATACAACTTTGGTAAGGCCACATTTGAAGTATTGTGTGTACTTCTGATCACCACAGTATAGGAAGGATGTAGAGGCTTTGGAGAAGGTGCATAAGAGGCTTACCAGGATGTTTCTTGGACTGGAGTGTATTATCTTACAGGAAGAGATGGGATAAACTTGGATTGTTTTCACTAGAGCATCTGAGGCTGACAGAATGGTACAAAGTTATGAGAGGTAATGGATATGGTAGATAGTCAGAGTCTTTTACCCAGGTTTGAAATGTTCATACTAGTTGGCAGAGATTTAAAGTGAGAGGGGGAAAGTTCAATGGAGATGTGTGAAGCAAGTTTTTTTTAAAAAGAGGGTTGTAGGTGCCTGGAACACACTGCCAGGGAAGGTAGTAGCAGATACCATAGCAATGTTTAAAAAGCATTTAGACAAACACATGAACAGGCAGGGAATAAAGTGGTATGGACCATGTGCAGACAGTTGGGATTAGGTTAGATTGGCACCATGGTTAGTACAGACATGGTGGAACAAAGGGCCTGTTCCTGTCCTGTACTGTTCTTTGATTTACTCATTGGGTGTAGTGTGCGCAACTAGTGCAGAACTCCATCATTAATATTCTGCTATTGCCATTTTGATTGGTACCTTCAAATGGGCAGTCAAGACTCCACGAGAAGCAGTTCAGATACAACGGTCAGAAGGGGATCCTATGGCATCTCTGGACACTCAACACAGTACGATGTCGGGACAAGTCGAGGCATCTCCACAAACAGGATGGATAGGATTATTCTTGCATTTCCAAACTGGCTTAATTAATGTCTAATCTCCACAGTCCTTCCCTGACTTCAATAACCTGGACAGACACTAATCTGCAGAGGAGCCAAAAGAGTTTGTGGCTTCACTATTTACAAGTGCCCTTTAATTACCTGGATGCATCTATTTAGAGGAATGGCCATACAGTAACAGGTTAAAATGAACAGCTAAACATCACAAGCAATCAGTGCCACAGGAGGTTCACTGGAATAATTTAAATGTTGAGCACTGATTAGACTACTGATGGAATTGGCTTGAGCAAAAAGCAATGCTGACAGGTCAAGGGAACTAAATTAAAATGCGCAGTTGAAGCTGAAGCAGTGAATATATCTGTGCTGATGTTAATTAAATTCTCTCATTGGCAAGGCCAGAACTGTCTTCGACCAAATAGCCTCCCTTCCACACTGAAATTTCCGAGTCTATTTCAGTACAGTTTACCTTTTGATGTCAGTGTCAGTCATAACAAAACAAAAGCATTTTAAAGATAATAATATATTTTATTGGTAACATTTGCAACAAGAAAATCCACTGTGACTCAACAATAAACTCCAATGCATGTCCTTTAGTTACACAAACAGAAATATGAAAATACACCTGGCAGTTCACGATCTCAATACTGCTTCTAGTGATCTGGGCATCTGGAAGATTTCAAGGATTACATTAATGTCAGCACGAACACAGTTAGAATTGATCAGAGCAGGTTAAACTATCAACAAAGGACACAAGCAAATGAATTATTGCTGTATTCCATTTCTAGTAGCACATAACACGCAAGGTCAAGCCCTGATCTTCCCTTCTGCATGCATATTATCATAGAAATGAAATATCCTTGTGGAATAGCTACATCTGAGTCAATTAGGCATGATAATCCATACATCTGATTTTTCCTGAAAACATGCAGACACTGCATACCCTTGTTCAAGTCAGTACAAAGACATGAAATTTGTGTGAATATCTCATTATAATGAGTAAAAATTCACCCACTGTTACTAATGCTGTTAGTTGGATAGTACTAGGGTTTAAATCCAGCATTACTGACAGACATTACTTAAGGGTAACCAGTATTGATCAAAGAGGAAATCCATGACGACTGCTGACAATAAGGGAAAAGGAAACCTGGCTGCAAGAGTCCAAAGGAGGCACGGGGTTTTCAAATATTGTGCTGAAAGCTCTATGCCAGTCAGGGATAATTGGCAGATGACAGTTTCCCACACAGGGCAATAAGTCTGTGTTATATCTATGGAATACACTACAGCAAATTATCAAGGCTCCTTCAATAGCACCTTATAAACCTACAATCTTGGAGATGAAGGGCAGCAGATGAATGGAAACTCCTCTGCTTGCAAGAACTCCTCCAAGCCATCTATCATCCACACTTGGAATTATATTGCTCTTCCCTCACCATCGCTGGGCCAAAATTTTATAATTCATGATATTCAACATGGACAATAACTGTTCAAGGACATGGTTCACACCGCCGTACCAAGTATGCTATAGGAAGCAAATTAGAGATAGTGTATGCGTATAGGAGCTAGAGCATAGAATAATGTTGGCACTTCCTTCAGAGTATGAAGACTATCCTGTCCAAACTGGTGTGTGATCAGCTCCCTGAACACAACAGGGGTGCCTGTTAAGATGGAGTCTCTTTTAACTCCATGAATTTCAAATGCACTGTTCATATGACCTGAAGGGTCATCTCACTTTTTCATTCTGTTCTCATACATGCTTTAAGCAATGATGTATTCCATTCGAATGGCATCAACTCCATGAGGAATATACAGGGCAACAGCACGTTTGCTCTTAAGCTATTTACTCCACTAGTGCCCTTGTATTTGAACCGATAAAGCCAGGCTGCAGTCCGGACGTCAGTGCTCAAAGCTGTTCAAAGTCACTCAGCACCACAATCTGAGGTTTTCTCAATGGAGGCAAAGTAATCTTTCATTCCAAACCCATAGCTACTGGAGATAACCCTCTAGGAAAACAATTAGATAAATGCGTCAGGAAGTTGGCATTAATTAAGAATTCAACTTAATGCAAGTCTTCAGTGATGTTAACTAATGGGATCTCCACGGTGCTGGGGTTAGTATATTAGCATGGATAGTAGATTGGCTATCGAATAGAAAATACAGAGGAGGAATGAAGGAGCCGTTTTCAGGATGGCAACCTATTACTCGTGGACTGCCACAGGGATCAGTGCTGGAGCTATAATTATTTGCAATACATATTAATGACTTGGATGTCCAAAGTGAATGTACCCTTTCCAAATTTGAGGATGACACAAAAAAAGTGGGAAGGCAATTGTTGAGGATGACACAAAGAGTCTTGATAGGGAAATGGATATGTTAAATGAATAGGCAAAAACTTGGCAGCTGTAATGTTATGTAGGATAAAGTAAGATTATGCACTTTGGCAGGAAGAATAGAGCAGTGGACTAGTGTTTAAATGGAGAAAGACTCCAAAAGGCTACAGCACAGCAGGACCTGGTGTGGTCATATATAAATCACAAAAAACCAGCATTCAAGTTCAGCAGGTAATCAGGAAAGCAAATGGACTAATGCTCGCCTTTACTTCAAAGGGAATGGAGTATAAAAATAGGGACCTCTTGCTTAAACTATACAAGTCAGGCAACACCTAGGACACTAAGGAAAGAGACACTATAATTGGAGACAGTTCAGAGAAGGGTCACCAGGCTGATTCTGGGTATGGTGGGAGTTTCTAATGAGGAGACATTGAGTAGATTAGATTCTTTCGAAGAATGAGAGAAAACTGTATTGAAACACATTTGATTATTAGGAGGTTTTCATGGCAGATTAGAGAGTATTTCCTGTTGAGTGAGAGTTTAGGACCAGAGGGCACAATGAGTAAGGAGTTGCCCATTTAAGACAGAGATGAGGAGGAATTTCTTCTCTCAGTGTCAAGTATATTCAAAATTGAGATGTAAAAGTTTCCGGTCAGTAAGGGAATCAAGGATTATATGGATAAGACAGGAAAGTAGAGTTGAAGATTATCATATTAGCCATGATCTCACTGAATGATGGAGTAGATTCGATTGGTCAAATGGCCTACTTCTGCTTCTTCATCATTTGACCACATGGTCTATCTTAAACTAAATGGAGTAATTTTGAGTTCAGATTTTTGTGTTGTCATCAATATTTGGAGTTAACCTTGGTGAAAGTGAAGCAATGCAAGCTGGTGTTGATAATAAGCATTATGATGTAAATGATTAAGGTTTGTTAAGAGTGTGAGATGGTTCAGGTGAAGTGCTCTTGGCAGAGCTGCTATGCAAGAGCTCAGGCAGCGAATGCCCCAATGATCTAAACTGCTTTTGTCTTTCCTCTTTTGTTGTGCTGCTTTTCATTGGTTGGTGAGGGCAAGAGATGAATTTGTACTAACTTTCTGATAAACGAAACCGTGCCCTGGTAGATTGCTCTGTGACTTGGATACTTAAAGATAGTGAGAGGTTTCTGCATGCATCAGAAGTAACAAATAGTACAAGCATATTTTGATCTATGGAGTTAATAATGTATAGATCCTTGTACATGTAACTGTAGGAAAAAAATCTTACTTTTTAACTCTTTAGATATAAATAAATAAATCCAGTCAATTTTCTTCCTTTCTTAGAAAAATGTTGGATTATTTCTAATCATAAAGAAATCATACTAAAATAACGTTTCTGCAAAAAAACAATTTCAAGTTGCTTTGATTTTTAACTACTACACTATATTATGTATCTGTGCAAATAAAAAGGACAACTCAGACTCTAGGGGACACCCAAGAGTCAGCTGAAATTAAAAATGTAACTTCAGTCTCCTGATCAATAGTCCAAAGTTGTATCCAGCACTGTGCAGTATCATCGACCTGCTGTGTCAAACAGAATTTAACAAAGCCATCTTATTCTGTGTTCAATTTGCACTCTTTAACAAGACAGCACAGCTTACTGCAGAATCTGCAACAAAACAGATACATTTGGTTGTCGGTGTGATCCCACTACAGTATATGCAGACTTTTTAAAATTGATTCTATATCATAATTTGACTAATTAGAAAGGTGGTGTTTTGTTGAATATAAACTGAGGGGGCAGATTACAAACTTCAAAATCACAGTGAACACAAGATGACAGATGAACTGAACTTGACATAGATTAGGGCAGAGTCAACACAGTTTTGAATGACCTCAGAGGGTAGAAAGTGCTTTGGAGTAGTCAAGTTGGGAGATATCAATGGTCTGGATGAAAAATTCAGCAACCAATGAGCTAAGGCAGGGACTGAATGGGTGAATATTGAGAAATGGGAATGGGTTGTCTTTGTGATGGTATAGATATGTAGTTGGAAACTTATCTGAAGATTATTTTAGCGTCAGACCATTGCCAAAGAAATGGCTGGAGTTGGTGATTAAGGGAATGGAGTCTGTAGCAGGAACCATGAGCACTGGCTTCAGTTTTCCAGTTCAGCCAGAGAAAATTTCTAGTACATCCAAAGTTTGATGCCAATCAAGACAGCTAACAATATACCAATTTTACAAATTAGTAAGACATCATATTTTACATTATTAGTCTTAATTTGAGTTGTTGATCTCCACCGAACACTTCACCTTGATGCATTGTTAACCTTTAGGTTTATGTGAAAATTTCTATTTGAAGAGCTCCATTCGCATGCTCCCTTCCTTCAGTGCGTCATTTACTGACAAAAGTTCAGACATTTACAGGAACAGATGACATTATAGGCAGTTCTTCTATAACCCAGTGTTTGCTTCTTGTGCAACCCAGCATTATAGAAAAATCGCACTTTAGAAACAGCGTTTAAAGTGTTGGCGCTGCAATCATGTTACAGCAAGTGCACGTTTTAAACGTCTGCGATTTAGAAACAGTGTCCTCAATTCGTCATTCACTTACAGGTGAGAAATATCAGATGACAAATATCAGATGACAGCTCTAACAGCAGTTGAAGGGGAAATAGGAATCAGGGCAAAATGTCTTAGGTACTTTTCACAGCTTCATGATCTTAAAAATCTATACGGATGAGGAGCACATTTAGCGCATCCATTTCCAAGTTGTTTAAATGAAGCCATGGTTCTACCCCATCTAGAACACTTCAGATAGTCTGCTGGAAAATTGTTGGGATGCAGCTACTTGAATCTGAAGCAAATTTTCTGGTCCTCAGTGCCACTTATGCTCCTGTATTATTAGTACAGTGACTGGAAACATTACCTTATATCACATGTTCAGGAAACAAAAATGGATTTATATTATTCAAAATGTGGCTTGTGAGGTAATTTCAGTACCAAGTGTGCAATGGGTAACGAACAGAAATTGCTGAATACATGGAATAATTTGTTTTCAAATAGAATTT
Source organism: Chiloscyllium plagiosum (assembly GCF_004010195.1). Classification (NCBI taxonomy): domain Eukaryota; kingdom Metazoa; phylum Chordata; class Chondrichthyes; order Orectolobiformes; family Hemiscylliidae; genus Chiloscyllium; species Chiloscyllium plagiosum. Next base: position 42,695,910 of record NC_057733.1, on the reverse strand, counting down.
GATTGCTTTTGTTTCTGAGGTGAGTGTTGTTCTACTTGTACTGAGACAACACAACCATTTCAAAAAATGTGCTATGGGTTTTCTGAAGCAGAGAGTCACAGCAACTGTCTGCTGATATTAACCATCTATCACCTAAATATTGAAAAAGCATTTCAAAGTCCTGTTTTGGATACATTACAGTCTACAATTGTGAAAAATCATGGAGTTTTTGAAAAAAATCAAGTCCTGAAAAATGATGAAGCACTCCAACAATTCCCATGAATCATGCACTACTTAATCTGTCCAAGGTTTCTTTCTGCAGATCATTTTGTCCAGTACGTTTCACACTTGCAGTTTCAGTATCACTCCCCATTACTCACAAATCTAGATGAAAATTTTAGTTGCAATTTGAATTCCAACCAAAGTTAATTCATGTAAGTATTACTTCTCAGGTTGTTGAACTTTTTGACAAAAAACAAGCAGCAACATTTTTTTCTTCATGATTGTAAAGAAGCATAATACTGCACAAAAATCTTTGGCTCAGATCTTTGCACTGGAATCAGGAAAATGGAGTGAATAGGCCCCCTGCCCTCAAAGGTGGGTCAGAGGTGACATGGGGGCTGCTGAGTAACCAACATGCCATCTCATGCTACTTCATTCCAACCAACCATCACTATTTTGCCTTACACCCTCCATGCCAATTAACCCAGTACCCACCAATGACAGGAGGCATGTTGAGAATGAGATGAAATAAAATCAAGCCCTGAATATCTGTCAAAGCCTTCATCATATTAGAAAATATCTGAGTTTGCCAACTATTTGCCTCATAGTTGGTTCCCACCTGAGTCTCTTTCCCGATCAGTGAAATTGGATGATTGGAAATGGGATGAGGACTACCATTGTTAAAGGAGAAAGCGAGGACTGCAGATGCTGGAGATCAGAGTCAAACATTGTGGCACTGGAAAAGCACAGCCGGTCACACATCCGAGAAGCAGGAGAGTCAACATTTCGAACATAAGCTCTTCAAAGGTCCACAAAATCTCCACAACTTAATTTTTAGATAAGAGCAGTCATTTTAAGCCCTCACCACAAAAATCACACAATGGTCTTAATGTAAGCTTCATATTCTCACCACTCTGCATAAAGAAACTTCATCTTAAATTTTCTATTTGCTCTGTTAAAGTTCAAATATGACCCCGTGTTCTAGAAATCACTTGAAGAGAAACAGTTTCTCCATCTCCACTCTTATCAATTTCCTTCATCATTTCAAAGTCATCTAAATCTCCTCTTAGTCTTCCCCATTTTACAAATGAGTCGAAGCATGCTGAATGTTAATTGATAGTTCCATGCTCTGAATTTTAGTAACACTCTTAAGTTGTTTTTAAACACTTTTCCAGTGTGTTTTTTGTACTGAACTGACTGGAACTACACACAGTATAAGTAGTCTAACCAAGGTTTTGCATTAATTTAACATTAGCTCCTAGCTTTGCATTCTATTCCAGTAGGAATGGCTGGCAGTATTTTTTTCCAATTCACTTATAGATCATTTACAGGCTCCACGGCCCTTTTCAATTTGCATTACTACCACTGGCAATTTATGTACCATAGATCTCAAACTGTTTTGATCCTTTATCCTATTTAATCTCCTGTCTTCCAAGGAATAAATGAGGAACCAACTCAGATATTAGCATATAGAATTTCATTGATTTGCTAATGCCTAAAGCCTGTTCATGAATTCTTTATTCTGGCACCTTTGAACTATTAGTCACACCCAACATTATATTAGGTCATTTAAGTTAAGAAATTTCCTACATTATAACAGTATCCACATCAAATAAATGTATTTTATTTGTTGTAAAATGCTTTGCATCATCTTGAGGTCACGTAAGGTGGTAACCTCCCAGCCCCAGAACAATGCAATCAGTTGGAAAAGTAGGCTGTGATTGGCGAATTCTCAAAATTGAAGAAAAAAAGCCAGATTCCCTAACCATCTGGCAATTCCAATTCATCCAAGTGACCCTCTGACAGGAGTGCCCAGTAACCCAGGGCATTTCTGTAGGCAGCAAGCTTCCACCCCATCCCTGTTCATGGAGTTTAGCATCAGGCACATTCCGGCCTTACCACACCATCATGGCATATCTTGAGCTGAAAATGTGTTGCTGGAAAAGCGCAGCAGGTCAGGCAGCATCCAAGGAACAGGAGAATCGACGTTTCGGGCGTAAGCCCTTCTTCAGGAATCCTGAAGAAGGGCTTATGCACGAAACGAGATTCTCCTGTTCCTTGGATGCTGCCTGACCTGCTGCGCTTTTCCAGCAACACATTTTCAGCTCTGATCTCCAGCATCTGCAGTCCTCACTTTCTCCTGGCATATCTTGAACCTACTTACAATACAGTTCTGCATTTCAATGCTACACTTTGGAATGCACCACCATCTTGCATGTAAATGCCCTAGCCAGAAGACTGTGTGTAGGGATTGGCACCGAAAACATGGATGGGATTAGGCTGCACCTCAGGGTTCACTGTTTGTTCTCTTAGCACTCATTCACTTTATGCCTGCTTGGATGCTCATAGTATCTGTGTCTTACCTTACCTTTTTGCACATTTCCCCCACAGCCAGACTTTAAAGGCTCATGGTACTTCTGTTTTGCCTTATAGTGCAGTCATAAGGCCACACAGCTTGTCAGCAGTCATCAGCCAAGAGGTGGGCACGTTGCTGTTATGACATCCTGCTATATTAGTCTCACACCTTGCGTTAGCAGTATATGCAACAAATAGTCTGCTACATGCTTCAACCAAATGGCCATGACTCAAAGTCTCAGCACAGAACCCCTCGGCCAGGGAGTCCCCCAGCATAGAAAGTCAAGGGAAGAATCCAGTATCAGTTAGGGAACTTGAACACAATCACTTGGGTTGTGCAGGGAGTCATCCTTCAGGATTAGTCAAGGTAGATTATGAGGGGGCCATTGCTTTGGTACGCATGTCAGGGATGTCAGCTGTGGGAATTGGAGACAGTATGTTGAGATGCAGATGGGACAATTGTAAAGGTAAGGGAAAACTCAAGACACAAGGGGGGGGGGTGAGACAATAGTGCATTGGAGGATATATTTATTTGGGGGTAGGAGGGGTTATCGACACTCAACTTCCCTAGCCTCAATGGATGGAAAGTTCAGCATGATGGTTAGTATGACTACATTATATGGCTTAGCCTGTGACTCACTTTGTCAAGTACGCCCTGCATTGCCTTCTTTACTCATGCGAGTCATAAATACACTGGAAAAGGGCTGAGACCACACCCAGAGCGGGTGCAGTAATTTTCTCCTGTGTCAGCACTGCAGACTCTCCTTGTGAGCAGTATGAGGCTCTGCAAGGTGCAATTATTTCAGGCATTTAAGCAGTACAAGTTAAATACATTTGGATTTGTGAAATGTGTGCAGTGTCCCAGTTGTATGGAATACAAAGCCTGCCACAAGCAATCTTGACCATGTCAGTGAAGATTGAAGACAGTCACCTCTGTGCAGCAGGGGTGATCACGGGTGAACTGAAAAGTGGCTACACAAGGGGATGAAGCTGATTTCCTCTCACCTTGAACACTAATAACTGTGATCTTACATGCAATGCTACCCTTCTAGACTGATGTGAAATGTGAGAGGAGGGACTAGGTATCAAAAACCATGCATTAGATTTTAAGTGCTGTACTTGTGTGAGATGGCATGTACAGCACTCATCGGGATAAGGTCTCTGTGTCAAAGATCCACATAGAGTTTTTCCCTGGCCCCTCTGTCAGAGTCCCTCCATGCACCATTGTCGGGAAGATATGCTAAACCATCAATGTACAAGTCATGTGAAATAATTGGTATCACATCTAGAAAGTCTGAGTCATGATGCCTGAATCCTTGGGAACTCTCAATGTTCCTGTTTCAATTCAAAGGCCATAATTAGATTGATTAGATTAGATTCCCTACAACGTGGAAACAGACCCTTCGGCCCAACAGGTCCACACCGAAGAGTAAACCACCCAAACCCATTTCCCTCTGACTAATGCACCTAACACTATGGGCAATTTAGCATGGCCAATTCACTTGGCCTGCATATGTTTGAACTGTGGGAAGAAACTGGAGCACCCGGAGGAAACCCACACAGACACGGGGAGAACATGCAAACTCCACAAACAGTCACCCGAGATTGGAATTGAATCTGGGTCCCTAGCGCTGTGAGGCAGCAGTGCTATTAACAGTGGTGCTGGCACCAGGAATCCCTGTATGCCAGAGCAGTGTTGAGTATTTCCCCCTCTAGTGAGAAGGCAGACAAGTTGAGGGTACCACAGTGGCATGTGCGCAGGTAAAGAAATGAGATGTCAAAGAGTAGTGAGCAAAAAGGCCCTAGCATTGAGAGAAACTCAACAAAACTTGCCAAAACTAAGACTTAGCTGATTTCTGGTACAATCCAACTCACTGTTCTTCTATTACATAACTCCTTCTAATTCGATATCTACAAATTTTGTAACCAATTTCTAAGATGAAAATGTGTTGCTGGAAAAGCGCAACAGGTCAGGCAGCATCCAAGGAGCAGGGGAAATCGACGTTTCGGGCATGAGCCCTTCTTCAGGAGCCCTTCTTCTCCCCTAACCAATTTCTAAGGCCAAGTCAGTTATTTGGTGAGCAAAACTCTCCCAGCACACATACCTGTGGGACACCACTTCCCAAGCGATTCTTCCCTTAACACTTTGACTCTTTCTGTTACATACACACACATATTTATAGGCTATATCTTTTTTGATTAGATTCCCTACAGTGTGGAAACAAACCTTTGGCCCAACAAGTCCACACCAACCCTCCGAAGAGTAACTCACCCAGACACATTTCCCTACATTTAATGCTGATAAATGCACCTCACGGTATGGGCAATTTAGCATGGCCAATTCACCTGACTTACACATCTTTTGCATTGTGGGAGGAAACTGGATTACTCAGGAAACCCAAGCAGACATGGGGAGAAATGTGCAAACTTCATACAGACAGTCGCTCGAGGTTGGAATCGAACCCGGGTCCCCGGCGCTGTGAGGCAGCAGTGCTATAAACTGAGCCACTGTGCCGTTTGTTTTGTTTGTGGACTGAAATTAGAAAACAACGGTTTTAAAAATCAAACATTATTAAGGGATTGCTGCACTTCTGAAAGCAAGTAACCTGGTTCTCATTACAAGTGCTGCTTATACAGCTATTTAAACCATAAGCAGAAGAAGATGCTTTGCAAATGAACTGGAGCTAACAGCTGTGTACAAATGGGGATCCAGGAGGCAATATGTAGCTGATGGATGACTGGCCACTAGTCCACAGACCAATGGCAAAGGCCTTCTATCTGCCAACCACTATTGGTTCCCAGATAGCTGAACAGATTGGGGTTATGAACAAGATAGTGAGATGCCATCAGATCTCCACAGGCTCAAGAGTTGTCTCGGTTCTTTACAGTAAAAATACTTTAAGACTGAAGAAACAAAGTACAGCTTTTCCCTTCAGCCATTATTGTAAATTTAACATTTAAGTTATAAGTCAGATGCCTTTGTAAATGTGAATTAGTTACAATGTGCCTCTTACAAACAAATGAAAGCATCTGGAGAAGGAAAATTGACAAGCAGCATTCTGATCGGTACGAGAATCAAAGCAAATCTTTTCTTCAGGGCTCAGAAAACTGCTTTCTAAATCATTTATTTGTTCATGACATCGATCTCTTTATTTCCTGTAAGTTTGCGCATGTAAAGGGAGTAAGGCGAGAGGGAGGGAAGGTAAGAGAGCTTTAACTGGTAGAGTTATATTCCAATGGTTCATAACTGTTAACCTTTAGTTAGAATCTATTTATTTTGAATAAATAGTCATTTTTGTTATGTACTGAAACCTGGTCTATGCTTTGTCAACCTGGGCCAAATAGTTAAATCGGGGAATTCTGGGTACTTTTCAAAATATTTCAGTTTTGTGAAAACTCCAGGAACAGTGGGATCTGATTTTCACCACACTACCCCAATGAGTCCTAGCATATAAATCTTCTAAGCCAGTCTGCCACCTAACCTCTGACTCCATATGACTTGAATCAATTTTCTACCATTACCCACCTGAATCACACTAGAAAACCAATATAATTCAAGAGCTAATATTCCCCAGCCATTTTCCAGTACCTCCAGATCAGATGCAGAGCTAGTCTCCTTTTATGTCCCTCAATCTCCAAAGAACATCCACTTTGCACTACTGTAAACTATTCAGTTCTCAAAACAAACAAAGTAATTGCTAAGTGTGTTAACATCATGTTAACTAGTGGTCATTTTTGTAATTGTAGTAAACCAGCAAAAATGGCATTACATTAAACTCAATGGAAAAGAAGTGCTTATTTCATTCAGAATTTGGAAATAGATATCTTATGTCCTTTTGGGAGCAACATTTCGTAACATAACACTGTAGTATTTAGCAGTTTCAGTATCTTTTAAACATTGGTCTCAAAGCTAGCAAAACCACATTTGATAACTTACTCCAGTTGCAAAATATACGTTGATAGGAACTATTCTCAAACCTGGTGAAATGGTTTGCTCCAGAGTGTGTTATTACTTCATTTTAAAGGTCATTAAGAGTCAATCAGTTAACATGAACAAGAATGTTAATTGGGCAAGCAAGTTATGGGTGATAGGTCCTTTTCAGTAACAGTCATCAGTGAATCTATTCAGCTCCAATGCCAATATCATAGATTTTGTGAGTTTCTTTTAACTGGTACCAGCCCATAAATGACCTTTCAGTCAATTTAACTTGGACTTTGGTCTTCTGATGTCTAAATTAAAGCAGGAACAAAACAAAAATTAATAATAGTTTCTCACAGGGACCCAAGGCTGTGATCATATATTCCACCTTTGAAAACTAACAAACCTTCAACAAGAAAGAAGTCCCAAACAGCTGAAAATCAAGAGTGCCCAATTATGAAACTACAGCATGTGGAAACAAGTAAAAACATGAGCTTTGTAACTTAAACGATATGCATAATTAACATTGCTTCACTTGAAAAACATTCATAAATCTCACCCTAAAGGGGAAAATCCAAACACCAAACATACAGTTGGTAAGGTCCCTTTTTTTTTGCTGGTGAAATGCCCTAAGGACATGGAGGGTTCTGACTTTTTATATGATAAGCAATTTCCCAAACTGTTCAAGCTGGTACTTGACTTTTACACACCGATATTCAATTTGGCAACAGTCTCTTTCCCCATTCAATTTGGTGTTTCTTTTCTGTACAATTCAATTGAAGTGAATTCAAACAAAACTAATTCATTTCTCTGTTAGGAAGATTTGAAGATTGTGGAAAAATTAATTTATTTCAAATTCTGTGAAAATACCAATTTTTTTTAAAAAACCACATGGCAATTCTTTATAACAAGGCATTTCTTCACAATCCTCTGCTTTCATCTAGTTGCTGGACAAGTTTGCTGGCATTCACCTGACAGTTTTATGGCTGTTTTGTTTAAATAATGTTTTGCTGACAGCTGGAGGTTTTGGTTTTCAGTTAGAGTAAGCTTTCTGAAGAGTAGGATGTTCAGCACATCTCTCCTGCTTCTGAAGCACACGTGTTGTGAATCTATTGTGAAATGTGATTGTTATCTTGAAGAGCAATGGGAAGAACATAAGAAGTAGGACAGGAGTAGGCCATCTGGCCCTTCGAGCCTGCTCCGCCATTCAGTAAGATCATGGCTGATCTGTTTGTGGCCTCAGCTCCACTTACCCGTCCTCTCACCATAACCCATAATTCCTTTACTGTCCAAAAAATTATCTATCTTAGCTTTAAAGACATCTACTGAGGAAGCCTCAACCACTTCACTTGGCAGGAAATTCCACAGATTCACAACCCTCTGCATGAAGAAGTTCCTTTTCAATTCAGTCCTTTATCTGCTCCCCCTAATTTATGTCCTCTTGTCCTAGTTTCACCTGCCAGTGGAATCATCCTCTCCTACTTCTATCTTGTCTATTCTCTTCATAATTTTACATGTTTCTATAAAATCCCCCTTCATTCTTCTAAATTCTAATAAATATAATCCCAGTCTACGCAGTTTCTCCTCATAAACCAACCCCAACTCCGGAATCAACCAAGCAAACCTCCACTGCACCCCTTCCTGTGCCAGTACATCCTTTCTCAAGTAAGGAGATCAAAACTGCACACAGTACTCCAGGTGTGGCCTGACCAGCACCCTATACAGTTGCAACATAATCTCTCTGCTTTTAAACTCAATCCCTTTAGCAATGAAGGACAAAACCCCATTTGCCTTTTTAATTACCTGTTGCACCTACAAATCAACCCTCTGTGATTCATGCAAAAGGACACCCAGGTCCCTCTGCACAGCAGTGTGCTACAATTTCTTACCATTCTAGTAATAGTCTTTTTTACTGTTATTCCTACCGAAATGGATGACTTCACATTTATTAACGTTGTACTCCATCTGTCAGACCTTTGCCAACTCACTTAAACTATGTTCCTTTGCAAAGTTTCACAGTCCTCTGCACACTTTGCTCAAACACTCATCTTAGTATCATCCACAAACGTTGACACACTACATGTGCTCCCCAACTCCCAATCACCTATGTATGTTGTGTATAATTGATGTCGCAACACTGATCCTTGAGGCACACCACTAGTTACTGATTGCCAGAATAGCACTCATTTATCCCCATTCTTTGCTTCCTGTTAGTTAACCAATCCACTATCCATGCTAATACATTGCCCATATAGCCTTGGATCTTTATCTTATGCAGCAACCTTTTGTGTGTCACCTTGTCGAATGCCTTTTGGAAATCTAGATACACTGCATCTACTGGGTCCCCATTGTCTACCATGTTCGTAATGTCTTCATAGAATTCCAAAAGATTAGTTGAGCATGACCTGCCCTTCATGAACCCATGCTGCATCTGCCCAACAGGACAATTTCTATCTAGATACCTTGCTATTTCTTCCTTGATAATAGACTCCTCAATATTGTCTTTCCTAAGCAAGCTGCACCTGCTAAGTCCCCAGGGATAATTGCCAGGCCTGGTGACCTGTTTATATTTGCCCAGAACACCTGATTGATAGCCATCTGAACATTTTACATTGTTCCTTTTGGTTCCTTCAAGAACCAAATGTCTACAGAGAAAAATCCATTTCCCTTCACCTGGTGTGTATGTGCATGGTTATTTAGAGTCATAAGCATATTCATTGTAAAAACTAGCATGTTAGTCAGTGAAGTTATAAAACTGATTAAGTAAATCTGATATTTGTATCTTTCCAATCTACTTATAGTGAAAGCATACATCTGACCATTTCAGAAACTGGGTAAAACAGTAAATTTATTTGTGACCAGTAAAGGAACAGGACAAGAGAAAGACAACACACCACTCCCACCACTAATGTGATGTGTCCAACAGCCCACACTCACGATTCATGCTGAAACTTTTATCCTCAGTAAATACTGGTAATTCCTTTTATTATCTCCAAACAGCATCACATTCAGCTTTTTCCCTTATACACCCCACAATGCTTCAATTCAAACCTTTGACCACCCCCTCTCCTACAGTGGCATGCATTCTGATCTTGCCTTTTCTGTCTACTGGTTCCATTTCTGGAGGAGTTCCTTCAACAAGTTACAGACAAGAACACTTATTCAGAAAAAGCAGAATGTAACTTGGTGTTCAGGGATCTTTAGAATTAAGAGTACGTGGGAAAAGTACCTCGCAGAGACAGACTGGACAGTGGTGGGAGTAATGGGGCTTGGCTAACAATGAGTCAAGAGAAGCTCAATCATTTTTTATTGTCCGATTATTCAGAATGGGTTCTCAAATCATTAGCTATCAGATTTAAACACTGAAAGATGTTATGTATGCCTAACACCTAATTTAAAAATATATACTGTTAGCTTTATCAAAGAGTTGGCAAAGTGGGCTAAATGACCTCTTTCTATGTTATATCATCTGTAGTAAGTACACAAAAATAACTTACTTTGAGAGTAGCAGAAAACAAACTAACACCAGGTGTTCCCCAGTTTGAGTGCAGACATGAAATCAGCTATGGCTGTGGCTAAAGATCAAACCTCACATGGAAACCTATGTTACTGACTGAGCAACAAAGAATCATCCATTGCTGTGGTTCTGTTCGCCGAGCTGGAAGTTTTTGTTGCAAACGTTTCGTCCCCTGGCTAGGCGACATCATCAGTGTTGGGAGCCTCCTGCGAAGCGCTTCTTTGATGTTTCCTCCGGTGTTTATAGTGGTCTGTCCCTGCCGCTTCCGGTTGTCAGTTTCAGCTGTCCGCTGTAGTGGTTGGTATATTGGGTCCAGGTCGATGTGATGGTTGATGGAGTTTGTGGATGAATGCCATGCCTCTAGGAATTCCCTGGCTGTTCTCTGTCTGGCTTGCCCTATGATAGTAGTGTTGTCCCAGTCGAATTCATGTTGCTTGCTGTCTGCGTGACACACACGCAGCCAACAAGCAACATGAATTCGACTGGGACAACACTACTATCATAGGGCAAGCCAGACAGAGAACAGCCAGGGAATTCCTAGAGGCATGGCATTCATCCACAAACTCCATCAACAAACACATCGACCTGGACCCAATATACCAACCACTACAGCGGACAGCTGAAACTGACAACCGGAAGCGGCAGGGACAGACCACTATAAACACCGGAGGAAACATCAAAGAAGCGCTTCGCAGGAGGCTCCCAAGCACTGATGATGTCGCCTAGCCAGGGGACGAAACGTTTGCAACAAAAACTTCCAGCTCGGCGAACAGAACCACAGCAACGAGCACCCGAGCTACAAATCTTCGCACAAACTTTGAATCATCCATTCCTAACAGTTTAATAATACCACCATTAAAATTGGTAAAAATTCTGTTTCAACCTAGTTTCAGTGCTTTTCACACATTAATGCAAATACAGTAGACTCCAGAAACAATTGAGATTCACAAAAATGATTTGGTTAAAATAGATTATTTTACATTTCAGAGTTAGAATCTCAACGACATGCATCAGTGAAGCAACAAAGTGAGAACAGTTCAATTTTTAGAACACAAATGATATCATTGTGCCTTACGTACATTTTCGAAGGTCTTTTGTAATACAAATATACTTTGGCACAATCCAACATCATTATTGATTAACCAAAATAAATTGGTTAGTTTGATTTCACAATGATGTAAGATCAGAATAGAATGCAGCAATTTATAAAATAGAAAACAACATTTCTACAGTATAAAAGTAGTAGATTGTGGGTTTACATCTGTAGCATATTCTAACGTGTTCCTTATATTATCAGTTGAAGCAGTGAGAATCCAAGAGGGTGGGTTAAATTTCCCAGTAGCCCAATGTTACAAATGCACCAGAGGCTAGCTCAAATGCAGATTCACAGAGGTTTATACCTAAGTTGATACATAGCATTTATCTTTCTTGTTTTGTTTGATTTTTTATAAATTCCACCTTGGGATAACCAGCATAGCCAATATTTATTGCATATCCCTAGTTGCCCAAGGTGGTGGCGATGGGCCTTCTGCTTTGCAATTTATCACAGCTGAATGGATAACTTGATAATTTCAGAGGAAACTTAAGCAAATCAATGTTACATTAGAGTCTTGAGTATGACAGACCAGGCACGGAAAACAGTTTCCCTTCCCCAAATTTGGGATGTTACAATGATACATTTTACTGAGAGTAGTTTTTTGAAAGAAACTGAATTCAAACGCTCTAACTGACTTAGTGAAATTCACACTCATGTCCTCTGGATTATTACTTCTTGGATCACTAGTAACTGCTCTGATCTCTATGCTACTGCTTCAAAATGTTCCTAACACTCTGATGTTCATAAAAAAACCTGTGCCATTCCAGGTAAAGATCTTTCAAATCCACATCGTTGCCTCATGAAACTGACTATACATAACTAGAAATTGATCATTATATTCTTTCAACCTAATCGAAGTAAAATCTTATTCTCCTGGCCTTGTCCTGTAGGTGTAAATGAAGTAGAACATTCGGAAATCCCAGCCAAACTTTCTTAAAGCTGCAGACTTCATGCCAATTCCCAAATACTGGAATGGTTACTCACGTGACCAAGGTAATAACAGCATATCTCTACAGAGGTTTCAGGAGCTTAAAAGTCTTCCCAAATCTATTGAAGTTAATGATGATTTGGAGATGCCGGTGTTGGAATGGGGTTTACAAAGTTAAAAATCACACAACACCAGGTTATAGTCCAACAGGTTTAACTGGAAGCACACTAGCTTTCGTAGCGATGCTCCTTCATCAGGTGGTAGTGGAGGGCTCTGACTTGGATCAGAAATCTAATTGAAGGTGGTTACTTAGCACAGCAGCCTGGTGATGTGAAAGTGAGGTCGTCACATCAGTAGCTATAGATTGAGCCCAGACATTAAATAACATTCAAACGTACAGATCCATCTTAGAAGTAATTTTTCAGCTACTATTTGCTCTAGATGAAATATTAGGTCCCTTAATGACTAATTTTTTCCATCACAAGGGTAAGCAAGTGATCAAATTAATTCCAGTATTCTTTTGACATATTCTCTTATCCATTAATAATGTAAGTACACAGGTAGTGGAGATTCTGGTGCTCTCAGGTTTCTGAGAAATTTATACTTTTTTTCATATTAAAGATGCTAAATAAATCAGAACTTTTGCCTTGAAGACACATCTATCCCTTCCCTGATCCCAGTTAACACAGCACATCTAATACGCAAAATGCATATGAAAATTTAGGAATAGTGTGAGCAAATATATATGGATGCTACAGCAGTTGGAGTACAGAAAAAAAAATAAAGCTTTGGAACAGCTTTGTATTTATAGGATCCTTCCACAGCAATTACATGAGCATCTCAATGATACTGCTGAGTTCAAGCTCAGAATTATTCCAAATGTAATGCTAAATAAAAGCAACCAAAACTTTAAAAAGACAAATCTTATGAGATTAGCTGTGGATTATATATAGATTAAACAGAACCTTAAAAAGTATGTGTTGGAGCCTTAGCTTTTAAATACAAAATACAAGGTCAGGAAGTAGAAAGAAAGAAGATCACAATACCAGTAATTCTATTATGAAAGCCATTTTTGTGCCTCAAGAAATATTTTTAAACCAACATTTGACCTAAATAATAAGGTTAACTGCAAATGCTGGACTGTTTATTGACTAGTCTGTTTCCTGATGCAACTAGGTGCGGTTCTTCGACATCGGCAATACTTTTCTTATAAGTCACTTCTCTCTAAATGTGAGACAACCAACATTATCTAGGTGATATGATGATTTTGTCTGGTGACTAACAATTAACAGACATTTAGTAGCCGGCTGGTGATTTTCAATTCATTTCACAATCAAACTGTAATTTTCTCAACTATTTACCAAATGTCTTGAACTTTAACCAGGTTTTGATCATACAGACGTTTTTGCATTCTCAAAACATAAAAGGAATGTCATGAGATATATCACAGTAGATTACATTGTTTCTAATGCCACTTCAAATTTAGAAGGGTTCTGAAAAATGGTCTCCACTTAACAAACACCAAATAAATTGTGATAGTCTGTTGAGATTATGCAATTAAAAATACCTGCTGAAAAAATAAAAGTTGTATCTAAGTTATAAATCTAATCTCTGTACACGTCAACAGATTATGATGTACTTGTTTCAGTGTGAAAACATGCCAGGACCTAAACCACTTCCTGAAGTGTCATATGATTTCTTGCTAAGTATTTCATATTTAGAGAAACTGTTGTCAGCATTTAGCTCATCTGCAGATTACAACAGCAGAATATTTTCACACATTTCATTTTAAGTAGAGTTAAGAAATCATCTAGTCTGGTTTTTCTTAAGTAAAATAGGACTTGGGAACATTTTATACATGGTCTAACAAGCAAGTACATAGAGATGTACAGCACTGAAACAGACTCTTTCGTCCAACTCGTCCATGCCGACCAGATAACCTAACTTAATCTAGTCCCATTTACCAGCACTTGGCCCACATTTTTCTAAACCGTTTCTATTCGTATACCCATCCAGTTGCCTTTTAAATGTTGTCACGGTACCAGTCTCCACCACTTCCTCTGGCAGTACATTCCATACACGCACCATCCTCTGCATAAAAAAGTTGCCCCCGTGTCCTTTTAAATCTTTCCCCTCTCACCTTTAACCTATGCCCTCTAGTTTTGGACTCCTCTACCCCAGGGAAAAGATCTTGACTTTTCTTTCGGTTTTTCATTGAGACTCAGGTTCCTTACTGCAGAGGACAATGTCAATAGCCCTCAGTACACTGGCCCCCCCACTGTCAGCACACTCCACATGGCAAAATCTTTATGCCGACCCTCCTTACTGGATCTTGCTCAACTGACATAAGTGTGGTAACGTAAAATTTCAAAGGAATTCAAGCAACATTCAATGGCCAAAGTTTTGTGCTACCAAGTTTGACATGGATTTATTTCATTTACTTTTGTGATTCTTTTCTTGCTCATATTATTGGAGAATCTGCTTCAATTTTAAAAACAGAGAATTATTGCTTGTCAAAAAGTAATTTGCAAATCTATAAGTCTACAAGTGATGATTAGTTTTACCTTTTAAGTAATTTCCAAATGAGATAAAGTAATAATTTTTTTTTTCTGGACAGTGGCCAATGTCATACACAATGTTAAAAATGACAAAGTAATTGCAAAACAATTAGCTTAACATCCATGGTAAGAAAGCAAAACCGGCAACAATATAAACCATTCATGCCTTAAAGACATCTCATGGCTCCTTAAAGCCAATTTAATGCTTTTTAGTAATCTCGATTTATAGCATAGAAATGTGTTGATGATTTTACAGTATTTAGATAAGGCTGAAATTACCATGCATTCAGATAAAGTGAAATAGCCAATGATTTTAAATGGATGACTGTGCTCAACAGGCCTTGTAAATAAGTAACAGACATGGTAGCAAGAAGAACTGCAGTGGATGCAAAGTACATGAGTTTTAAGAAAACCTTTGAGAAGGTACAACATCAGAAAATAACTGGTGAATATTAAATGGTACGAATTAACAGATAGGAAACACGATTAAAAATTGAATAAAAACAACAAGTCTTCAGGTCTCAAGAGTGGAAAAATCTTTGTCAACATTCCAAATTATATTAGAAAAATTGATAAAGAAAAAGGTGCTGAATTGCTATAATAACATGAGCTAATGTAATTCAGATTATTATTTGTTACATGGAGGGTAAATCGTGACATAGACTGATCGAGCCAAATGGTCTGTTTGTTGTTGTGGTTCTGTTCGCCGAGCTGGAAATTCTTGTTGCAAATGTTTCGTCCCCTGTCTAGGTGACATCCTCAGTGCTTGGGAGCCTCCTGTGAAGCGCTTCTGTGGTGTTTCCTCCGGCATTTCTAGTGGCCTGTCCCTGCCGCTTCCGGTTGTCAGTTTCAGCTATCCGCTGTAGTGGCCGGTATATTGGGTCCAGGTTGATGTGTTTGTTGATGGAGTTTGTGGATGAGTGCCATGCTTCTAAGAATTCCCTGGCTGTTCTTTGTTTGGCTTGCCCTATAATGGTAGTGTTGTCCCAGTCGAATTCATGTTGCTTGTCGTCTGCGTGTGTGGCTACTAAGGATAGCTGGTCGTGGCGTTTCGTGGTTCGTTGATGTTCATGGATGCGGATCGTTTGAACGCAGAACGCAGAACGAAGGACCCGATACCCAGCATGAGCAAAACTTATGTAGTGTACAAAATCCCATGCAAGGACTGCACAAAACACTATATAGGACAAACAGGAAGACAGCTAACGATCCGCATCCATGAACATCAACTAGCCACGCAACGCCACGACCATTATAGGGCAAGCCAAACAAAGAACAGCCAGGGAATTCCTAGAAGCATGGCACTAATCCACAAACTCCATCAACAAACACATCGACCTGGACCCAATATACCGGCCACTACAGCGGACAGCTGAAACTGACAACCGGAAGCGGCAGGGACAGGCCACTAGAAATGCCGGAGGAAACACCACAGAAGCGCTTCATAGGAGGCTCCCAAACACTGAGGATGTCACCTAGACAGGGGACGAAACGTTTGCAACAAAAATTTCCAGCTCGGCGAACAGAACCACAACAACAAGCACCCGAGCTACAAGTCTTCACCCAAACTTTGAAGGTCTGTTTGTGTTTTGTGATGTCTGTATATTTCTAGGAGAACAAAACATGTTATTAGCAAAATTAGATATCTGAACAAGGTGTAGCTTTCCACAAGTGCTGCCTTAACCTGCTAATTTGCATAATCATTTCCAACATTTTCCTTTTGAATCAAGGATGGATCTTGGTTTTAATCATTAATTTCTGTAATTATTATTTTTTCTGTAAACTATCCAAGGTGTTAAAAAATCTATCAATACATCCAGATATTCCAAAGTATGTCCTCAAATAACTGAGTCGATTTTGTTTTGATGGGATCAATAACTACTTTAATATTTTAAGGGATTAGCTCATAGAGGTGTTTGTCCTGCCTTTGAAAACTAGGCAATACAAATACAAGTTTATATCTTACCCCAGCAGATTATCTCTCAACCTCCAGACCCCTATTATTAGGCAACAGACAGTATTAAATATATTCATTCATTTTTAGATCTTCAAAAAAATGAACATTAGATCAATGGAATTCAAAGTTTAGCCTCAATGCTATTTTGTGCATGGACAACCATGGGAGGATGAGAGCATAAAGATGTCCATTGATAAAAAGAACGCCATTTAAATTTATTTCTAAAAATAAGGGTCATTTTCCAAGGGGATCAGTATGATTAATGTACCATTTAGGTCCTACCACACTCCCATACTTAATTGCTCCAACTAAACTCCTATTAATGTATCACAATTTTCCTGCAACTAAGCTGCCAATTCAAAATCAAAATGTTCACTCTCCAAACATTTACACCAGTCTTGCAAATTTGAGAGTTGTTTGGAGCACATATAGTGAAGCTCACCGTAATGAGCAACTACCTATTTTCTAGAACTTGCAATGCTATCAAATATAATTGATAAAACATAATGGATAATACTATTATGAAAAGGCTTCCAAAGAAGGGCAAAAGTAATTTTCAAAAAGTTGCTTCTGATAGTATATTTGGCTAACATATCAGAAAAAATATATACTTTGCAAATTGTAAGACTATTATTTCGAGTGTGGACCTAAAAATAGGAAAGTGATGTAGGTAGCAGGATATGTTTTTAATCAGCATCCCTGCAAGACACTACATACTTCCATGTTAATCAGAGTAACTTGCAGACTTCTTTCACATTTTTTCAATTAAAAAAAAATTGAGAAATCTGTTCACACCTTAGACAAATATATGACATTGTGGAATGACCTCTAATCAGTGGTCCATACTGAATAGCTAATCTCAGTCAAGGAAGTGGTGAGACACCACAAGCAGTGGTATACGGATTGAACATAAATTGGGGTCCTGCTTATGTGCAAACATTTAGCAAGTGTCAATCGTGTTTGCTTATGTGTAAATCGTGCTTGGTTCCAATATCGTCTGCATGTTTTATATAGTAAAGTATCACGCTAACAGCGAAGGCTTGCCCTTTGTTGGAAAGATACTGGAGGCCCCTCAAAAACCATCTGCAGTTATCTTCCAAGCTCAAGTTTAGCATATACTCTGGTCAAAGTAATGTTTAAAAGTAATGGAAACATGGTTCACAGAGTGACGCAGCACTTGAAAGCCAGTTCTTTCGAACAGATGCCCTTACTTGATCTATAATGTTTACTTTGTTAGCTAATATTGTGATTGGATTCAATAATGCACATATTTAAAATATTCCAGTAAAAAAGATAATAAACCATTAAGTAATGTAAAGAATGTAATTCATGAACTGGCTATTACATTACTAACTCAATGTTTTTATAGACACTACTTACAAGAGAAAATTAAATACATTGGTTAAGTTTCAAACAATTTGAACAACAGAAGAATTAAAGAGAAAGCAATAGATTGGAATAGAATGTATAAAACAGGGACTACATATTAAAGATATGCACAGAGATAATGCCAAGTAGTAATAGTAGAAAATTAAACCTTTGAAGAATGAATAATAATTTAAAATTCAGATTCTGATAAAACTTACAATACACTCTTATGTGAGGGGTTATTGGTTTCAAATCATAGTTAAGTCCTCAATTTGAAAAACTGACAGCAAAATAGTATACAGCAAACCTTTCACCAGAAAATATGTTTTACAAGAATGTTTAAGTTATATCCTCAACTGGTCACCATTGTGTAACAGAGCACTGCAAAAGTAACCACACAATTACTAACTCTAATTGTAATCTTTGACAAAACGAAAATAGACAATAGACAATAGGTGCAGGAGTAGGCCATTCTGCCCTTGGAGCCAACACCATTATTCATTATGATCATCCTCAATCAGTATCCTGTTCCTGCCTTATCCCCATAACCCTTGATTCCACTATCCTTAAGAGCTCTACCTAACTCTTTCTTGAAAGTATCCAGAGACTTGGCCTCCACAGCCTTCTGGGGCAGAGCATTCCATACACCCACCACTCTCTGGGTGAAGAAGTTTCTCCTCACCTCTGTTCTAAATGGCCCACCCCTTTTTTTAAACTGTGTCCTCTGGTTTGGGACTCACCCATCAGCAGAAACATGCTTCCTGCTTCCACAGTGTCCAATCCTTTAATCCGGGCATGAATTTGGTTTAACAATGAATTGCTGCTCTACTTTAGAGCTGGGAAGAAAAAGCTTTTTTCAAGTGCTTAATCTCAATAAAGATAATTTTAATATCTATACATTTCATATTTTCCTACACCTCATTTTCAGTTAAATGGTGTACAATTTAATTTATAAGAGGAAAAGAGTGACTATCTTTGAGGGGTAATCACTTATTTTATTATTTTCTTTACAGTAACAGACATTTAGCATTCCCTCAGGTTTAAGTAAGCATTTGTACAGTCATCTACAGAAGCTCTGATTTTATTTACTCCAACTACGAAACAGACTAATATTCCAAGAGGAAATTGCATGCTAAAGTTCTTACTGCCTCAAAGCCCTTGACCTCAGCTGTTAATTCACAAATGTGTGTTTTTCCTCATGGAGGCAGGGAACCGTGAGAAAGAAATTTGCTGCAGTCCAAGGCTCACCTGATATTAGCCCTCAGGCCTCACTTATATACTATATCAGTAAGTTGCTGGGTATCCCCAGGCAGCTTGCCAGTAAGGAGACTTCCAATGTAAGACCACTGCAGCTGATACACTATAAGGCACTGAATTCCCACTTGTAGCATAGAGTCTGTTCTCCAGAGTGAAATGTCAGCATAAGATACAGCTGAAACAGCAGTGTCAAGGATCATTAGGAAACAAAGCAGCAGCTAATTCCTGGCCCTAGATCTCTCGGGCAAAAAAAATGAAATGTTGCATCCTAATGCACTGATGTACTGTCCTGGGGGTAAAATTTGCAAATGATGTACACATCTGACCACATCCCCAAAGGTAATCCGTTTTGTTGTCAATGGTACATGTTGAATGCAATGGCTAAACCAATTGCATTATCACTAGTAAATTTGCAATATTTCAGCCATTTCCCATCTGAAGGTTTCCACCACATGCCTTTCACCTGCAACATTTTAAAGACCAGAAGAGTCTGACCAAGTATATAGCCTCTAAGACAGTACTAAAACAATATAATTTCAAATGACCTTGGATCAAAAATGATTAGAAATTAATTAAATATTTAGTGAATATTATTGTATAACTCGAACTACAAGAAATAGATAAATATATATAATATTTATTGAAAGGACCGCATGCAAGTCCATTTGTGGTTTGTCAGTTATGAATTAATGTCTCTCAGCATTGGAGCAATATAAATTAAAAAACCTGCAAGATCATCAGCTCCACAGTGCCACTTAATGCATGCAGCATAAATAAAGGACAATTAATCAAAACATTAAAGAATCCATAAAGTCCACAGCAGATCACACCAAAATATACAAACTAAACCAATGGTCCTTGTTCTCTTATTCACCACACAATCTCCACAATTATGAATTGCATTCTCCAAAGCTGATGAAAGGTCAACTTAGATTACATTAGGTGCATTTTCGAATTCACTCAACATTTTGAAGAGATTTTGACATTGATTGTTGTGGATAGATGAGTTTTATTACCACACAATTTCAATTCTGGTCACCCTGCTATAGGGAGGATATTATTAAAGTGGAAAGGGCACACAAAAAAAAAAGTTACAAGGATGTTAGAGACTGGAAGTCATGAGTTATAAGGAGAGGCTGGGACTTTTTTTTTCCTGCAGAGCAGGAGGCTGAAGTATAACCTTAGAAAGGTTTAGACAATCATGAAGGTCATAGATAAGGTGAATAGCCAAGTCTTTCCCCAGGGTAGGGGAATCTAAAACTTGCGAGCATAGGTTTAAGGTGAGAGGGGAAAGATTTAAAAGGGACCAGAGGGGCGACCTTATCACACAGAAGGTGTGTGGAATGAGCTGCCAGAAGTAGTAATGGATGTAGTACAATTGCAACATTTAAAAGACATTCGAACAGGTACACGGATAGGAAAGGTTTATATGGATCTGGGCCAAACGTGGGCAAATGGAATAAGTTCAGTTTAGGAAACCTGGTTAGCATGGATGGGTTGGGCTGAATGGCCTGTGTCCGTGCTGTATACTCTATAATAAATATACATACTATGTTCAAATTTTTTGTCCCTGTCACTGCACTGGAACAATGATTAAGTAATTAATATAGCATTTATTAGGCTGAAAATTAAGTTGCACATAAGAATTGTATTTAATGTAGTAAAATGATTCAAGGCACTCCATGGGACTGCAAACATATGGAAATTGACAAACCCAAATTATCCAAATATATCGTACAAACTAGGAATGTAGAGGCAAAAGGTTGGGAAGAGGTTTGAGAGGCAAATAGGATGAATGACTTAAGCTGTTGTGATAGATGAGGCTTTTCAAGGTACATAACAATATGGTAAGGTACTATAGGTCAGGAAAGGAACTCAGAAAGGCACGGTTATAATGACTTTTTGACAGTGCTTTCCAAATTAAATCAACTCAATACAATACATCAGACACAATGGAACATCAGCTGCAATAGCAGAAAAAAACTAAAACTTGTCCAAAACCATGAAAAAGGCAGAATTAGTGGAGTTCACATTTAATGAACTAATATGCCATTCGAGGAAAGCAGAAACCACATTAAAATTCCCACATACCACACCACATGAAAGCAAAGGATCCTCATAGAATGAAGAGATATGCCATTCTTAGTTATAAAACTATAAAGAGGAGCATGTTGTGTTACAAATTACCTAGTCAAAATGTTTTAAAGCCATCCAATGATTATTTAGCTTCCAAAACTTGCTTTTAAAACAACATGCTAAAGTAGAATTAAACCTTTCAACTTGATGATGTTGGCCATCCAAACAAAATCCCTTGATTGCTCTGTGCTTTCTGAACATAAATGCTTAAAAGAGCTACCATCAAGGCCGGGTAACCCATTTCAACATTGACAAATAATTTCTAATTTACGTGTTTTGAATCAATTTCTCTAAAGGCATCCTAATTTTTTTCAGTACAGCAAACTATTCATACCAATTAAAGTTATTAACACATCCCATATACAACAGATGTAAAATGTAATAGTCTGACATACTGTGATGTTTGTCTCAAACAAGTTGAAACACAGCCTCTATTGTGCCCTTCACAATATGGTTCTTACAGAACTCTCAGATAAAATGTTAATGCTTCACAAATGTAATGCTCACAAATCAATGATTTAACTTTCTTTTTAAGAAATTAAGGAAGACTATACCAAAGAGAAACTTCAGTTGTTACTGATAATAACTTGGATCTAAAAGCTTGCTTCACCCATTAAATGTTCTATTAATTAGTTCAAAAACAATGATGTTCATTATTTAAAGTAAGGTGTAGCTCCATTCTTGGCAAGTTATAAAGTTAAAGAGTGTGGTGCTGGAAAAGCACAGCCAGTCAGGCAACATCCGAGGAGCAGAATGAACTTTTCAAGCATAAGCCTTCATCAGTAATCAGCTCATTCAGGAAGAGCTCATTCAAGTCAATTCTCCTGCTCCTCAGATGCTCCCTGGCCGGCTGGGCTTTTCCAGCACCATATTCTTTGACTCTGATCTCCAGCATTTGCAGACCTTACTTTTTCCAAGTTATAAAGTAAGTAAGGTTAACTCTTGATTTAATGCAAGATTTAACCTCTTCTCCCATAACTCCCCCATCCCTCCTGAAACAAAGATTATTTTTCATTTTGTAAGCCTACAAAAGTTATAATTATGATAATAATTAAAACGATCATTTATATATCCATAATTTTATTCACGTATTTGATATTGTTACCAAAATTACAGACATAAGCAAATTTATGTACTAATACGAAGACTAAACAGGCATCTTAATAGTCACCGGTGTGATTATCTAAAAAGGAAAAGGATTTCCTGGAATATTTTTAAACTTACCAACACCACTTTCAGTATTCAGCACCATCGTTCCAGAATCTATGGCTCCGAATAATGTGTAAATAAGGAATATTTCAATGAAGGAGACAAAGCTGAAACCTAAGCTGGTGAAAAGAGATCTAAAAATTCTTAGCACAGCTCAAATAGTTAATAGCAGGTGGGGCTTACCAGTACCTACATTTCATGAGCCAATCCTGAACATCTATATTACTTTGTGTATTTTAAGTCTACTGCGTAACAACATCAAAACACCAATTGACTGTCGGTTAGATAGCTATATATGGAGGCAGCAAACTTTATTTGCAGCCAGCACTCTTGAGATAGGCACACCCTCCTTTTGCAGCTGAGCTGGCGACCTTCCTGTATGTTTAACTAAGAAATGACTCAATGAGCTTGGCATTCCCAGGCTCGTACATGTACTTGCAAAAAGACAATTCAAGACGTGTTTCAAAATAACACAGACACACCAACGTGCAAACACAAGTAACAGCAGGTCCTAGTAACAGCATATAACTGATATATTTGAGGCTGCTTTTATTAACATACGGACATAGGAATTTAGAGCATGAATAGACCATTTGACCTCTCAAGCCTACTTGATTTGACATGGCTGATTTGATTGTAGCCTCTCTTGTCTTACCTTAACCTTTATACTTCCTTAAGGTCAGTCAAAAATTTATCTAACTCAGCCTTAAAAATATTAAATGATCATGCTTTCACTACTCTGAGGAATAGAATTCCACAAAACACAACCCTCAGAAAAAGAAAATCTTTTCAGTCTTGAATGAATTTTCTTTCCTAATTCCAGCTTATCCCAGTACATCCTTTCAAATCCTCTCAGGAGACCCTATCTTCCTCAGGGTCCGATGATTCAGAGACTGCAAACATATTTTATTTCGCGGAAATGCAAGGAAATAGCTTGAAATCCTTTTTTTGTTTTACCTTCCCTTTGTAAGCAAATGCTGATTTTAAACTGCATCCAAAACTGCAATTCACTTCTCCAACATACAGTATTTAAAACCTTTTTCTGCAAATTTCTGTGACTCTAGATTCGAGATAAGCTTCCAAATCCACATTCACACCCCCACTAAGAACCCCAATTTCCATCTGTACAATACCACCTACCTTTACCCATCTCAGTTCACCTGCCTTTCTTACCTCTCAGTTTGATGATACTAATGCACTCCTGACTGACCTCCCCATCCCCCATAAACTCAAGATCATTCAAAACTCCACTACCCATGTCTTAATTGACAGCAAGCGCAATTTCTGTCACCCCTGTGCTTATTGATCTAACTTGGAATATGGTGAAACAACATCTGGTTTTGAGAAATTTCAACTTGACTTCAAATCTCTCACCGTCTTGCTCCCTCCTTCATCTTCGTGATTGCTTCTAGTACCACATCCCTCCATGATATCTGTACTCCATTAATCTTTGCCTCTTGTATGTCTCAAATTTACTTGCTCCACTTAATTGTTTAGGCCTTCTCTACACAATACAGCTCAGCCTCCCAACTTCAGTTTCTTCTTTTCTCCCCCCTCAAAATCTACCTTTTTGATCAAGCTTTTCGATAACACTCCTAAACTGTGCCTTGGGACATTTTATTGCATTAGAAGGCACTACATAAAGTTGTTTTTCTAAACTGCAGAATGATGAACATTTATAATTCTTTGTTTAAATGTCCTTGCCCTCTTTGATTCACACTGAACCTTCTACACCACACCCATTCCGTCATTCCAAATTATTTTCATCTCTGAAACATAATCTACCTACACCTCTTTCACCCTCAATTTTGATTAACTCTAACACATCTCCATGAAATTTGACTGCTCCAATGGTCTCAACAAGGTCTCCATCTCCAAAAGCTCCAGTGCTATACATCAAACATCCAATCCACTGCCCAAGTAAATCAAGCACATTTTTCAAACTAATTTTCAAACCACAATCTGCCTTCTACGCATTGCATGTTTCTTGCAATTTTTTTTTAATGCAGTACCTGTGGGGCTGGGAAAGCAGACACTCTGATTTTCACTAAAAGCATAGTTTCATCCCCCAGTATAAGAGTTTGGATTGAAAACTTTGCAATTGCTCTCTACTGCTCTAGAAAATTGTACCTCATCTTAATGTGTCTTCAAGCCAAGTTTCAGCCCATCGATTCATGGAACAGGGTGGAAAACAGCTGATTCCATTGTATGACACAACTCTTTTTGTAGTACATCAAACCACGACGCTTTATTTTCTCCACCTATCACTAGATAACTAACCTTTATTCTCCAAGAGGAATTTCAGCATATTATCATGTAACTCGAAATAATTTTTGCTAAGTCGTAAAAGAATGAAAACTTTTGATAACTGAGCACAAAATAAGAAAATTCAACTGATCTCTCATCAAAACTCCATATATACCTGACGTTAGCCCTCAGTGCTCTGTTTAGATAGCATTCGAATATTTGCAGTTTTTCCCTTATCAATGTTGATTTTTGCAGATTTCTTTGCATTATCTGCAATACTCAGCTTGTGCTTCAAGAGAATTATCTGCTGAATCAACTCTGTAAATGTTCTGACTTTGAGCGTACAAGGCACAAGTTAGGTAATGAATAATAGCTTACATCAGATTGAGTTGAAAGGCTGCAATTTAAAAGGGTCAGACAATCTCAAACAGCAAGCAATGCTCGATTAATAAAATATTTTCTAAAAATTAAATTCTTTCACTGACATATTATAATACAATAAAGTTATTTTAATAAAGTGATCATGCCTGTAGGAACTTTGGTGCATTTGCAAAGTGCTGAATGATGATGAAAACACAATACTGTCAGAATAGGAAATAAGAAATAATATTAGATCTTTTTAATCAACCTGTTCAGACATATTATGACATACCTCTGAAACAGGTGGGACTTGAACCTGAGTCTTGTAACCCTGAGGTAGGGGTATCAGTACTGTACCACAAGAGCCCACTAAAGAGAGATGGAGATAGAGTCTCGTGTCTAGATGTTTTCCAATCAACCTATTCAGACTCCTGGAGCAGGTGGGACTTGAACCTGGAATTTCTGGTCGGAATACTACCATTGTACCACAAAAGCCCCCTAATTTATATGGTGTAGATATTGTCTGGACAACCTGTTCAGACATGTTACAACACCCTTCTGAGGCAGGTTGTACTTGAACCTGGGCCTCTTGGTTCAAAGTTAGGGACACCACATGAGTTCCTCCACAGACTTTAACACAGCATACAATCATGTGCCACATAATTGGCCTGTCAGCAAAGTCAAAGCCATGGAATAAAAAGGGGCAGTGGAAGCATTGGTGTAAAATTGCGCAAGTGACAAGAAACAATTGTTTTTCAAATTGGTGCAAGAAGTATAGCGTTCCTCAGCAGTCAAAACTTGCAACATTGCTTCACTTGACCTAAATGAATGAACTCAATTTCAGCATGCAGGCAGGGCACACGTTTTTAAAAATTCAGATAACATGAAACTCGGAAATAAGATGGACTTCAAAAGGACATAGAAGAGCTGATGGAATGCCTGGGCACACAGCAAATGAAATTAAACAGAAAAGCATGAAACGATAGGATAAGGGGAGGATCTGGGCAGTTAATGGCTTAATGGGCCGAATGGCCTCTTTCTGCACTGCAGGGATTCTATGATCTGCTTTGGTTGGAAAAATACAGGCAGCAATATGAAGTAAAAGAATTCAATTCTGAAAGGGTGTAACAGATGAACCTTGGCAGAAATGTTGAAGGTGAAAGGGCAAGTTCGGTGGTTAATAAGACAGACCAGGGTATTGGCTTCATAAATAGCAATAAGTTGCTAAAGCAAGGAGTTTATGGCAAACTTTTATAAAATTCTAGTTCAGCCTCAAGTGAAATGTTGTGTACAATTCAAAGACCACATTTTAAGGAAAATGTGAAGCCATGAGAGTGTGCAGAAAAATTCATGATAATAATTTCAGGGAAGAGGAGCTTCAGTTACATATATCTGTACTGGGAAATGTGAGGCTATTCTCATTAGAGAAGGAAATTCAAACACTAATATTTGATATAAATGTTCAAAATAATGAAGAGCCTTTACAGAATAGATAGGGAGAAACCCGAAGACACTAGTTTCAGTTTATTGTGGCATTAGAAAACCGTTTTTACACTGAAAATGGTTAATTCCTTGCCTGAGAGCATGGAGGTAGATTCAAACAAGCCCTTCAAAAACCAATCAGATAATTATCTGAAAAGAAAAATTGTATGGTTGTAGGGAAAAGGTGAGGTAATAAGGCTAAGAGAGCTGGCATACACACTAAGGACCAAATGGCCTTCCTCTGCGATGTCATACTATGAGCCAAAGTCAATGTCAAAAAACCTGAGCCATGTAATTCTGTGAAGGTAGAAAAATCAATCTCTGTCAATTCAGATGACAAGAGACAGCAGACCCTTAGAGGTGTTGAGCATAGGGAACAGGCCAGTCGCACTCTATTAATAGAAGAGGATTACGTGCAGTAGTCCCACTCAGAATCAATAACCAATTGGGCTATCTACATCTAATATAACTGAGCAGAACGAATTGTTATTTGATTTGCAAAACGCACCTGAAAATTGCATCAGGCCAGTTTGCTGCATATAAGGATAGGCTGAGATGATCACAGTCACTCAATTTTCAACCACGTACTGCCTGTGTTGGCTGGTGTTTAAACAGTGCTTTGCACAACTACTGAGTGTTTCACTGCCAATGAAGTACTTCCTTTAAGTGCAGCCACTGCTGTAATTTAGGAAAGGCAGAATTTTGCGCTCTGCAAGCTCCCATTAACAGCACTGAGCAAAGGACCAGATCATCCATTTTGATGCTCCTGATTGAGGGATAATATTGGACAATACACAATATTGGATAACATTGGATAACTCCCACAACCCTCTTCAAAATAGAGAGATGGCATATATTTAAATCTACCTGAACAGACAGAAGGGGCTCTGAGTTTGCAGTAATTCTTTAGAGTTGCACAGGAGAGTCAGCTTTGATTTTGTGTTCAAGTCCGAAAGCAGGATCAGAACCCGGGACCTTAGGAGTCAGTGGCAAATATGCAAACAACTAAGCCATGGCTCATATGTACGAAATTATACCAAATAATTAAAAATGGTCCTAGGAATTTTAATTACTTCAACATTGTCAGTTAGATGAACATACAAAAGCATCAACACTGTTTCAATAAAAATCTAATAACTGTTTATTTCCCTTATCAATTCCGATGAAATACATATGAATTAAAAACAACCCATTTTTCTTTACAACTGCTATATAATCATAGAATTTCTAAAAGAAAAACAGGAAATTCTAAGTGGCTTTTTCAGACTGACAGCATGCTTCCTGGAAAGATTGTCTTCGAAATCAGTGCATCACTTAAAATCATACACTGAGAGCAATGTAACCAAGCAGCTTGCATACTCCACATCTAGGGTGCAAGGATGGTATTAAATTATAGCATATACAGTAAACAAATACCAGTAAAGGAAGGACACAGTCTGCAATTCTCTACGCACATGCAACAGTGTGTAACAATTACAGGCGTTCCCTGATTTACGAACATCCAACTTACAAACACATATACTTAGGAACACAATCTCATAAGGGATGTAATTTTACAGACCTGACATATAATATTTCCTCTACTTACGAATGCTCCTTTATATTGTCCCGCAATGTGCTCCAACTTATGTACAAATAGACTTGCAAATAGTCTCCAAAAAGGAACCATTTGCAATCCAGAGACTGCCTGTACAACATAACTAAATTTCCCAAAGGACTTCATTGGCACATTACCAAATGAGTTTGATGGTCAGAAGAGATATTAAGACCAAAAGCTTGGCCAAAGTTGTAGGTTTTAAACAGTGTCAAAAAGGATGGAAGAAAGGCAGAGAGGCAATTCCAGTCCTTCGGGCCTTCACACAGCTGCTAATTAAGTGATTAAAATGAGAGATTCTCAAAAGGCTAGGTTTGAAGAGTACTAATATTGTCAGGTTGTATGATTCGAGGAGATTATAGAAATAGGTAGTTATGGTACTATACAGCCATTTAGGCCTATGCTTGTTAAATTTTAACAGAATGAGAGGGAAGCTAATTAAGATACACAAGATGCTAAAGGGGATTAACCAAGTAATCATGGAGCAGATATGTCCCCTTGTAAGGCAATCTAGAAAAAAAGGACATAGTTTTAGGCTGAAGGCTGGCACATCTAAAACTAAGATGAGGAGGAATCTATGGGTTGTGAATCTATGGAATTCAATAGTGCGGAATGCAGTGATTGATGGGACACCACATAAATTTAAATAGAAGGTATTCAATTTTTTTTGTGAGAAACAAGTTAAAATGTTATGAGGATTAGGCAGAAAAGTAGAGGTAAGGACAAGATGAGGTCAACCAGGATCACGGTCATTGGTGGAGCAGGCTCAAGAGGCTGAATAGCCTATTCCTACTCAGAGTTCTTCTGTTCTGAGAAGGATTTGATTTTTGAAACACAACATTGGTTTACTTGGAGCCTTGATAGGTCAAGACGCGCAGGGGCAAATGCTGACAGCAGTTTACAATGTTTAAGTTTATGAAGAACAAAACATGGGAGGCCGGCCATTGGAACAGTCAAATCCAAAAGTAACAGAAGCAAGCGATTCAGCTTTGAGTAGGTTGAGGTGAGGTGGAATCAAACGTTGTTACGAAATAGCCAATCTTAGTGATAACAAAGTTGTGCATTCAGAAACTCACTTCACTTCCAAACAAAAAGCAAAGGAAGGATCAACAAAGAGATTTTAAAAGATACACTGTTAACATTGTAATTGGAGGTTTCCAGTTCAAACGTAGACTGGGTTGGTGGGTGTACAGCAAATTTTACTTTGGAAACTCTGTTAAATGCTGCCTTTGTTGGAGCTTTTAGGGCAGTCAGATTACAATTTTAACAGTAGATTCCAGGCAGAAACAAAGACTGAAATTTGGTGCTTTCTGAAAGTGGGCTAATATGTCATATGTGGATTTCTAGTCCTGCAACATCTCCTCAAAGTGGAAAGCATTTTTGGAAAAGAAAACATTTCCAACTAAATTAATTCTAGATCTTGGAAACTGGGGACAGGGATGGGGGGGTGGGGAATAAGGGTAGGGGTAGCAGATGTGACCCAATGACCGACAGCCAGTGTTTGTGAGGTGGTGTCCTAAAGCAAGGATTATCAGGAATAATCACAAGGGACAAAAAGTCATTGCACCAATTACAGTTAGGTTTTTTCCTTACTCTTGACACAATTGCACTGCTGTCATGGAATGCAATGCTAATATTCCTTACATTAGTAAACAAGGCATCATTCACCTGCTTCATACAGCTTTGCCCTGTAAATTGAATGATGTTGCTAGTGTCATTTTTGAGAGGCTGAAAAAGGTCTGAAACATAAGAGTGAGTGTCCAAGTCACCTTGACAGCTCCTGCCACTTGCAATTTGATAGCATTTGTCTGCAAATGAAGCAAACTGAAGATCCCATTTGTTTTCAGCAGAAGCTTCTGGTAGCAAGTCTCATCCAGTCATAAGTGTGCACAGTACACATTATGAACAGAGGGATGGAGAGGTTGTCCTTTGCACCAGCTCCAATCCAAATGCTGTACTCATGCCATTTCAGGTGGAAAAATCAGAAATTTTCCATCATCATGATACAAATGGAGTCACCTTTAAAGATGAATTATTTTGGGCAAGGATTCTGCCAGGAAATCTGACATTTAAGTGGGAAAAAATTGGAAATGTTCTTCATTTATTGCTAAATCACACACCAAACACTCCATCCCCTCAGACAGCAATTGTGTTTTTACAGCAGCATTCACATTCAACAAGTACAATTTCTGCCCATGTCAGCATCTCAGCACAAACTCTACTACACAACAATAAAATATGTGTCTGTGAAATCGGAGATGTTACAAAACTGAGAAATAAATGGGCAGCTGTATCAAGTTTTGGAAGTTTGGCATGAAGATGACTTATCTCTGAAGATAGATCCTGATAACATTCAGGTAGAGGGTATTTTAAGTCTAAATAAAGATTGCTAATGTTTGGATTGTACCATGATTACTGCTGGCACGCTTTGAATGTCTGCTTTGTAAATGCACTAACAATCACTGCTATTCCTTTGTATGTGGGGTATAAGTTGATTTTGGAATGTAATGCAAGATGGGCAGAGATAGCAATTTGGCACTTGCTTTCAAAAGTCTGCCCTAATTCATTGTGCACTCACTTCAATGTAAGTTGCGTTATTAGCTATTTTGTACAGACTGAATGAGTTTACACTGAACAGCTTGAACCAAATACCAATACAGAATTGTGAAAATAAATACATTATATTGAGAATCTCCTCCCCAAACAAAACAATAAAAACTCAAACTAGATTCAAAAGCAACTACTCAACTTTTTTTGTGTTTTAAGAAAAGTAGGCACACTATTGTGGAATGGCAAACTGTACTAGAGGACTCTTCATACTGTGGAATTGTCTTGTGCCTTTTCCACAACAGTGAGTCAATTTAAGGTATGGCACTGTTAAGTAGTACTGAGTGAAAGAGAGCACAATGATAAACAAAAACTGGAGGGAAAATCTACATTGGGTACATACTGGTGACTCACGGAGGGCAGCATTGCAGGAGTCCTTATTGATACAAAGGCTATGAAAAATTTGACAATAAATAAGAAAGCACGTGCATCCTCCCAAAAATGGGGAAAAGTGTGAAAAATTAAGAAGTGTAGAAATCTACATGCAGCATCTTCAGAAATATAAAATATATTAATATTTATGAGCGACCCTTCATTTTGATTGAGCTTTGTATAGCCAGCATTTTCTTTTTTGCATTTCAGATTTCCAATGTTTGACATCATTATTTTTTGCCTGCACTGAATAATATTAGAAACTTTATGTAGCCATTGTCAATTAGCATGAGAAAAAGTGAAATAAAATATTCCATTTTAATATTTTAATTTGTGGATATTCTAGTCAATTGCATCCCATCTGCTTATTCTGGTGAAAAAAAAACTGGAGGCTTATTCGGCAGTAATTGTGAAGCAGTGTACAGATGCCTGGACTACATTAAAGCCTGCCTATTTTCTGAGAATCCTGCACTTAAAATCAAGCCAGCCCATTCATCAAATTCATCAATCGGTTTTACTATTTACCCAGCAATGTCTTACATACTGCAGGAAGTGGCTGTAACTTTTGTCCCTCTGCACTTGAACTTGGAAAGACACCAAGTCATTATGTAAAACTGTATGTATTCCACCTTATACTGCGAAAACAACATCGGTTTAATTGTGGGAGTAAAGAATTATATAAAATAGTTACAAAACACACCAATTGAATGTGTTGTAAAAAATGGAAGGCATTATGATTGCTTTCTTCCCCCACCAGTTCCTGAGATTCAACTTGTAAATCAGCTTTCCCATTACCTTTATATCCAAGTTTGGGACATCGCGTGGTGCAGATTCGCAAGGTTCACAGGCTGTACACTACTTGTTTAATATTTAACAATCTTCTGTGTGAACCATATGACCAACCCAGCAAAGCTGAGTTCCGACAACTATATATACAAACCAAGTATGTCGCACGTTCGAAGAACCTCTATTTTGGGAATTTGTCCTAACATTTGATGGGGCAAACAGATCTCAGATAGTGAAGCTGGAATGGTTTTATTAGCTTTATGAAATACCAGTAGATTGACCATAATAAAGCAATGTAAGAACCACTGTTTGACACACTCTGATCTTTGGTTCAATACAAATGCCATGCTCTTTCCAAAGGCTTGCTTTTGCTAGGTGACGCTTACTTTGTCACAGAGTATTGTATATTTGGAGCTTTCCAAAACCTCTGTAATGAACGGAGGGGTATGATTAGATTAGATTCCTACAGTGTAGAAACAGGACCTTCGGCCCAACCAGTCCACACCGACCCTCCGCAGAGTAACCCAACCAGACCCACTTCCTTCTGACTAATGCACTTAACACTATGGGCAATTTAGCAGGGCTAACTCACCTGACCTGCACATCTTTGAACAGTGGGAGGAAACCCATGCAGACACGGGGAGAATGTGCAAACTCCACACAGACAGTTGAACCTGGCACCCTGGTGCTGTGAGGCAGCAGTGCTAACCATTGAGCCACCGTGCCACCCTGTTTTAAAGCTTCTGGGTCATTGTGCACATAGCCAGAAAAAGATTCATATAAGATCTCTGTGTTTAAACATATTGTCAGACTGGTGAAATAATCAACAAAAAAAACACAAAATGTTCACTGGAGTATGTGCTATGAGAATGTAGTAGCCTGCAAAGATGAGTTCATTGACTCAGTAGCTCTTGATTAACCTTTGTACCAACTCTGGGCCTTTGTTTATTGAAGAGGTTGCCCTCTGTCTTGAATTGAATATGTACAGCCCAGCAAGATCTTTGACTGTGTATTGGCATGTCATTGGTGACAAGATGGGAAAGAGAGTTCAAGACAAAACACAGCCTTGCAGCAAAATAGCCATCATGCCACTGCAAAATGAGCAAATGACACATCATCCTTCCGGACCACCGATACTTATATATGAAAGACCTTTACAGTTTAGTGCCAAAAGCCTTAGTTAAATCAAGAGCACCAATTAAGGTCCTTATTCTTTTCATGGGACTTTCTTGAATGTGACATGCTGCATAAGTTCACATTTGCTGTTTTCCCACCTGTAAGCAAGCCAGCCAGAGATTCTGGTCTACAGATTCAACGCAAGGAGTGACAATCCAAGTAAGGGAAAAGCTTGCTGGAATTTTTCCTGATGTTGAAAGAAGTGTTGAAAGTACTCGCTCTCTTTCCATTTGGAGCGATGAGTTGCAGAGGTATTTTAGTCTTGATACATTGCGCTCAGAATCCAGATTAGGGAGAAGAGACTAGTGAGTGCCCTGGCCATGAGAGTCCCTCTGTCGCTGAACTCATTGGGTGGGATGTCATCAGCTCCCACATCGCCCATCAAAAGCTGTTTTAAGGCTTTTGTGACTTTGATAGAGAAGGAAGCAACTCAGCGGTATCATTACAGAGTGAGAATTTTTAATTGAAGGAATTGTTGAAGTCCACTGTCCAATGAGAGAGAATCTCATGGGTACTTGTTTGCAGCGGATTGCTATTTGCTCAGAAGGTAAGTACCACCCCGTTTTTGTTTATTTCATTGAGAGATCACAGACCTTCACATCGAACCTTCAGGTAATTTTTTTTTCAGAATCTGCTTGATGCCGAGTAGCTTTATTTTCAAGACAACTTTTTATCTCTCCGAGTTTGGCCTGTGCTTTTTTTTTTAGACAATTCTATATATGGTGCTTCTTGCTGGTAAGTTATTGTTAGATATGTAAGATCAGTACGTGTTATGCACTTTATCCAGGAACTTTTAAATGCAACATCCAAAACATTTATACCAGTCTGGTGCTTCCACTTAATGAATCCAAGGACCTCAAATGTTGCACTTCAAGTAACATTCTTTAAGTTTTTCCAAGAATATTGTCCTTGCTGCTTGGAAAAGATAAAGGAATCTCAATGGCAGATGCAATAAATCTTATATTTAAGCAAGTTAAGTTTTGGTTTAATAAATATGAATTTTCCAGCCTTTGGAAACATGGTGCTCACTGCTAAAGTCAGTCCACTAATTTAAAACTGGCAGAACTTCAAACATCAGATGCTCAAGTCAGTCCGGAAATTTAGAGTGTTGGTTATTCTCAATTCTTTCAAGCATCCTCCATTAACTTATACTGAGTACACATCACAGAACAACTTGGTAAAAACAAGGACTGCAGATGCTTAAAACCAGAGTCGAGATTAGAGTGGTGCTGGAAAAGCACAGCAGGTCAGGCAGCATCTGAGGAGCAAGAAAATCAACGTTTCGGACAAAAGCCCTTCATCAGGAATAGAGACCTGAATCACAGAACAACTTCCCTAACGTCTTAATCAAACAGCATTCCTTGTGAAATTGAATGTGTCACCTTGTACTTTTTGAACAGAGAATGTAAACATATCTGGTCCCTGCAGAATTGCAAAATATATTGTAACATAGATGCATAAAAGTGCTGCAACTCTATGAACTTTCTCGGATAGAAATGTTCTTCATTCTGTGCGAGCAATTGATTTAAGGCATAGAACTGTTTGACGCTAAGCATGCTGAGTAAAGAACGCCTTTCGCTTAATTATCATGGTTTACAATTTGCACTTGGGTTTGGGTGAGGAAACTGTGGCAGTACCCATCTGCACTTTAGCATATTTTGCATAGCACAGCACAGCAATGGAAATAGAACTAGAAACAGGCCAGCTAATATCAGCTAATCCAAAAAATGCCCAGAAACGAAGGGTGGTTTACTTTGGAAAATTCTTTTGAACAGAGTCCAATTAAATAAAATTGCATAAAATTAACATACTCTCATCCTTACAGCGTTCAAATAAAAATAAGGCAAATGAATCAAAGTCTTTGCAGTGGATGATTGTGTTCTGGTTAAAACAGGGAGTTTCTGGTTAATCTCAGGGAGTCCCTCTCCCACTGCAACTCCCAGGTACTCTATGCTACTTTCTCCCCACCCCCACTGTCCTCTCATTTATCTCTCCACCCTTCAGGCACTCTGTCTGTATTCCTGAAGGGCTTTTGCCCGAAACGTGGATTTTACTGCTCCTCGGATGCTGCTTGAACTGCTACGCTTTTCCAGCACCACTCTAATCTAAACTCTGGTTTCCAGCATCTGCAGTCATTGTTTTTCCCTTCTGGTTAAAACATTCACTTACCATATTGCTTGGAACAACTCATTGTTTAGTTTTATCAATGTATGTCCTCATTTTGATCTGTGCTAAATAGAGGATTGGTGATATTATTCCAATGAATGTTGGCTTGTAGGGTACAGGATGACAGTAGTTTCTGCTGAGTAGAATTACAGATATAGCTGTATTACAAAGAACAAACAAAATTTAAGAGTAGCAGAAGCATGGCAAAGGCCATTATGACTGGCATTCTAGCATGTAATGACCATTATCAAGATTGATCAGAAGTGATACACTTACTGGTAGGGTCCTGGGAGTGTTGCTGAACAAAGACTGAAATAACTCCACGAAGGCTGGTATCCCATCAAGTCACCCTTTATTTACATATATATAGTACATGACACTGACGGAGATAGCACAGAACCAGCTCCTAGAGTGAGCAGAACTCTTGGCATTCCTGTTTATATCTGTCAGGAGAAAGTAGGAATGCAGATGCTGGAGATCAGAGTCAAGAGTACGGTGCTGGAAAAGCACAGCAGGTCAGGCAGCATCCGTGGGCACGAGAATCAACGTTTCGGGCATAAGTCCTTCATCAGGAACGAGGCTTGTGTGTCGGAGGGTGGAAGAGAGCTGAGAGATAAATGTGAGGGGGCTGGGGGAAGGTAGCTGAAAAGATGGGTAGATGAAGATGGGGAGAAAGTGATAGATAGGAGATGAGGGTGGAGCGGATCAATAGGGAGGACAATGGACAGGTGAAGAGGGCTATGCAGAGTTGGAAGGTTGTGTCTGGGAATAAGTTGGGGGGAGGGGAAAGGGGGAAACTGGTGAAATTCCGTGTGGTTGCAGTGTCCTAAGGTAGAAGATGAGGCGTTCTTCCTCTAGGCATTGGGTGTTTAAGATTTGGTGCGCCCACGAGGAGATCGAACAGTTCATCAACTTCACAAACACCTTGCACCCAGACCTCAAGTTCACCTGGACCATCTCAGACACCTCCCTCCCCTTTCTGGACCTCTCCATCTCAATCTCCGGCAACCGACTAATCTCACATCTACTACAAACCCACCGCCTCCCACAGCTGCCTTGAGTACAACTCCTCCCAACCCCCCTCCTGTAAAAACACCAACCCTTCTTCCCAATTCATCCACTGCATCAGTTTCCAGGAAGACTAATCCCACCATAGAACATCCCAGATGGCTTCCTGCTTCCAAGACTGCAACTCCCCTTCCCACGTAGTTGATGGTGCCCTCCAGGGCATTTCCTCCACTTCCTGTACCTCCACCCTTGAACTTCACCCCTCCCAATACACCAAGGACAGAATCCCCTGGTCACCTTCCACCCTACCAATCTCTATATATATTGCATCATTCTCCACCATTTCAGTCACCTACAAACAGACCCCACCACCAGGGCTATACATCCTTCCCCCACCCCCATCAGCATTTCGGAGAGACAATTCCCTCTGCAACTCCCTTGTCAGATCCACATCATCTACCAGCCCACACCCCCCTGGCACCTTGCCCTGCCACCGCAAGAAGTGCAAACCCTGTGCTCACACCTCCCCCCTCACTTCCATCCAAGGCCCCAAAGGATCCTTCCACATCTGGCAGAAATTTACTTCCACAAATGTCATCAACTTTATCCGTTGCACATTGTGGTCTCCTCTACATTGGGGAGACAGGATGCCTCCTTGCAGATCATTTCAGAGAACATCTCTGGGACACCCGCACCAACCAACCCCAACGCCCTTGGCTGAATACTCTCACTCCCACCAAGGGCATGCAGGTCCTGGGCTTCCTCCATCACCAAAACCCTAACCACCCAGAGGAGGAAGAATGCCTCATCTTCCACTTGGGACCCTGCAACCACACAGGATCAATTAGGATTCCTCATTCCCCTATACCCACCTTATTGCAGTCCCACCCTTCCAACTTGGCACCGGCGACTTGACCTATCCATCGTCATTCCTATCTATCCGCTCCACCCTCCTCTCCTACCCATCATCTTCTGCCCCACCTTCATCTATCTATCCCATTCTCAGCTACTTTTCCCCCAGCTCCACCCCCTCCCATTTATCTCTCAGCCCCCCCCGGCCCACACGCCTCACTCCTGGTGAAGGGCTTATGCCCAAAACATCAATTTTCCTGCTCCTTGGATACAGCCTGAACTGCTGTGCTTTCCCAGCACCACACTCTCGACACTATTTATGTCTGTCAGCCAAAATTCCCTGATTGGACCTGGTTGACAGCCCTAATCAGGGAACTCATTCTATGAGATCCACCTAGCTAGCCAATTTCCAACCACTATAGCGATATTGGGTACAGGTTCATAGTTCCTTGATAGTGGAATCACAGGTAGACAGAGTAGTGAAGACAGCATTTGGTATGCTTGCCCTTATAGGTCAGTGCATTGTGTATAGGAGTTGCAATGTCATGTTACAGCAGGTAGAGGACATTGGGTTAGGCCACTTTTAGAACACTGCATTCAATTTTGGTCTCCCTACTACAGAAAATATGTTGTTAAATTTGAAATGATTCAGAAGAGATTTACAAGAATGTTGCCAGGGTTGAACTGTTTGAGCTATAGAGAGGCTGAGTAAGCTGAGGCTATTGTCCCTGAACTGTTGGAGGCTGAGGGGTGACCTTATAAAAGTTTATAAAATCATGACAGGCATGGATAGGGTGACTCACCAAGGTTTTTTCCCCCCAAAGTAGGGAAACTAGATGACATAGGTTTAAGTTGAGAAAGATTTAAAAGGGACCTAAGAGGCAACTTTTTCATGCAGAGGGTGGTACTTGTAGGGAACAAGCTGCCAGATGAAGTTGGGCAGGCTGGCACAATTAAAGCATTTAAAAGGCATCTGGGTGGGTACATGAATGGGAAGGGTTTCAGAGAAGATGGGCCAAATGCTGGCAAATAGGACTAAATTAATTTAAGATACCTGTTTGGCATAGACGAGTTAAATCAAAACTGTCTGTTTCCATGGTATATAACTCTTTGACTCTATGAAATTGGATTCCTGACTATATCTGATAATATCCCTTTTGAACAAAGTCTGAGCATCTAAGTAATAGTATTTCCATTCTGGTGATTATTTTTGGATATGATTAGATTCCCTACAGTATGGAAACAGGCCCTTCGGCCCAACCAGTCCACACAGACCCTCCAAAATGTAACCCACCCAGACCTGTTTTCCCTATGATTAATGCACCTAACACTATGGGCAATTTAGCACGGCCAATTCATCTGGCCTGCACACTTTTGGACTGTGGGAGGAAACCGGAGCACCCGGAGAGTGTGCAAACTCCGCATACACAGTCGCCTGAGGCTGGAATCAAACCTGGGACCCTAGTGATGTGAGGCAGCTGTGCTAACCACTGAGCCACCAAGCCGCCCTGGTTCATTTCATAATTTTGGGCAGCACGGTGGCTCAGTGGTTAGCACTACTGCCTCACAGTGCCAGGGACCAGAATTCGATTACAACTTCTATCGACTGTGTGGAGATTGCATATTCGCCCAGTCTCTGCGTGGGTTTCCTCCGGGTGCTCCAGTTCCTCCCACAGTCCAAGGATGTGCAGGTCAGGTGAATTGGCCATGCTAAATTTCCCATAATGTTAGGTGCATTAGTCAGGAGTAAATGTAGGCAATGGGTCTGGGTGGATTACTCTTCAGAGGGTCGGTGTGGACTTGTTGGGCTGAATGGCCTGTTTCCGCACTGCAGGGAATCTAATCTAAAAAGATTGTGGCGCCCTGAATGTCACAAATGTTTCTGTGAGGTATGTTATGTAACACAGGGGTGTTGCATAGCAGATATTGCTAACGTGCCATTGATTTTTTTTTTACAGTTTTATTATGAGGTTAGTGAAGTAACAAAAAAGTTGCCTTGTTTTAATTTATTTGTAAGCACATTGAACCAGCATCATGAAAACACACTATTGAACACACACCACTAAGTTATTCTGATTAAATATCCCACTTCTCGGAATTTGTTGAAACTATACAAAATCAGAATCAAGTTCTCAAATCTCTCTGAGCCTTCTAGGATTTTACCATGATTTGCTCTGTTTAAATAAAATTTAAAATTGATTCCCAGGTCAGGGCAGCATGATGACTTTTACATAAATCACTGTTAATTCATTGTCCAAAATTCTGGAATTCCCAACTAAATGTAATTATGAGATTTCGGTCATGACAAATACTTGGTTTACATAAAAGGCTCACTATTAGCCATTCCTCTTATGAAGAACAAATCTTAAAATCATTTCCCTCAAAGCATTTAAAGACATTATTTGTTA
Organism: Chiloscyllium plagiosum; assembly: GCF_004010195.1. NCBI lineage: Eukaryota > Metazoa > Chordata > Chondrichthyes > Orectolobiformes > Hemiscylliidae > Chiloscyllium > Chiloscyllium plagiosum. Next base: position 42,656,351 of record NC_057733.1, on the reverse strand, counting down.
TGACCCATAACGCATGACCCTTATTTTCTGTTTGTACCCAAGAGACAAACAAAGTACAGCTAATGTTGGAACTTCCTACTTAGTCTGGAGTTAAGGGAATTGTTTGCACACTCATTAGCGTATGTTGGTTGTTGAAGCTCAGGAGGGAACAAGATGTTTCAAATCGGGCTCTGTAACATGTGACACGTGACATCATTAAACTCTGCTTCACACGCATGAACCACAAATTTCCCAGAACTCTGATATTCCTACACATGTAATTTTTGGATAACACCTTTGTAATCTCACTTTGAGTGCTGCTCTGCCAAATGATTGGCTTGAAAGTTCACCTACCCGGCAATTCTGAATAACAGGAAATGGAGACAAGGAGAGATATCAAAGAATGCACAGTAATCAACCTTGTATGACATGGGAGTGGTTCAGGAGAAATTGTTTTTTGTTTGTCAAAGTTCACTTTTCATTCTCGTCTGTTTTTGTAGTTTAAACCCAAAAAATGATGTGGATAATGTAAATTAAAAAGGGATTTTAAAAATGTACTGCAATTTAATTCCGTATGTTGTCTTCCTTTGCCATCCCGTGTATTAGTACAACTTGGTTCCAGAAATGTTGCGACTATAAACAATTTTAATGGCTTCATATTGGAAACAAAAGGAAGAATCTGATTGTTTCTTGTAGTCAGTCCACTTAATAAAACTTCCAACTATCCTTTAAACCCATTAAACTTCCAAAATACCAAGCTTTCAGTTGTGATTTTAGACTATTTTGCTTTCAACCCAATGGGTTTTATTATTACATCTACCTCCTGGGATCCTTTCAAAACATTTGTGCAAGAAATATTTACTTTTTTTTCAAGAAAGGAATCTGCTGAGAATGCCTTTTCATAGAGAAACTAATGTTATAACACATAGTAAGTAACATATTCTTTACAAACCATAACAATTCTCTAGATCTCTATGATAGTACTCCCACAGACCCAAGGGTAACTTTATCTAAATAGTCTTAACTCTGCAATGTGCAAGAATGATTACGTTCTGTTGTATTTGCCACAGAAATAAATGGTTTAAAAATCAAATCCCAAGAAATTTGTGCCTTACAAACCTGAGAGTTATGACAGCACTTTAGCAAAAAAGCAAGCATATGAAATGTAACTTTTTTTTTGAAGGTGAAACATTAATAAGGTTCTGTTGTATATTTACTAACATTAAAAATGTTATACACAGGGGAGTGAGGAAGAGGCTATCTAACCTGTGCTGTTATTCCAGGTCATGAAGTATATCAAGCTCTGTCCTGAGCTGATTTAATGACTGAACTTCCACAGTCTTCAAGTTGAGAATTACAAAGATTCACTACCCTGAGAGAAGATCCTCCTCATCTCAATTCTACATGGCATACCTTCTTTTTCAAGAGTCATAGAGCTGTACATCACGGCAACAGACCCTTCGGTCCAACTCTGAAAAAGGGAGGACTGCAGATGCTGGAGATCAGAGTTGAAGAGTGTGGTGCTGGAAAAGCACAGCAGATTAGGCAGCAGGAGAATCAACATTTCGAGCAAAAGCTCTTCATCAATCTCATTCCTGATGAAGAACTTATGCTCAAAACATCGATTCTCCTGCTCCTCGGATGCTGCCTTATCTGCTGTGCTTTTCCAGCACCACACTCTTCAACCCTTTATTCCAACTTGTCCATGCCAACAAGATACCCTAAATAAATCTAGTCCCATTATCCAGCATTTAGCCCATATTCCTCTAAACACTTCCTATTCATATACCCATCCAGATGCCTTTTAAATTTTGTTATTGTACCAGCCTCCACTACTTCCTCAGAGTAGATTCCTTCCATGAACCACCCTCTGTGTGAAAAAGTTGCTCCTAAGGTCCCTTTTAAAACTTTCCCCCTCACCTTAAACCTATGCTCTCTAGTTTTCGACTCTCCCACCCCAGGAAAACGATCTTGTCTATTTACCCTATCCATGCCCCTCATGATTTTATAGACCTCAGCCTTGGACACTCCAGGGAAAAAAACCCCAGTCTATTCAGCCTCTTGGCATAGCTCAAACCCTCCAACACTGGCAACATTCTTGTAAATCTTTTCTGAACCCTTTCAAGTTTCACACATTTCTCCCAAAGCTGGGAGACCAGAATTGCATGCAGTATTCCAATAGTAGCATAACCAATGTCCTGTATGGTTGCAACATGTCCTCACAACTCCTATACTCAATGCAATGACCAATCAGAACATAATATACTTATGTTTTTATACTCAGTGCACTGACTAATAAATGCAAGCATACCAAAAGCCTCTTTACTATCATATTTACCCATCTGTAACTTTGTTACTCTGGTTCTACATGCAATAGCTTTTTTGCATTTTCTGTGACTATCCCATTAAGAATTTTATAAGGTTCCATGAGATTGGTTCCATTGAGGTTCATCTAAACACCAGAGAATACAAGTTCAGGCTACTCCGTCGCTCTTCATAAGACAGCCTCACGATTCCAGAAATCAGTCTGGTGAAACTCCCCCCTGTGGCAAGAATATTTTGCTTAGACATTGGGACAAGAACCATATATAATAACCCTTCCATGATCTCACCAGTGCTCTATATAACTGAAGCAAACATTCCTTGCTCATGTACTCAAATCCTCTCATGATAGAAACTGAAATACTGTTTGCCTCCAGGACTGCTGTTGCATTTGTATATAAGCTTTCAGTGTCAAAAAATACCTAGGTCCCTTTGGATATCAACACCAATCGCACACCATTTGATTAGATTAGGTTAGATTACATTACAGTGTGGAAACAGGCCCTTCGGCCCAACAAGTCCACACCGACCCGCCAAAGCGCAACCCACCCATACCCCTACATTTACCCCTTACCTAACACTACGGGCAATTTAGCATGGCCAATTCACCTAACCTGCACATCTTTGGACTGTGGGAGGAAACCGGAGCACCGGAGGAAACCCACGCAGCCACGGGGAGAACATGAAACTCCACACAGTCAGTCGCCTGAGGCGGGAATTGAACCTGGGTCTCTGTCGCTGTGAGGCAGCAGTGCTAACCACCGTGCCGCCCACAATTTAATACATACTCTGTATCTTCATTCCTCCAACAAAAGTGGATAACTTCACCCTTACTAATTCAATAAAAATCTTGAGTTAAGAGTCGAATGATGACCATAACAACAGATTGGGAAAAAAATACGCAGCTCACTGATGACCTTTAGAGAAGATAACTGCCATCTTTACTTAGTCTGGCCAACATGTGACTTCAGTACAACAGCAATGTGGATTAGCCTTAATTGCCCTCTGGTCATATTGATGCTCAGACATTCAGTCGCGGTCATGGAGTAGGAGGCTCAAAGGGCTGAGTGGCCTAATCCTACTTTTTGTTCGCAAGTTCATATGGCTCATTTAGTGTATCTTTAGATTAGATTAGATTATCTACAGCATGGAAGCAGGCCATTCGACCCAACAAGCCCACACCGACCCTCTGAAGAGTAACCGACCCAGACCCATTTCCCTTTGACTAATGGACCTAACATGATGGGCAATTTAGCATGGCCAATTCACCTGACCTGCACATCTTTGGATTGTGGGAGGAAACCGGACCACCCAGAGGAAACCCACGCGGACACGGGGAGAATGTGCAAACTCCATACAGTCACCCAAGGCAGAAATTGAACCTGGGTCACTGGTGCTGTGAGGCAGCAGGGCTAACCACTGAGCCACCATGCTGCCCCTATTTTCTGCCTTCTGTTTATTAACCAATCCTCAGTCCATGCTAGTATACTACCCCCATCCCATGCACTTTGACTTTGCTTACTAACCTCCTGTGTTGATTTCCATCAAATTTCTTCTGAAAATCCAAATACACCATAACTTTTGATTTCTCCTGATCAGCTTTACTGGAAACTCACTCAAAAAACCTCTCAGGTTTTCCACTTCATAAATGTATGTGGATTCTGTCCAAGCAAATAATTATTTTCAAAGTATCTAGTAATAACATCCTCTATAATAGATTCTAGTATTTCATCTGTTGATGTCAGGCTAACATCAGGTCTGTGTTTTTTTTCCCTTCTTTCCTAAACAGTGGAGTTATTTTTGCAAAATGTAGGAGCCACAGCAGAATTATTGAAATTACGCATAATGTACAAAATTAATTTATAAAATGAAATTCCACAAGTTTGACACAGACCAATGGCATTAGAAGAATAGCAGCACTTACATTTACATAAGCAAAGGTAAATTTGCTATAGTCCCAGTGAATCATATGTCTGCTCTTTCATTTGACAGAAACAATTGGTGGTGGTTTAACCTGAGGGCCTCCACGCCTCAAGCAAGAGGCCGAGGTTGAGAAGGAAACACCTTCATGGTGACCTCAGCAATTATGGAAATGGAGCTCACAATGTTGGCATCACTCTATCACAAACCACCTGTCCAGCCAACTGAGCTAACTCATCCCACCAAAAGCATGGTTTCTTTGAAATACAGTGAATGCTGATGTACAGGCAAATATCACACGTATTTTGCATGCACCAGCAAATGAGTAATCAGGTAACCTACTTAGTGATTTTACTTGCGGTACAGGGAAAGCTCTTTCTTTTCTGACCATACCATTGTACCTTTAACATTAGCTTGAACGAACAATGGAGCCATGATTTATTGTGTGCATTTGGACAATCCGTCATTTTCTCATTATTGCGGTGGATCATCAAATGAGTTACACAATGGCACATCTGCACAGAAGGAAGACTGGAAACCAGTAGTGTGGAGAATTCAATAGTTTGGGTACCAAGCATTTTAGGGGGAGAGAGTGATCCACCAGCAGCTGTGATTTGCCATGGTTCCAATGACTGGCAGAAAGAGATATGACGTTTCGAAGGCAGATTTTAGGAAGCTAGGAAAGGAATGTACAAGCAGGACCTGAGTGACAGTAATGGTTACTCCCATTGTCACGCACCAGTGAGAATGGCAATATCAGGATTGGACAGAACAAATACATAGCTGGATCTATAGGATGACAGGCTTTAGATTCCTGAGACAGTAGAACCAGTCTTGGGGCTTTTATAGGCTTGCACCTGAACAGAGATGGGAAAACATCCTTTTTGAGTTGGTTTATTTTGTCTATTGAGGAAGGTTTAAACTAATTTGATTAGGGTTGTGAACTTGAAGATAACAAGGAGGAAAAACAATGTGAACAAAAAGTTGGGTGACACAGATGCTATTAGAGTAAGGATTCTTAAGATATTTGTTGGGTCCAGAATAAGAGGGAACGTAATTAGGGTTTAAGTCAAGTTTACAATGGCTGTGTGTGTGTGTGTATACAGTCAATTAGTTGAAATTAGCTATGCGAGAGTATCATGCTATGGTTATATTAGAGACCAGTTTCAAAAAATATTCCAACATACCAACTATGAAGAAAACAAAAATGAATGAATGGCAGTGTATTGCTTCAGGATAATATTACCGATGGCAGGGCGGGTGATGAAAGCCATTCATAAGGCATAGGTGATGCCAGCTTTATAAGGAGGCAGCAAGTACAAAAACAAAGTTATGATCAACCATAATGAACCTCAAATTGAGTACTGTGTTCAGTTCCAAGTATACACTTTAGGAAGGATGTCATGGATCATATATTTTTCCTCTCTACATATGAATGTAACAAAACTGCAACTTAATAATCTACTTGAAGACTTAGAGTTCATGTCCACTTATTTTGATAATATGCAACTCCTGAACAAGAATCTTTATTTGCAAAATTATGGATATCTAAACAGAGTTAATAGGGAAAAACTACTCCTATTGGCAGAATGCCCAAAAACCAAAGGCTCCCTCTTAAAGTGATTGGCAAAATACCCAAAGGTAACAGGAGGAAAATATTTCTTCTTAAAAATGCAGCCAGCTGTTGGTATCTGTAATGCACCACCTGAGGATACAGCAGAGGCATGTTCAAGTGCAGCTTCAAAATGGAACTGGTAAATGGGCAGGGAGAAAGACCAGCTGACTCTAACTTATAGATAACAGGCATAGACCTGATGGATTAAATAACATCCTCGGTGTTGTAAACAATCTATGAGTAAGTCCTGGAACAAAACTTAAATTCTTTGTCTCAAGCTGTGATGAAACAGAACTTAATGAAACATCAAGACTGTACAGTACTTGTCTAAACATTGTTGAAATTCTGCATTTCCATCTTTATGTCTTAGGATTACTATTCAAAGGTTACAGATTCTCAATTGGATATCTTGTCTTTGAACTAGCAGCAAAAAATACTGAAATCTCCAGAAAAGGTGACCACCTTGCCAACAACATTTTAAAAATGCTTTTCTAAACAAAAACCAGAGCATTGCAAACCACTTTGTAATCTCTGATTTCTGAACAAAATATACCATAATACTCATCACTTCATTCAGAAAATGTTGTCAACCATAATAGGTAGCACACAAATGTTTTCAGTACAGAATCAAGTTCTACACAAAATAATGTACCACTTTTAACTACTGTACTAATAATTGTTAGTCTGTCAGATATGTGGATTAAAAGAAGGAATCAAAGGTGGCAATGATTAAAGCATACTAACACTTTGCTACATTAATGTATATTTAATAATTGTTGGAAAGATGTTCAGCAACAAATATGAATGCCCTACTCCTATGCCAGTCTGCCACCTATTGTCCAGCAAACTGCTCAACCAGTTCACGTACTGACAAATTAAAAACCACTGCACTGAGCCTCAAGTAGCCTTGAAAGATACAAAATTTCTGGTGTTTACGATCAAAATATCTACCTAATTTATAGTTAATATTAACCTCATTAAGGTGACGAAGATTCAGAAATAAAATCAAGGAAACAACTTGCACAGTGTAGTCTGTCACAACAGCGGATGTCATAACACGTTTTACAATGATGAGCAACGTATGAAGCATAGTCTCTGTAGTAATGTAGGAAATGCAGTAACCAATTCGAGCACAGCAAGATCCAGAAAGAGCAATTAAATAGATAGTCAGGTCACCTATTTGTCATCTCACATGATGCATAAATGTTGCACAATACACTGGATGAACTCTCCTGCTCTTCTTTAACTTGTGGAATTTTTTTGATGACCAATAAAGGAAATAAACAGGGCCTCTGTGTAATGTTTATTAAGATATGAAGAATTTCAGCAATGAACATGAGATCATAAGTGCCATTAATATCATCAAAAGCCAAGTACAAAATACAACTTCTTTTCTAGAAATACAGAAAAATCATTACTTCAGGCATACACCCCAAGACAAGTATGCTTTCAAATAAAAACAAGTAGCATTCAAAACTCAACATGACTAAAGACAAAGTTACTATTATTGCATTTAATTGAACTAAATGTTTGCTTGTGCTAGTAAATTGAATTGGATTTAAATTTGGTCAAAAATTCAGGTGCAGATAGCATTTGACCTCAGACATTCACTCATAATGGACATCACGTTCTGTCAGTGTACAAGTAAAGGAGACAGAGTTAATATTCTGTGGTTAAGCCTACGCAGACAAACTGAAAATAACGGTTATTGACCATAACGGTCCAAAGGTGGTTTCGCATTTTTGGTAAACTACAGACAGTGTGCATAAAAGAAGCATTTGTTCTGGTTTGTTTTTGAAAATGAATTACTTTGGTTTTTAAAGCAATAAATGTAAATTAAATATTCTGCAATGAGTCTTTTGTAGTCTTTATCTTTAGGTTGCGTTATAGTCAAACAGGGAGCTGCAGATGGCAGGATACTATAATCACAGCATTCTGGACTTGCAAATGGTGACTTGAATCATTAAGTGAATTAATTTATCCTGTCACAATTATAATCTCCCACTATATTTGAAATGGCTTGTGCTGCACACATCAAGGTCCACAATGTTGTATGCCAAACTGCTCACATTAACAAGGACATGTTTGTTTCTTACATTCCCCACACAGGTTCATCATGACCAATGGCTCCATGGAGGAACCAATGTGTCGGCAAGTCCAGAACCAGCAGCAACTTCTTGCATCAGACAAACAGCCTCTGGACAAAGATGTTCAAGCTGAAGGTCCCTTCATGAAGGCCCAGAGTCTATCGTCCTTGATGCCATTTCACAGCATCACTGCAGAATGCCAATGTCCCAGGACACAGTCACAAATCTCTGTAACTGATGGATTTGCAACTTGAAGGAGTTAGTGGTCCAGTGGCAACTGTTCTAACTTTTTTTTTAATGCAAACCAAAGTTGCTTCCAAGGTTCCACCAGGATCTCTCAATTGTCCACAAATATATCAAGACTGTTACGGAAGCAGTTTGCTAGAGTATCAACATCCTTTCTCCCCAGCACACCACCCTCCTCACCCACCCAACATCTCTTCCCACCACATTGCATAAATGCTGCCATTTCCCCTCAGCTCTGATGAAGAGTCATCTAGACTCAAAACAGGTTTGTACAAGCTGTTAAATTTTGGGCGGCACAGTGGTTAGCACTGCTGCCTCACAGCGCCAGAGACCCGGGTTCAATTCCCGCCTCAGGCAACTGACTGCGTGGAGTTTGCACGTTCTCCCCGTGTCTGCAGAGTACTGGGTCAATGGAAAGATTCTTGGCAGTGTGGATGTGCAGAGGGATCTTGAAGTCCATGTACACAGATCCCTGAAAGTTGCCACCCAGGTTGATAGTGCTGTCAAGAAGGCATTCGTAGAGGGATTGAGTTCCAGAGCCACAATATCATGCTGCGACGACACTAGATGCAGCCACATTGTGGAATATTGCACACAGTTCTGATCGCCATATTTCAGAAAGGATGTGGAAGCATTGGAAAAGGTGCAAAGATAATTTACCAGGATATTGCCTGGTCTGGAGGGAAGGTCTTATGAGGAAAGGCTGGGAGACTTGAGACTGTTCTCATTGGAAAGAAGGCGGCTAAGAGGGGATTTGATAGAGACATACAAGATGATCAGAGGATTAGATAGGGAAGACAGTGAAAGTCTTTTTCCTAGCATAATGACGTCAGCTTGTACGAGGGGGCATAACTACAAATTGAGGAGTGATAGGTTTAAGACAGATGTCAGAGACAGGTTCTTTACACAGAGTGTGGTAAGGGCGTGGAATACCCTACCTGCCAATGTAGTCAACTCAGCCACATTGGGAGATTTAAACAATCCTTGGATAAGCACATGGATGATGATGGGATAGTGTAGGGGGATGAGCTGAGAATAGTTCACAGGTCAGCGCAACATTGAGGGCCAAAGGGCCTGTTCTACACTGTATTGTTCTATGTTCTAACATCAACAATATTATGTAAAATCATGTGCTCACAAAATAGCAGATACTGCTATTGCAAGTGTTTGGGGAAATGACAGTATTTCCTGCATTGGTTGAAGAAAAAAGCAGAACTAAACATGCCAAAAGTATGAAATGACGAACAGGAAATCTGCTTGAACTTCTGAGATTAAACTTTTTCTAAAAAAAAAACTAATCAAAATGGCAAAATTAAACAGGCAACTCCAAGATGTTAATCAGCAGCAGCTTCTATAGGAACTCACTTGGGTGAACTTCAAAACTTCATATTTTAACGAACCAAAACAAATTCAAACCAAATCCAAACAATGAATGAATACTCTGTTTCAAGTCACCTCAAAAAATTGATACAGGATAAAATTTCTGTTTTGTCAATCAGAGAATCCTCGAACAAAATTAAGATACTAGCTATCAATTTCTGGAGACTGACAATGAGCTCAATCTCTCAGTAATGTTCTGGAGACCAACTAAAGCGCTCTGAACATTTTTCTTGCAGAAGTCAAAACTGATTACCTTGATTATTTTTAAAAGAGTCATAGAGATGTACAGCGCAGAGACAGACCCTTCAGTCCAAACAGATATCCCAACCTAATCGCGTCTCGTTTGCCAACACTGGTCCAATGTCCCTCCAAACCCTTCCTTTTCATATTCTCATCCAGATGCCTTTTAAATGTTGTAATTGTACCTCATCCAGATGCCTTTTAAATGTTGTAATTGTACCAGCCTCCACCACTTCATGTTGCAGTACATTCCATACACGCACCACCCTCTGCATGAAAAAGTTGCCTCTTAGGTCCCTTTTATATCTTTCCCCTCTCACTCTAAACCTAAGTCCTCTAGTTCTGGACTCTCCCACCCCAGGGTAGAGACTTTGTCTATTTATCCTATCCATGCCCCTCATGATTTTATAAACCTCTATAAGGTCACCCCTCAGCCTCTAACATTCCAGAGAAAACAGCCCCAGCCTGCTCAACCTCTCCTAATAGCTCCAAGCCTGGCAACATCCTTGTAAATCTTGTCTGAACCCTTTCAAGTTTCACAACATCCTTCCACTAGGAAGGAGACCAGAATTGCATGCAATATTCCAACAGAAGCCTAACAAATGTCACATACAGCTACAACATGACCTCCCAACTCCTGTACTCATGCTCTGACCAATAAAGGAAAGCATACAAAACACCACCTTCACTATCCTATCTACTTGCCACTTCACTTTCAAAGAAAGATGAACCTGCACTCAAAATTATCTTTGTTCAACAACACTCTCTACAACCCTATCATTAAATGTATAAGTCCTGCTCTGATTTGCTTTTCCAAAATGCAGCACCTCCCATTTATCTAAATTAAACTCCATCTGCCACTCCTCAGCCCATTGGGATCTTGATCAGGTGGGCCATTGTACACTGAGGTAACCTCTTCGCTGTCAACTACACCACTAATTTTGGTGTCATCTGCAAACTTGCTAACTATCCCCCAAGGTCACATCCAAATCATTTATGTAAATGACGAAAAGCAGTAGACCCTGCACCGATCCTTGTCGCACTCCACTGGTCACAGGCCTCCAGTCTGAAAAGCAACCGTCTACCACCAC